>NC_072733.1:109656319-109974624 GCF_026930045.1 Uloborus diversus
TCTCATGAGACCGGTAGAAAGCTTCGAGTTATTGGTAGCTCAAGTTATAAGAGGTTCCTACAGTATTCTCAAGAGTTTGGAGCCCAGTGAAAAGTTTGAGATGAAGGTGATATTCAGGGGTACCCATCCCCTAAGAGCAAGGGCGCACTCCCCCTAAATATCGGGAAGACCCCCCCCCCCCCAAAAAAAAGTGAAAACTACCCCTCAAAACAGCTCTACCCTCTAAAAATTTTAATGCCGCACTCTGCGCCATGACTACCCCCACCCCCCCGCCCAGGTAGGCACCCCTGGTGTATAACTCTGCGAATTATCGAGACTCGACTGAGAGTAACTTCGATAGGACAATGACCAAACACAGTGACAGTAAATAAAATGAAAATCGTCATCAAGGTTAGAAATGGGCTGTAAGAATATCATATAGTCTTGAAACTTTATTACTCGAATATTTTTTTATCTCGAAGTTTTGAATGAAGTGTGAAGTAAAAAAAAGGGGGCGCTTGAAACGAGCACTGAGAACACTGCACAATAAAAAGCATGTTCTGCACAATAAAAAGCATGTTGCAAGGACAAATGTTTCAAGGGAGGAGTGAATGATTTCATTACGTATTCTTTACTACACATCTTGGTAATCTCCCTTCTGTTAGCATCAAAGGTAGTCTAAAAAGACCTTTCTTGAACTTTTTTGAACATTAAAAATTTACCAGTGGGGATGTACCTCTCCCTTGTATTTTTCTGTGGTGTGCTGAGACAGGATGAAAGTTGTAGAGGGTGCTTTGCTGGGTAGTCGAAGAAATATACTGAGAAGCTGTCTGCATCGAGATTTTACAAAGCACCTAGTGCTATAATACTGCTAAAGAACTGCAGAACATGTTGTTTATGCTGATGCGGATTGCATTCTATTCAACAGTAATGAGATGTTTATACTATAGTACAGCATGTTCTATGAATCCACAGCAACAAAAAGCCTTCGTGTTTTAGCTGTCCTACACAATGTCGCCCGCTACCTCTTTCATATGGCATATCTGGACTGTGATGTTGTTATATATGCCCCTCTGACCCTTTTCAAAGCTTTTCCTTATTCTTTGGTCACCTTGTATGTCGTATATCTTGTATCGTAACTTTACACCTCAGAGCCAGACTAACATGAGTCCAAAAATTTGGAATCTTCACTTTATTACTGCAAATTCCTTCACAAATATTTAGATGCATTTAAAGAGCGCAAGTCCCATCCTTTCTATACCTCAGACAAACGTTTTCGCTCTCTCTTGAAAAGTAACGAAAATGGACAAATGCTAGTCTGGCTCAGAGGTACAGGTAGTATAACCCTAAATTTGATTTGGCTGCATCAATACATAAATATTAAAACATTTTATTATTTTAGCATAAGCAGAACAGGTCACCAAATTAATTTTGTGTTCATTGTCTTTGGAAATCCTAGTCGAGGGTGTACACACATAAATATCATTAGCAGTTAACCTTGAACAAAATTAGCAAGTTGTTTCTTGCATCCTATGATATGAGGATCCTATTCTTTCCTTCTGTGCATCTGAGATGAAATAGTTCTTTTTTTTTAACCTATCTACTCTCAAATAATAGATATCAATTAGAAACCTACTACTAGTAGAATTTACACTTAAAACAATATTCGTTTTATCTCATACAAAATAGTTCTAAGAGAGGAAGGAAAAGTAACTGTCTTAGAATGTATTAAAAATGAAGTGATTATTTAATTAGAGGGAGAAATGTATTGTTTAATTTATATGCTAATTTTATAATTCCATTGAATTTTTGATTGAAATCCGTGTAATAATTGCACATAAAAGATTTAAATGCTACATATATCTTGCATGATTATTAAAAAGTGCTTTTAGTAAATGTTAATTATGATTTAGAAAATTCTTCTTACCTTGCTTGCCTTTTGCATCTAATATATTTGTTTACGTTTTAAGTCATAACACATGTGTATTTTTGTTATGATGTTTGTTTTTATTATGATCTGTAGTTCTAAAAGGGAAAAAATGTTTGAAAAATGTTCTTTTCGGTGCACAAGCTAGTGTTTTGCAAAATTACTAACAAGAAGTTCTGTCTAGAACTAGGTGAGCCTACTTTCCCGTATACCCATACTACTTTCTAGTACCTGATCAATATTCTCAAAAATAGCTAAAATCGCAAATTTTTTCAAACATATTTTAAAAATACTTTAAGCTGATTTCTAGGAATAAAATAACCCCACTCATCTAAAAAAAAAAAAAAGCAGCAACTTTTAAACAAAGCAGCTAATACACTTTTTTCCATTAAAAAAAAATCTTTAACAGCTTTCAAAACGAGAAAATAATAATTAAAATTAATCAGCTCATTAAAATAATTACATCATATCAAAAAAAAAAGTCGTTTCTTTTCCCCTGTTGCCAAAAAACATTTTTTTAAATGAATTAATGCACTTACCAAAACAACAACAACAACAACAACAACAAAAAAAAAACAATAAAATGTCAACTTAAAGAAATAATTTTCTTTGTCAAAAAAAAAAAAAAAATCGTCTGCGCATGTCTTTATGTAGAAACATAAATACTTCGAGTTTATTCGCCAAAAACTGAGTACCTAAATTGAAACTTTAGCGTAAAAATAAAAACAAGTCATATCAACAATAATTATTTCACAGTTAAAACCATAGCTGCGGAGTCGGAGTCAATCTCATTTTGAGATAAAGGAGTCGGAGTCGAATATTTAAGAATCGGAGTCAGTCATTTGTCCACCGTGTATAAATTTTTGCCAAAACTACGAAGTCAGAGTCAAAGTCGGGGAGTCGGAGTCCGATTAATTGTCGGGCACAGGAGTCGGAGTCGGAGTCAAGTGCCCCTAAATTCTCGGAGTCGAAGTCTGGAGTTTGACGTCAAGAGTTATTTCCAACAAAATTTGTTTGAAGTAAATCCGCCTTCAAGTAGGGAATCTTCATTGACTTTCAGTTTCCCCGTAGGCACTATTGTTAAGGGATTTGAACTGTTCAAAATTAAACGGAAAATTGTTCAAATCAAAAAGATATTTTATATACAAGTTTTTCATCAAAAACTTTTTCCGACAAAGCTTGTTTGAAGCAAATTCGCCTCACAGTTCGGAATTGCTTTGAATTTCCCCGTACGCGCTAATGTTAAGTTTTTTTGAACTGTTTAAAATTGAACAAAAAATAGTTCAAATCAAAAAGTGAAATATGGGAATGAGGTGTCCTCGCCGAGATCTTTCGAACAAAAAAAAGTTTGTTCGAATCGGACTATTCATTCAAAAGTTATTAGGGGGGGGGGGACAGACAGACAGACCGACAGACAGACAGACAGACCGACAGACAGACAGACCGACAGACATTTTTCCCCATCTCAATACCCTACTTTCCAATTTTTAATTTTTCAATATTTATTTAATTATTTTATTTATTTTTGACTTTTTTTTGTTTTTCACGATATTTTTAAGATGCATTAAGCCTTCTTTCATGCTTTTTTCTTCTTTTTCTGACTTTTACTGGGAAAGTAGGCTAAAAAGGAGAAACAAATAATTGTGTTACTACATGCTTTTATTTAAAAATAATGATATTAATACAAAATGCTATGGCTTTTTGCATTAGCTCTATTAAAATTTATTTTTTGAGTTAGATTACGATTTCTTTTGACTTTATTTTGTGCTTTGCACTTAAAGGGTCCCCCTGCGAGGATTCTGTTTGACTCTTTAGGCATTCCACTTCTTGAAATAGATGTCGGTTGAAGTTTTATTTTTCTATCTTTCCGTGTGGGTGGAAAAATTTTACTTATTAAATTTAATTTTTGATTCATTTATGTGCCCGTTATGATATTTATCAAATAGCCAACTTTGTTAATTTTGTTTTGTCAATATTTTTATATGACACTAGTCTTTTTAATTCGTCTACAAATAACTGCTTATCTTCAGGTGAGGCATTAATAATTTGAGAACTAATAGAGGAAGCCTGTATTTCGTTTTTGATTTCTTGATAGTCAAGAGTGTCACTGCTTTCATTGACTTCACTGTCTAATATGACATTTTTAAGTTCCATCTCAGAGATGATGTTTCAGTTAAGCCAAGAAAAAAATTAGGAGCTGGACATTTGGGACCTAAAGCAATTTTAGCTGATTCATGCCTATCTATTTAATTAAGTTTGGTACCATTAGGCAATATAAGTCCATTTTTATCCTGCAGCAAACTTTCCTAAATGAAATCATTAGTAAAATAGAAATAATTAGTAAAAAAGTTAGAAATTTAAGCGGCAATCGCGACTTGCGCTTGCGGCTCGAAGGTTGGCGATGAATCCCTTCCCGAACTTTTCTCCTCGCCAATCGATCGTATCGCCATCTGTGCGACCTGCGTACGCGGTTGTGTTTCTAAATTCGCGTCCGGGACCCGCCCGGTATTTTTGCTAAATTTCGATATTACGGGCGGGGTCGTAATTTCGAACACCTTCTTTGATGATGATCGTTGGCCCCTTAATTTTCTTTTTCCTTAGTTTTTTGCTGTACTAAAGATTCTGAACATGTTCTCTTCTCTTATTCGTGTTTTGTCTTTTTGGTGATTGGTGTTGTCACTACCGCGCCAGGAAAGTGTTTCCGACCATGCATTGCTATGTGTTTCCCCTCGTCTAGGTGTACTCTACCTGCCCTGAAAGTCTGTAAACGCTGTACTGATAAACATTGTGTACACTTAGAAGTTTGAATATAAATCCGTGCACTAATAGACTCGGGAAATACGTATTTATACGTAAAATTTCGTGTTTACACTTACGAACTCGTATATACACGTATTTACTTCTGTTTGCACGTAGAGATACAAAATTCCTGTAGACACGAATATACTCAGGTTAACACGTACAGCTCCGTATAAACACGTACACACTCGTATGTACACGTACTTACACGTATATACACGTACTTACTCGTATATACACGTACTAACTCGTGTATGCACGCATAAATATGTATTTTAACCAAAAATACAAATGTACCTCTCTACTCGAGTATACTCGTGTTAAACACGTATCTATACGCATATTCTTGTGAGTGCACGTACATACTCGTATATACTTGTATTTTCTCATGTATGCATGCATAAAAATGTATATGCAATCTTAAATACAAATGTACCTCTACACACGAGTATACTCGGTGTAACATTTATCTATACGCATATTCTCGTGTAAATACAACGACCTCTACACACGAGTATACTCGGTGTAACATTTATCTATATGCATATACTCGTGTGAATACTTACATACTCGTATTCTCTTATATGCACGCATAAATATGTATATACAAAGCAAATTTCTCCGTACACGAGTATATTCGGGGGTAACAAGTATCTATACACATATTCTCTCGTGTGTTCACGTACATACTCGTTTATGCACGCATTTATTTATGTATAAACGCACAAATATGCATATACACATATAAATACAAATGTACCATTGTACACGACTATACTCGGGCTAAAAAAAACCTAGACATATATTCTTGCTTGTACACGAACTAACTCGAATATACACGTATTTTCTCGTATCTGCATGCATAAATATGTATATATACGTTTAAATACAAATTTACCTCTGTTCACGAGTATACTCGGATTAACACGTATCCATACGTATATTCCTTTGTGTACACGTATATACTCGTGTATACATGTATTTACTCGTGTATGCACAAATAAATTTGTACATACACTTAGAAATTAAACATATCTCCGTGCACGAATATACTCGGGATAACACGTATTTATACGTATAAACTCGTGTTTACAAATATGTATCGTATATACACATATTTACTTGTGTTCACACGTGCTTGTAGGTATATACACGTAGAAGTACAAAATTCCTGTATACACGAATATCGTCGAGTCAACACGTATATACACGTATATGCACAAAAATACTCGTATATACCCGTACTTACTCGTATATACACGTATAACTCGTGTATGCACGCATAAATATGTATTTTAACGAAAAAGTACAAATTTACCTCTGTACACGAGTATACTCGGGTTAAACACGTATTTATACGCATATTCTCGTGCGTACATGAACTTACTCGTATATACTTGTCTTTTCTCGTATATGCACGCATAAAAGTGCATGTACTAGATTAAATACGAATTCACCTCTGTGCACGAGTATACTCGGGTTAACGCGTATCTATATGCATATTCTCGTGTGTACTCGAACATACTTGTATATACACGTACTTTCTCGTATATGCACGCTTAAATATGTATATAAACGTAGAAATACAAATGTACCTCTTTACACGAGTATACTCGGGGGTAACACATATCTATACGCATATTCTCATGTGTACACGTATATACACGTATCTTCGCTTGTGTGCACGCATAAATATGTATATACACAATTAAAAGCAAATTTACCTCTGTACCACGAGTATACCCGGGGGTAACACGTAATTCTACGCATAATCGTGTGTACACGTACATGCTCGTATATACACGTATTTACTCGTTTATAAACGCATAAATATGCACATACACGTAGAAATACAAATGTGAAATGTTACACGAGTATACTCGGGTTAAGCACGTATCTATAAGCCTATTATCATGTGTGCACGTTCTTACTCGTATATACACGTATTTTCTCGTATATGCCTGCATAAATATGTATATACACGTTTAAATAGAAATTTACCTCTGTACACGAGTAAATTCGGGGTAACACATATCTATGAGCATATTCTCGTGTGTGCACGAACATACTTGTATATACACGTACTTTCTCGTATATGCACGCTTAAATATGTATATAAACGTAGAAATACAAATGTACCTCTTTACACGAGTATACTCGGGGTAACACATATCTATACGCATATTCTCATGTGTACACATATATACACGTATCTTCGCTTGTGTGCACGCATAAATATGTATATACACAATTAAAAGCAAATTTACCTCTGTACCACGAGTATACCCGGGGTAACACGTAATTCTACGCATAATCGTGTGTACACGTACATGCTCTTATATACACGTATTTACTCGTTTATAAACGCATAAATATGCACATACACGTAGAAATACAAATGTGAAATGTTACACGAGTATACTCGGGTTAAGCACGTATCTATAAGCCTATTATCATGTGTGCACGTTCTTACTCGTATATACACGTATTTTCTCGTATATGCCTGCATAAATATGTATATACACGTTTAAATAGAAATTTACCTCTGTACACGAGTATACTCGGGTTAACACGTATCTATATGCATATTCTCGTGTGTACTCGAACATACTTGTATATACACGTACTTTCTCGTATATGCACGCTTAAATATGTATATAAACGTAGAAATACAAATGTACCTCTTTACACGAGTATACTCGGGGTAACACATATCTATACGCATATTCTCATGTGTACACGTATATACACGTATCTTCGCTTGTGTGCACGCATAAATATGTATATACACAATTAAAAGCAAATTTACCTCTGTACACGAGTATACTCGGGGTAACACGTATCTATACGCATAATCGTGTGTACACGTACATACTCGTATATACACGTATTTACTCGTTTATAAACGCATAAATATGCACATACACGTAGAAATACAAATGTGCCATGTTACACGAGTATACTCGGGGGTAACACATATCTATACGCATATTCTCATGTGTACACGTATATACACGTATCTTCGCTTGTGTGCACGCATAAATATGTATATACACAATTAAAAGCAAATTTACCTCTGTACACGAGTATACTCGGGGTAACACGTATCTCTACGCATAATCGTGTGTACACGTACATACTCGTATATACACGTATTTACTCGTTTATAAACGCATAAATATGCACATACACGTAGAAATACAAATGTGAAATGTTACACGAGTATACTCGGGTTAAACACGTATCTATAAGCCTATTATCATGTGTGCACGTACTTACTCGTATATACACGTATTTTCACGTATATGCCTGCATAAATATGTATATACACGTTTAAATAGAAATTTATCTCTGTACACGAGTATACTCGGGTTAACACGTATCTATATGCATATTCTCGTGTGTACTCGAACATACTTGTATATACACGTACTTTCTCGTATATGCACGCTTAAATATGTATATAAACGTAGAAATACAAATGTACCTCTTTACACGAGTATACTCGGGGGTAACACATATCTATACGCATATTCTCATGTGTACACGTATATACACGTATCTTCGCTTGTGTGCACGCATAAATATGTATATACACAATTAAAAGCAAATTTATCTCTGTACACGAGTATACTCGGGGTAACACGTATCTCTACGCATAATCGTGTGTACACGTACATACTCGTATATACACGTATTTACTCGTTTATAAACGCATAAATATGCACATACACGTAGAAATACAAATGTGCCATCTTACACGTGTATACTCGGGTTAAACACATATCTATAAGCCTATTCTCGTGTGTGCACGTACTTACTCGTATATACACGTATTTTCTCGTATATGCCTGCATAAATATGTATATACACGTTTAAATAGAAATGTACCTATTTACACGAGTAAATTCGGGGGTAACACATATCTATGAGCATATTCTCGTGTGTGCACGAACATACTTGTATATACACGTACTTTCTCGTATACTCACGCTGGAATATGACGTAGAAATACAAATGTACCATTTTACACGAGTATACTCGGGGTAACACGCATCTAGACGCATATTCTTATGTGTACACGTACATACTCTTATATACACGTACATACTCGTATATACACGTATTTACTGGTGTATGCACACATAAATATGTATATTTACTTAAAATTTCAAATATACCTCCGTACACGAACATACGCGGGATAACACGTTTATATACGTATATACTCGCACGTAGTCGTATGTACACGCATTAACTCGTGTATGCTTGCATAAATATATATATACACGTAGAAATACAAATGTGCCTCTGTTCATGTGATATTTATATTTTACGAATGTAATCTGAATTAAAAAAGTAATCAAATCAATTTGATTACTTTTAATCTGATTACTTTTAGTCTGACTAAATTCAATCTGATTAATTTAATCTGATTAATTTAATCTGAACTAAATCAATCTGAACTAAATTAGTTTTTTTAGTCAACTAACGAGTTAGTTTAAACTAACGTTAATCTTCGTCTGCAATTGAATTAAATTTTTAAAATATTAGTCTGAACTAAATGGGAGTCAGATTACTTTAGTCAACTATTCAATCAATTACAAATTTAGTTGATTTTTTTAGTTGATGCCCAACACTGATTGAGACTATCCTTTATTATCTTTTTTTATTTTTTAATTTTATTGCTTTATTAAAACAGAAATGATATTTTTTATTTTCAGTTTGTTGAGAATCCCTACGCTCATTCCCTTTTACCTCGTTCTTTCTTTCTCTCTCTCTCTCTCTCTTTCTCTCTCTTTTGTACAAATCAAAAAATCAAAACGGAAAATATTCTCTCGGACTCTTTAGTGCAGAATATTGACTACCCAAAAGTTTTAAAACTGATTGAATTGCCGAGTTCATTTCAAAACTAAACACAGCTATGGAAGGAAGACTATTATAACGATGACTAACAAAAGTGTTAAGCTTTTGTAATTTTTTACAAAAGCTTTTGAGTTATAACTGACAAACAACTGGGTAGGATATTAATACGACGATCACACTAGTAAATAATGCGTTTGTTTTATTATTTTTGCTTCAGGTTTAATTACTTTTGTGATGCAAATAAATTGTTTTATAAGGATAAGAAGCAACAAAAACGTGATGTCATAAAACCTATTTTTGAGGATTTAGCAGCGAATGCAAAAGAAGTTATCTTTATTTTTGTGCATAAATAAAGTATTATTCGGCATACAAAACCGAAACTGAAAATAATATCCTAGTAGCGTCGAAAATAATAAACCATAATGAAAACGAGCAAGAATACGCACAAGCTCATAAAAAAAGATTATTCTTACAAACCCTTTTCTACTCTCTCGTCGAAAAAATTAATTTGCGATTTTCGCTTTTGTGCAAAATTGACTGCATTATCTGAAACACAAAATCCGCAAATTCATACGCCGTTGCTTTTTTTTAAAAAGACTTTAATGAAAATTCTCCAAAATTATTCCTCCACTAATTAGCCTCCTTCTGTTTTCAGTTGAGGCGGAAGTGTTGAAACAAAAGCAAAAATAAGTTTTACGACTGGAAAAGTTTCTTATTTATTTTATGCCATGCAGAACTCTAGGTCTGAGATAAGGAAAGGAATACGCAGCTAAATATTAAGACTTCAGAGCATCTTTTTTTGCTCTCATTGTTCCTACTATAAAGCGCGCAGAGGCCTTAGTCATTTACAATAATAATGCTATTTACGTCTTCGAAGCGCTAACGTAGAGGATTTTTTTTAAGTCTTTTGTCACCATGTCTTTTGAGCTCTATTCTTTTGTGTCCTTGACTGCTTCGACTTCCTTCACCGCTGTTATTATGGGTGGTTTATATTTAAAAGATTTTTTCTGGTTGTTTGATATTTATTTCATGGACGCCATTGATATTTTTCAGAATCTTCTTTTTTTTTTCCCCTTTAAAATATACAGCTCCTGCCTTTCTTTTCAAAATTTAAACATTCAGATCATCAGTCTGGAAATTGTGTCACTATTCATAATTAATGACATAATTAATGAATAACTTTACGCAAATATAAATGTAAATAGGGTGACTCAAGAAGCATTATTATAGCAGTGATTCTCAACTTATGGGGATAGTTCATGGTACGCGATAACTCTAAAAGAGGGCGCGGGCATTAGTGAGCTCACACTTATATTTAATTAATATATAGATACATTCAATGAAGTCTTTGGGGGGGGGGGGGGAATAACTATTTTGTTTGTAAAAATCAAAGTGCCTATATTTTTATGGTGCATATTTTAAGTTAAGTGTTGCTTCTTAGGGATATTTTTCTCATTTTCATTTGAGGCTACATAGTATTTTGGGGTATGACATAGCTCTTGTGGAGTATAGACAATAGACTCCTAATTATTTTAGGACGAGGGCGCGGTGAAAATTAAGAGCGGAAGCTGGGTCGCAAATGCTAAAAAATTGAAAATCGCTGATTTATAAAGTTTTGTCTATCCCAATGAGTCTCAGTTATTTTTTTTTTTACTTTTAAGCTGTTTTTTTAACTTTTATTCTTGAAGAGTTGAATCGCCTTCCCGAACTCTGACCCAGAATAAACCGCAAGTCTTAATAATGATAAAAGTTTATTTGTTTCTAAGTTTATTTGTACGTATAAAACTAACTCCTAAAACTCCTAAGGTATAATAAGTTTAAACTCTTTTTTTTTTTTTTTTTTTTTGAATTACAAAATGATTTTCATTTTAAGAATCAATCCTCTTCTTTCAGTGTACAACTGTTACATTGAAATTTATATTAATTGAAAACTGACCATCGAATTCTCTTATTACGAGCCCTGATTCAACGAGAACCCGCATTTTACGAGGAAATCAGAGATACTTGGTTGGTACCGTTTGAAGTTTATGGGAATATAACCTTCCTAAAAGCCGGATATACTTTATGATTCATAAAACTTCTGTTGACTTTCAGTTCAGCCCGTTCTTAATGGGAAAAATTACTTTAACATTCCGAAGTCAACCGAAATTTTGTAATGTGTAATAAATTCTGAGAACAAGTGATGACGACTTTTTTTTTTTTCTTTTTTTTTTTCAATTTGTGGAATAGATAAGCATTTGAAATTTTCCTTTTTTTTGAAGTCAATGCTATCTCTTTCAAGAAACGTGTTTCCTTGGGTATTGTTGCTCGAATTCTTGCTAAAGTAGATGATTAAAAATGATGAACGTGACGACGGTAACGACAAATGTGGAAAATTTCAAGCTGAACCAGCCTCAACATACAGATGGGGGACAAAATAATATGAACACCTATGAAAAAGTATGCCGTATTTCACACCTATAGTACAGCCACGCCACCTGCAACAGAAGTCTGCCACCTGGTGAGCGGGAAGAGGAACCTATCAGTGTCTCAACAGTAGTCACAAATGTTGCGTGCTTGGTTCTAAATTTCTGTAATAAGTTGAGATGTCAGACCTTACAGAGTTCCAAAGAGGAATGATTGTTGGGGCGCGTTTAAGTGGAGCATCGGTTACGGAAACAGAAAAGCTTTTGGGGTGTGCAAGAGGTACGGTGTCAGAGGTTATGACAGCATACACGAAAGAAGGTAAGACGACGTCTTCAAAGACCACTGTAGCCGAAAATCAAAGCTTGCTTATAGGGATAGAAGAATTTTGAAGCGCATAGTAGCTCGAAAGCGCAAGCAATCCTTATCCGAAATAACATCTGAAATGAACAGCTATCTCCAGGACCCCGTTTCAACAAAAACTGTCAAAAGGGAACTTCATGCTGCGAACATTTATGGAAGAGTGGTAATTCGTAAACCCTTGGTGACAGCAAGTAATGCTTTCAAGCGATGCCAATGGTGCAGAGACCAAAAATTTTGGTCCCCACAGATGTGGCAACAGGTAATATGGTCAGATGAATCATCATTTACCCTATTTCAGACAACTGGGCGCGTTTATGTCTGGCGAACGCCCTCAGAAGCCTTTAATCCTGAATGCCTCTTGCCGACTGTGAAGCATGGGGGTGGCTCAATTATCGTATGGGGTGCGATATCTTGGCGTGGTCTTGGGCCACTTGTTATTCTGCATGGGCGTGTCAAATCTAATCACAATCTGAGCATTCTAGAGGATCATGTCCATCCGTTTGTCCAGGCTGTGTTCCCTGGTGAGCGACCGCTCTTTCAAGACGACAACGCCCCCATACACATTGCCAGATGTGTCCAAGAATGGTTCGAAGAGCATGACAGTGAAGTTGAACATCTCGCCTGGCCCCCTCAGTCTCCGGACTTAAATATTATTGATCTTTTATGGGGATATTTAGAGTCCAAAATTCGTTCCCGATTTCCACTTCCATCCGGACTTTCGGAATTAGAGATCATTCTGCAGGAGGAATGGCTTAATATTCCTTTAAATGTTGTCCATGACCTTATGCATCTATCCCCCGTCGCATTCAATCTGTTCTTCAATCAAAGGGTGGTCCAACCTCCTATTAATAAAGATTTTTCCTTATTTCACAGGTGTTCATATTATTTTGTCCCCCATCTGTAGTCAACGGCTTTTGATGTCCAGATAAGTTATAAACCTTTTTTGAAGCCAGTCGTGCAAATCATGACGTTTTTCTGGCTATTAGTGTTTCTCAAAAGCAAGAACACAAAAAAGAAGCAATAAGACAATCCCAATTATTCAACTTCTTTGATATAGTACAGAAAAGAAAAAAACTCTAAGAAAGAGGAAATATTTATAATTTTTAAGATTTTTGCCGAACCCGTTTTTACGCACACATGGTTGTAACGAGCAAATATGGCGGTCCCTTTATGCTCGCTCGACTATATAAAACTTGTTTTTTATTATCAACAGTAACATTTTTCAACCCACATTTTTACTGAGTTATTAAAGTTCTTAAAAGCAATAAAAAAATTGAAATATGCAATAAAATACATTTCATGCTGAAAAATATTTTTTTAACTAAAAAAACACTTTTTGTTTAATTTTTTACTTATTTGCATTTAATTAGTGGTTTGTTTTTGTTGCTTAATGATTTTTTTTTCTACTTGATACAGCGGAAACTTTATAAATCTTCATACAATTGAATGCCCCCCTGTCCGACTACAGCCCTAAACATGCCATCTCTAGTAAAGCCGTACTAACAACTGAAAAGGTAACCCCACATTGTTCAATAATTATAAAAATTGGGAAAGAAAATCCGTCACTTCAAATAAAAAGACAGAAGAAAAAAAATGCAAGCGACGATCATAGTTGCATCATTTATAGCATTAGGGTTCGAAATAGCATTTTAAGAACATTCCCCCCCCCCCCCCAGAAACAGAACCTACCCCAAATAATATATACTTAACCTTTGAACGATAGTTTGATAAGTTGGGGTCAGTGTGAAGCAGAGAGATAGCCGTACATAGTTGAGGACAAAAAGTGGGACGGTCTTGTCCATTTCGGTGCTGGGGATGACCAACAACGGAAAAGGCAGTCCGTTGTTACATATATTAGTAGAGACGAAAATGAACATAAACAAAATTTTAAATGGTTCAGTTCTTTCATCTTCTAGTGAGTCAAGAGTCGTACGCAAAAAGCTTTTAAAGTAGAATGTCTTATTAGTTCTCGTGGTGCCAAAATTTGCAGTAAATTACAAAAAAGAAGATAATCGTAAATCATGTGTTATCGGGACTTGTGATTACAGCACAGGGCTTATTACAGCAGGTGGCAAAAAAAAAAAAAAAACTCCCAATCTTTTTTCTTTCTTGTTTTCGAGGAGAGGGGGACGGGGAAGCAGTCACCCTTAAAATGCATAAAACAAACTGTTACTGAAATGTTACTTACCTAACCTCACCAAGAAAAAGTAAGAACGTTTTGAACTATTTCTTTTTTTTTAATTCAAATAAAAAATTGTTAAACGAGGTTCTCTGAAACTTTTTTCTGAAAGGAGCCGTTAAAATTGACATTATTTTTACGTCAATGATCAAAAGTTAAAAATAAAATTGCATTCGGGTAAGGGTTATTTGATTTTTTTCTTATTTTTTGTGTTTTAAATACAATGAAAAATTATGAGTTATTGAAAATATGAAAAAAAAACTGGTTCATGTACCCTGTTGGACGAATAAAAGAATGTATGCTGTGTGTAATAACGATTTCTCACAAATCTGAAACACTATAAGGTTCATTAAATTACGTTGAAAATCTGAACAGCTGTCTGTTAGCCTTGTTTTGTCAAGAATATAAGCATTGCCAGATACTTACTGAAAAACTTTCACATCTTGTTCAAAATGATAATTAGGTAATTGTTTGTTTCAGAAAATCGTATTTACTGCAATGTTTCTGGACTTCGTTTTGAAAATGGGAAAAAAAATCAATCTTTCTTAGATATTGTAAATTTTACTTCTAATTCAGCAATATGATACTATCTTTAAAATATTTTGCTAAAATCGCTTTTCTTCAATATGATGTAAAACTATTCCCGCTCGTATTATTTGAAAATGTGTAGTTTAAAAAATGCAAAAATCATACATCCAAATGATTGAAATGTACTTTTACACGTCATGCTAGTCGCTTTACGGGAAGGAATAACATGGGCTGTTTAATATTTATCAGAAAAGCTTAGGAAGGCATTCACAAAAATGGAATGAATTTGATACGAGCAAATATCCGGGAACATTATTCTAACAAATCTGCCCTGGTATCCGTAGAATATCTCTGTCCGGCGAAGAACCGAATGGCACAATGAAGCTAATTTTAAATCCAACGATAGTCGACGAGCAAGAATTCCCATTATTTGAGGGAATTAGAATATTGTTGAGAGGAACTCCTACCATGTAAAATGTCCATCTGACTAATGTCCGATTCTCGATAATTAATGCTAAGTAATCAGTAAATAGTAGTTAATAGAGTTGGTGTCTAAATACGCCGCCTAATTAAGAAGGGAGCTTGGCGTATCTCAACGCCATCTCAGATTCGAGCAGGAGAAACTCGGACAAATATCAACATTAATCTTTGCTCGAAGAAAACTGTTGCCTTGCTCATTAACTCTCAAATCGGCGGGTCCACCGTTATCGGGCTGACAGAGCCTAGCTGCGTAACGGCGACAGTGCGGCGCACGTTCTGTCTTGGCAAACAGCATATGTCATCTAGTTGGGCAACTACCGCTGCAGCGATAGCACTTCCGAAGATTTCCACCACTCTCCTTCTTTGACTGGGACATATTTCTATCTGCGAGGAATACGTTTCGGTCTATAAATTAAGTGTCGACTTCGACAGTAAATCAGAATCCGTGCTAGGGAATGGTAATGAAGGACGCTTCGCCACAGCAGTACCGACGTGGGGGGAAAAGTGGGGGAAATCTAATCTAATCTCGCTACCTCACGCTCCACGGAGGCCCACTTCCCATTTTTTTTCCTTCTTGAACAAACTAGAGAATAACTAGCATATGCTTGCTAAATCCACTGTTTTTGTCTTCGCGCTCATTTTTCACTTTGATTACAAAGAGGGCAAAATGAATGCAGTTATGATTTTATGAATGTATGTTTAATGCAGGGGAATCTCCATTTTGTGTATTCCGTCTGACTTGTGATAAAAAGCGCACTAAACGAGAAAACACAAAATCGGGGGTGGGATAAAAACTTAAGCATATTGTTTAAAAATTGATGCTTCCCAATGGAATAGTGTAAGAGATTTGTAAAATGTACTTGTTTTTGGTTTTTACAATTTTATTTATAGCACGTTCTGTCCTGGCAATGTTTAGCAAATAAAAGTTGTCTTGGAGCTTGCGGTGACAATAAATATAATAAGACTAACGGAAAGAGTGCTAAAACGGCTTCAAACAGATAAGAAACGAATTTAACTCGACCCCCTTCCCCCCGGAAAAAAAATATGTGAGTTTTGTAGAGAAAAAATTAGTTGATATATTTAGAGAAAAATGTATTAAACGCATTTTCTGAAAAACAGTATCTTAACATCCGGACAATTTTAGCACTATCGGTATAGCAATATTTACGGACCAGCAGAAAATGACACCGGAAGCAGGATAAGGTATGAAACGGACAATTAAATGGTTTTCCACTGTATATCTTTGGATCGGCGTTTGAAGAAAACAATGAATGGCTCTAAAATAGAGCACTCGTTTTCAGGAGTGACAAAGGAAAATAGTATAGATCACCCCTAAAATCCTGCTCTGCAACAAATACAATAGTAGTAACAATATAAATATCAAATAATGTTAATTGATTAAAACTTTTCGAAAGTAAGTATCAACATTTTTTAGCTTTAAGTTTTTTTTTTTGTTTTTTAACGTACAAAATATGATTGCAAGCATCCAGTTTTAGCTGAGAAAAATGAAGTCCCTTTGAATGAAACAAAATTGAGAAAGTTAGCTAAAAACAGAAAAAAAAAATGCAGTGCGATTGCTTTCAGCAAAACATATAACAAACATGGCATAAACGATTCTTTTAACCATCTAACGTCAAAAAAAATTGCTGGACACGTAAGACAAACAATAAATCTTAACAACACTTTTTCACTGTTAACATTTTTATACGTTCAGAATGCTCAAGAACAGAACCGTTAAAACCGTAATGTCCTCTTAGTTTCAATTTCAGTGAAATAAGTGCACAAGGTTCAGTTTGCATGGGAGATCACATGACTTAAATCTGTTCTTTTCTGTTTGATGTGAATGTTCGCACATTAGACCGACTTCAGGCTGTTTAAGTATGAAAATAAATTCTGACCTTTATAGGACTTCTGCACTTCTTTGGTTAAAATTTAAATCCTGGAATTGACAACAATGCAGCAATCAGTTCTTCTAAGCAGCATCTTCTTTCTAAGCTTTATAATTTTATGAGGTATCATTTTTATTATGAGTTTGTTGTATGCAATTATTTATCAAATATATTAAATTTCTTTTTTTCTGCATGATTTGATTTGAGCTTATCATTGACCAAGCAAATTCAAATAGCTGTTACTGTTATAAATACTTCATCTTCTCCAGCAATCGATCTCAGTCTTAGAATATTCCATTTGCTACGGTAGCACATCAACTACTGATTTATATCTCAACACGGTTGCTGCAAAAGTTGCTTCCATGAATCTTCTTCTGTTTCTAATTTTTTGTGGCTCATTTAGTTTTTGCAGCATTTTAATGCCCTTCCTTAGTTACATCATTTATCACAATGCTTACAACGGATTCGTAAGCGTTATGAACATAGTTGCTTATCTTTCTTTATTTTAAAACTATTATGTACGAATTTCAAAACTAGTCACTAAAAATTTAGTTTTTGGAGCTCAGTTTTTGGAATTCTTGCTTATTATTAATTTTTTATTGCTATTTATTTATTTTTACTTATTTTTAAATGGGGAAAATTAGAGCAAATTAAATTGATTTTTCAGTGTTTCTCTCAAGTTTCTTTAAGTAAGTTACTGCTAAATAGTATTAGTAAAGGTTTTCTTACAATTTCAAATATTTTCTTACTAACAAAAATGAGCATAAAAGAAATGATTTCTTTTAAATTAATATTTCTTTTCCAAGAAAATATTTTAATAATTTAATGTGTATATTAACATACAGTGGCTCCCAAAAGTGTTCGTACACCTACGACTTTCAGCGAAATTGTCCCCTGTCCATTAGTTAGAATTAATATTTCGGAATAGGTATTTAATTATAAGATCTATGATCAATTTTTAACAAAACTACATGAAAAGTTTTTAAAAAATATTAAAACTTAATTTTTTAAAAATAAAAAACCAAAAAGTGCCGGAAATGTTATCTCACAAAAGTCTTCGTACACTTTAAAAAATGTCTATATATTATTGAATAATCTAACTTTTTATTAAGTTATTATTTAGTAGAATATCATGCAGTATCAACAACACCTTTTAAACGCCTGGGAATAAATTTCATTCTTTTTTCTTTCTTTTTTTTGCGTAATTTCTGAGTAAGTGTTCAACCACACTTTGAGTTTTACTGTTTCTAGCTCTATTTTCGTTTCAAAGCCGTATTTTCGTAATCTAGCCACCAGACATCTCTAAATATGTTGCATTAAGTTCAAATCTGGAGATATAGGGGATATTTTTTAAACCTTAGGACAATTTTCGAGGCACTACACTGTTAAAAATTCAGGAAGATTTTCTGGTAATTGTTACTGTAAAATTGCTTCGCTAACGCATCGCTGACTTTTACGGTAATTTATACCGGAGAAATAAGCGATCCCAGCGCCAACTGGTTGCTGTGGCCTACCGAGGAAACCGTAAAATTTTACAGTAACATTTGATTTTTACGGTAATAGTTACTGGCAACATGGATGCCAGTAACAATTACCGTAAATTTTCCGGAAAATTTTTAACAGTGTAGACGCAAACGTTAAAACCGTGTGCTTCTTATCGCTATCTTGATAAAAAACAAAGTTGTTTCCAATAACCAAATTTTTGGCTAAGAGTTCAAAATTGGATTTTAAAATATTTAAAGGAACGGCATGATTCATTATTTCGTCAAAAAATTCCCAAACTACCAAGTCCTGATGCTGATACGCACCCTCACACTATAACACCCTCACCGTCCTGATTAACTGATCCAACAAAGTTGTTAAGATTAAGCTCCAAATTTTTTCTTCTACTTACAATTATGCAACAATTTAACCAAACATGTTGAATTCCTTTTTATCTGTAAGTAAGACGTAATTGTTAAACGTTTTGAGCTTATTTATCATTGATTTTGCGACGAAAAGCGTAAGTTTTTTGTTTTTCTCACGACCAAGAAAATATCTGCGGGAAAAGGTCCCATTTAACCCAGCTAGTCAGAGAACTAGCGAACAGTTTTAGGTGCAAATTAAACATAAAATGTTTCATTCAATTCTACAGAAACTTTTTCAGCACTCAAATGTGTATTTTTCATAATTTTTATAACTTTAAATCTCCGATCACGCTTTGTTAACTTCGCCAGTTGACCTTTTCTTACCTTGTTTTCAGTCCGATTCTTTTCTTTAAAGCATTTTATCTAGCACTTTACGATGGAATGGTATAAATTATCTAATTTTGAGACATTTTAAACCAATTTATCGCTAACGTGAGGAAAGAAAATCAAATTTCGAATGGTGTTTGTTGTTTTTTACGAATACCAGCCATTTTAAAGTAATAAGCACAATATTAAGGAATAAATAAACAAAAAAAAAATGCCAAATGACTTTTAAGGGTCAACATAATGCAAAAATATTAAATAAACGATATATAATAATTTTAATCATGAATTTATTCGAAAATATTTGAGTGTACGATGACTTTTGTGGCGTGTTATTTTTCTGTCTCTTCGTTTTTTGACCAATTTCAAAAAGAAGATCCGTCAATATTTTGAAAAAACTACTGGGTTGTATTTAGAATGACATAGAAATGATGTGAAAAAATATTGGACTTCATATTCGAATTTAGTTTGGCGTTATTTTGGTTTTACTAAAAATTTTCAAAGTATACGAACACTTTTGGGAGCCACTGTACATGTTCAATATTTTTTAACGTAACAATAATCCACCGTCTATATTATTATTAATCGTTCTAATCTACTCGTTGTAGCATACTTAGAGCGACTATGATGCATAATTTGATGACATGGAGCGCAAACGCTTTAAAATGTATTTTTCATTAAAAGTATCTTCATTTGTACACAAATGTTGAAACAAAAATTAGGGGTTTTTCAGTTCATTTGAAACCATTTCAAAAACAATTTCTGATAAAAATAAATAATTCCTAAGGTGCATTATTAGTCTATTTTATAACAAAGGATTAAGAAGGCGTTAAGTTCATTCCTAAATATATTGTCTGTAGGTCACTTTAGAAAAATGAAAGAGTTATTTATGTGAACACTTTACTAATTCATTATCATGAGTAGAGTAAATTAGACTTCCCTTTGACGGATGGCTGCAGCAAACGCTTACCAAATGAATTAAGAATATGGCAGTGACTAATTTTACTGCTGTTTTCCACAAAAAGGGTTTTTAAAAGTATGTGTTTGCCGATAAAAATATTTGAATTTACAGGGAAAAAGCATTTTAAAACATGAAACTAAAAGGAGAAAAAATATGTTTTCATTTAGAGGAAGGTTGCCGTCAATTAACCGGCTCCATGACTAGATCGCGAAGGTATTTCCCGTACCAGAGTTTGTGCAGACACGTAATCAGTTTTAGTACCTTCCTTTGTCTGAAAACAGTCTACTTCAGAGTCGTCAAGTAGCTAAATTTATTTCATCATATTGTTAATCGGTCAGAAAAGATTTCTACCATTATCTTACTAATTATTAAGATTTTCATTTAGTGATACATGCTTTGATTATCACTGATCAATTAAACTTGAACATTGACTTAAAATAATGCCTTTTCAAGTACAATTCCCCATACTTCATGTTTCATCGTGATTCGTCACAGCAGTAGCACCTATAAGAATATTCAAAATGACGCAGTTGCTGTCATTGTACCGCTAGGTGTTTTCACGAATGAACCACTGGACAAAGGGTTCATTTATGAAAATCTCAAATATTGTTGTAACTCCAGCTCAATTACCTTTGAAAATTGCTCAATTGTTTTAAAGTAAGTATCATAATGAAAAAAAATAATCTCAGTAATTCGGGAAAACTCTTATACTTTATTATAATTTTAAGTCAAAACTTTTTAGAAAATTGATTAAAAATTTAAAATATAATAATACAGTTTCAAATATTTTTGTTGTTCCATAAAAATGTACAAATTAGTAAAATATGGCCAGTGGACTAGTGAAAGCATGTAACATGCTACAGTAGCTTACAGAAATGACGGCAGGGACCGTAACGAAGTCTGCCGACAATTTAGCGTCCTGATGAAAGCAACTTAATACAGTCGGAGGGAAGATAAAAACCGGTTTGTTACCTTAGTCACTTATTAGAAATTTAGGAGATAAGCCCTCCGAAATAGGAATATGATTAGTGAATCATATTTTGAAACTAGAAAAGACGTTTTTAGAATTACGGAATATTGGGGGTATTGGCCTTTCAAGAGGCTGAGAAAAATAACATGTCCCACAGATTTAAGGCTGCTCTTCAGTGAGGGAAAACATTGAAGTTAGGGTGTAAATGACTTTCTTCCTTGAACGACGGGAGTGAACCTGAATCAAATGATTGACACTTCAACAGCCAATGGAGTGGACGGTAATCGATGTAAGGCAGGAACACGTGACCTGTCACAGCTGTCATTGTTCGGGAGGGAAAGGAACCCCTAAATGACCCCCGTCGTGAAGAGCAATCAAGGAAATTAGCTGGCGGCCAAAACCCCACTTGAACAGTACCGACGCGAAGGTTGAACAGAACAGAAAATAATAGTCGGTACCAAAGGGTCTGCGGTAATTTTTGAAACAAAGTTTTTTTTTTTTTTTTTGGATATGCGTTCCCAGATTTTATATTCATGAAAAATTGATGAATGAAATGAAAATTTATCATAAATTGAACAGGAAAAACGATTGTCTTATTATTATTTTTTTTTTTTAAACGATGTTTTCAATTACCACGTCCGAATTTTATTTCGTTCATAAAGCTAATTCGTTTCTTGTCTGAAGTTTAATTAAAGAATGCAATTTTTTGCGTTAGGATATGATTATATATATATATATAAAAAACATAAGAGGTATAAGCTTAGTGTAAAACTGTGGTGTAGTCCCGAAAAAAAAGGGTGAGGGGTGAGGAGGGATGATTACATATCGGTTATCGGATATTTACAGTCAAGAGGTGGAACGATGCTGATTTTGTTTTTAATTATTGGGAGGACGGCAGAAATGTCGTAATCAGAAAACAATTTCATATTAGGATATGGTTACATTTCAAAGAGAGGGGGGGAAGGATCCCGCTATTATAAGTATATATATATATATGTATATATGGTCGAAAGAGGAATACTTCTGCAATTCGATGGAGGATATGCAACGCTGAACTGACATTTTTGTTAATTAATCAATTAATGTTTTAGATATTTATTTATATTTTTCCGGTGATTCATCATGCGCAGGGCTGCATTTATTTACTATCAGTAAACAAATCATCCCGCAAAAACATAGATAATCAGCGTGGTGACTAGAGCAGCATACACAAGACTAAATGATTAATATACTTCTTAAATTTGAAATTCTTTTTCAATAATAATAATAATAATAATAAAAATAATATTAATAATAAATAATATTTTACGCATCAGAGGAAAAGTGCAACAGGCTATAATAATAAGTATTTGGTAAGTCTTTTATTGAAGTGTATTTTCGAAGCACGCAGTTATATGATGTTTGAGAACATTTGAAAATACATTTCGTGGGTGGAATTACACGAGCAACAGGGAATTACTTGCAATAATGTACTTAAATTAAAAATACAAGCTGCAGTTTACTTGTAGTACACTTGGAACAATGTACTTCGACTTATTCAAATGCAAAATGTTAGGAGGAATAGAATAACTTTTTAAAACTTTTTTTGATTTTTTTTTTCTTCTAAGGTCTTTTTTTTTCTAATGGTTTTCAATTTTTGGTTACATTAGTTATGCATTGCTTTCTGCGATTCTAAATAGTAACAAAAACAATAATCAGAAATGCTTTCCTTTCTGCGGATACTATGGTGAGAAAAGCAACGGCTAAAATCACAATTTTCAGAAAATTCATTCATGCTCGCATTTCGAAATTAAATGAAACATCTTTATTACCACACAATGTTGACAGCTTCGTGCAAACGAAGTCCTAAACTTGATAGCTGCACTCAATCAAGCTTTCATTGATGCAAATTATTGCAAACAATCGTAACAATTACGTGGAATATTCCCTACTTACGTCAATTGTTTGCTCGTAAGAACGTGAACAATGTCTTACATACGTAATTTATATTCAGAAAAAAATATCAGAATTGAAAATATAATCCGACATTTGCAAATCACACACATTAGTATACTATCCTTTAAATTTAAAAATATTTCAATTTCATTTTTTTCTTTTTGTATAAAAGTATTCATGAAGCAGAATTTATAAATTGTTGAGTGTACTAACATTCATTGCTCTAATTTTTCTAATTTTTCTTTTTTTGATCTCTTCTCGACTTCCCGGGGAAATTTTAAACTGTTAGCAAAATTAGTGTAACTCAAATAACTCTAGAACGTGGACGAGAAATCTGTCAGGCCCAATAAAAACTTTTTGAATGATGTAAAAGACAGAAACACATGTATCTATCTCTATTGATAAAGATGTTCTTAGTAACCCCGAAACAAGTGTAATTTAATTTGCATGTTTGTACATTAAAATAGTGTAATTTCTATGTTAATAAATGTTAACATTTAAAATCAACAAAAGTTGAGAGATGTGCGCAAAGTTGCGTGAGACTAATACCAATCATTCGCCCTCGAATACCTTATTATTGCTTGACCAAGACCAAATATATTCTTTTTTTGAGCGACCACAGTTGGTTATTGTTTTCACTTGTCCGTATAGTTGATGTTCTTTCGACTTTATTTTTCTATGCTTTTAATGCAAACTCGTCTGTTCCACGTGTCTTCGCGATCATGTCCCTCCTCCTGGGCGGTGAAGTTCATGTCCCCGCCATCGACTTTACTTATTCCCGACCCTCTCGATTTTCTACAATACTTTTCAGACAAAAACAGCATTCAGTCAACAACGTCCAGCATCCAGCCCCTGGAATTCATTTGAATGTAGACGTCTTGTATTTAAATCATGACTTTTACAAATATAATTCGGATAGGAACCATTTGTAGAAATAAGAAACCCAACGAGTATTGTTCTACCACAATTCGTGATTGTGAAAAACATAATTTAAATTCAAGACGTCAAAATTCAAATGAAAGCTATGGGCTGGATGCTAAATGTTTCTTTCTTTTCTGTTTGGTATTAATTTATTTTTTGAATGTTTTCCCCCCATTTATGAATAATATTAAGTAATGATAATGTTTCAATGAAGCTTTAACACCATTTTAAATCGGGTGCTCCAAAATATCTTCAATTTTTAAATGTGTAAATTGTAAATAAAATATGCACTTTAAAAAGCATGAGCTTTGTGCAAGAAATAGATAAAGTCAAAAACAACGTCTTAAAAGCACATGTAAAAGATGTTAAATATAAGTGTAGAAAATGCATTGCTTGATTGAAAACTTGTGGCTATGTATTTGTTTTTTTATCCAGGATATTAAAAAACTTTGACCTTTGACACTTTGAATTAAAATTCAACTAGAAATTTGGTTTTTTGTACTAATATTCAAGCCGTATATATTGTATTTATGGTTCAGTTCCCTTCTTGTTGTTTACTTTTTTATAGCGAAATTGAGGCTATAAACGAAATTGTTATTCGGTTCCTTACTCTCTTAAAAAATTCCAGCGATTTTAACTCAGACTGAGTAAATTTTCACTCCTTTACAGTTTCGAAAACGCACTTTTATTATAGGAGTGAATTTCATTCCTTTTGCGGAGCGGTTATTTTCACTCCGTTTGGATAAGCTAATTTCTCTCCCTTTTGATAAGTGTTTTCCACTCTTTTTTAGACTAAATTAATATCCTAAATGAGTGACTGCTTTCCGTTTTGGAAAGCCGCTATTTCACTCTTTTTTAGAATAAAATAGATAAAATCATTTCACTCTCATTTGGTGAAATTGTTTTTTAAATGTGTTTTCATGTGCTTATGCTGTGTATTTGAATTTAAAACTGTTTTTAAAATTGTTATTTTATTTGAAAAAAAAAATTAGGTTAAAAAAGTGTGGGGAAAAAAACTGTTTTTAGTGTTTCCGAAGAGGTTGCACAAAAACTGTATGGTAAGTACGAAGACTTTTCTAATTTATTAAAACTTTAACTTGTAATATTTCTTGAACTACTTGTATATCGTTACAAATCACCCACGTGCAATATTACGTACAGTTCCGAATTTAAAGATTAAAATAAAATTAAACAAACCCACACAGTTCCAAATAAATAGATTTAAAATTTCGAAACTCTATATTGATATTCTCGGTGTGCCTTGTAACATTAATAATGTTTTAAAAGTTACCTCAGTTCAAATTAATTTAAAAAGTCACTCATAAATTATGACAAGATACGTTTGAATTCAATTTTGTTTCTTCGGGGCCATTCATTAATTACGTAAGGACAATTTTGGCAATATTTTTGACCTTCCCTTCCCCCTATGTAAGGGTATGTAAGGTTCCCCCCCCCCCATCTTACGTAAGATTTTTTTTTTTCTTCACAATAATAAAATAACAAATATTACATCACTGGGATCGTTCTTAAATTAACTATCATTATTATTTTTTCAAAACCTTTTTCAGTAAAGAAATGTTTACTGTAAGGAATCTAGACCGAATATTTTTTCGACAAATAATTTTTGTATATGATGCGATACTAATTAAAAATAAGACATGCAAAACACAGAGCGATTCTTTTATTATATTTTACCCGTTTCATTCTTTGAAACACAAAACAGCTCATCCTATAATACATACTTTTACCTTCCTGAAGCAAATGAAATAGAATATTTGCCAAACCACTTGACCGCGGATTTCTAATATAAAATATCGGCTTGGAAAATATTAGTAAGAATGGATCTAACCCCCCCCCCCCTCCAAGCAAGGGTATGTAGAGAATTTTCCACCCCCTCCCCGTCAGGACACTTACTTAATTAATGAATTGGATGTTACACATATGAATGAGTGCATTGTACAAAGTTTATGATACTCTTTAAAGTTTATTATGCACACAAACAATATTTGATTAATTTAAAATATACGCAGTGGTTGGAGCTCCGACCATCGGGAGCGGATTCGGTATCCGACCTATAGATTTGCGCATGGTCGGGTCTGTAACACCTGCCTAAAATATATATACAGTACACACACACACACCAAAGATGGTAACGACTGTTTCAAATGTCCTATTTTTGATTCGATGACCGAAACAAAATTGTTGATGAAAGTTTCATTCATTTGGAAGAAAAAGTTACAAAACGTTCGCCGTAACATTGCACGTGGATGATTTGTAATGACATACGAGCAGTTCAAGAAATATTAACAGTTACAAGTTTTAATAAAAAAGAAAATTCTTCGCACTTACCATGCAGTTTTTGTGCACTTCCTTCAGAAACCTCATTCGGCAACAAATATTGTTTAAATTCATTAAATGAAGACATTCAGATAGCGACATCCACTTGGTACTCGCGACCAACGTTGGGTAAGCCTAACGTGGAGGTATGGAAGATTCTCCCTAAACAAAATCACGTGACAGAATCGAACCAATGAAAATGTTTTTGAGTCCTTCTTTTAAAGAATGTTTTTATATTTCGCTCATCAATGGAGTGTTTCCGAATTTCACGCGAATAAAGAAAAGTTTTAGTCTTGGTTTTTTCGTAAAGCGTCTTTTTTCGATAAAGCTAGCACTCAGAAAGAATGAATGATGCACCCGCAATAGATTTCACTCTTTTTAAGAGTTATTTTTTCGCTCTTTTGAATTAAGAGTGTAGACTTCACTATGAACAGGCGCGACTGCACAGTGCATACACACAATTATATATTGATAAAGACCGGCTAAAATTGAAAAACCTTAGGTTTCAGGGAAATGTTTTAGACGTCAGACAAATTATTTGTCTGAGCTTATGAAAATTTCAGTGTAACACGACTACCGAAAGATTCTTAGAACATTGTGTATTCATCCAGTTAAAAACAAAATGGTCAGTTGCTCCCCCTTCCCCCATCAGTTCTCTAATTATCTGTAAATTTAAACCAGTGGTTCCCAATCTTTTGCACGTTGCGACCCTTTTTTGTCCAAGTAAAGGACCTGTGATCCCGTAGCCTACATGTCAGTAAAGTATCGCTAGGTATGGACCTAACCTGGCAACATTGTGAAAGCTACGTTAGATGCTACATTACAAAACTGCTATGTTAGATTCGATCCACCCCCAACTATACTGTAGTAGGAATAATGTTTCGACCGAATAAGAAATGCTACACGACCCCATTTGGGGTCACGACCCTGGGAACCCACCCCTGCTTTAAAACAATTTTTTTATACTCATTCATGCTTTAAAGAAATGCAGGTATGTATCATTTTTCTCCTTAGAAAGTTTTCAGAAGAAAAATTCAGTGAAATCCTGTTACAACGTATATCAGTATAACGAAATACCCGTTTCAACCAAATAAGTTTTTAGTCCCGATTTTGAAGTTCATTGTTACTGGATTTCACTGTATTATGAATTACATGATCAATGTGTACATACCTTGTAAAGAATTTTTTACGAGTTTGGCTCGAGAAATTATTTTCAAAAATGTTTTTTGAGCTGTGGAAAGCATTTTATGCGTTTACATTTGTAGTAACATAGTATAATATAGACAAAAATAGATTCCAAATATCTAGTAAGTATCTGGAATACGGTTTTGGACCCCGTTTTTTTTTGTTTTTTTTTTTTTTTTTTTTTTGAAATGGTCGCATTATTTCGAGCAAAGTCTCAAAAGAGTGCTGGAAATATTTTGCCAGATTTTTTATGGAGCAAAATGTCAAACAGTACCTACCACCTTTTTCAACGAAATTCATTTTTTCTCGAATTTTAAACAATCAAAGAATGTATATTTCAAAAAAGCAAAAAGTACACGACACAGATAGAGGCTTGAAAAATACTCGGGAAAAAATTTATATGAAAACTTCAAAGGAATTTGTAAAACCTTCATCCAACTTTCCCCGCAGGTTAACATTGGATCCGTAGGCTTTCAGACTCTCAGTGAAAAGCACCCTTAAATTTGCTTATGAAGTAGCATTAATATACATATTTATCTTTCTTTGGATGCACCAGCTCCATTGTTTATGCCTTCTTGATGTAGTGAAAAGTAATGGGGGTAGTGCATCCCCAGAAATAGAAATATTCATTAATGCTATATTATAAGCATACTTAAGATCATTTTAATCTTAATTATATCCGTGAATTAATTTGAGAAACACGGAAAGGTTCTTCACTGAAGGTCTGCGATGCAACTTTACGCAAAATGCGATACTTCCTTTTTTTTAAAAAAATTTACAACGTGAATTTTTTTTTTTTTTCGGATATAGGGTTTATAGGTGTGAGTCCTATACTCTGGTTTCATGCCAAAAAATAAGGGAAAAAATTGTAAAACAAACCCCTAGAAAAAAGGATGGTTTTTGATGATTTTAAAAATATAATAAGTCGTAATACCCCCCATGAGTTAACCAATTTCCTCCATATGTTCTTGCGTACTAACTTAGCACCTCTCTAGCCCCTCAGAAAAGTATTAATGCATAATATAACGATCCCTTCCCCTCCAAATAAAAATAATGGCTATGAAACTGTCAAAAACTGAAAAAAATTGCAGGCGACATTTCCAAAAAAGCGGGACGTTTGAATGGGAAAAGGTGGTCATATTTGGATTCAGGAGGTCATTTAGCACAAGAATTCACAAGAATTATCTCAGAAGCACTCTTTAAAAACTATATCCTTTCTGACCACAAATCAAATCGTGAAGATGTTTCCAAGCATGTGGATTCACTTTCAAAAGCACTCATTCATTCCTTCATTGAAAATTTCCTCCGGAAAAGAGGGGAGTAGTAAATGGAAACGGTCGTTTGCGCTAATGATTGTAAATCTTATACACCTCACCCGGTTTTTCCCCTCAAGAAAGGACGGACTGGTGGGAGGCGTGGCTTAGTAGATAAATTGAGCTTTTTCGAAAATATTTCAGATGGTTGGAACTCCGATATTTTTTTAGAAATGGTCGCATCATTTCAAACTTAGTCTCAAAAGAGAGCTGGAAATATTTTGCATGTTGGGGCGTTCTTAAAATTTCGATAGCACGATTTGCAGCTTTTTTACAGAGCGAAAATTCGAACAGTACCTCGTTTTCGAAGAAATTCATTTTTTCTCGAATTTTAAAAAATCGAAGAATGGACGTATCAAAAAAGTAAAAACTAAAATGCACAGACATAGGCTTGAAAAATACTCAGAAAAAAAATTGACCCGAAAACTTCAAAGGAATTTTGTAAAATAACATTCAACTTTCCCCCCGTAGGTTAACATTAGATCCGAATCTTTCAGACTCTCAGTGAAGAGCACCCTTAATTAAGACATAAAGTTTGTTAATACTCTATTTTCTGGTAGTTTGAGACTTAAGCTTCTGGTTTCAGTAATAAAATGGTCAATCAGTTCAGTAACATTTTAGAGAGCAAGTACAATCTTGCTTCGAACGATAATTTTCAAAATCGATTTAATAAAATTCTCAACAGTTCAAAAGAGGTTGAAAAGATGTTAGCTAAGAACAGTGTTGCAAAGGTTGGGAAAATATCAAGTGGTGAACGAGTTGTGATGACAACACCTGTAAGTTATGTAAGAGCTGTTTTTTTTTTTTTTTTTTTTTTTTTTAATGTTTTTCCCATCTGTGAAAATAACCATTTTAGAAAATAAATCTATTTTTCCATAACGTATTGTTATCTTTAGTGTTTATAGATCACCTGTTATTAACGCTTATAAGTTACGCATTGATTTTTTAGTTTGAGAATATGGTCTATCGATAGAAACTCGATGGTCTATCCATAGCAACCGGTAGCCATGAATGGACCACATGCAGACATATTTATTTTTAATTTTCATTCTTCATTGTGTGTATTTATCATGAAAGTAAATATTATTATTAAAAAAATATACATACTGAGAAATTGTTCCCATAATTAACGTAAAATTTGATCTGGATTTCCTTTTTAAAAAAAATCGATAACTGCTATGTGGGTCACTGATGGCAACCTTCCCCTAAGAGTTTTATCCATAGAATTTTACGTACAATCGTTCGATTAAAAGCTCAGAGAAAAAAAAAAACTTTTTTTTTCTTTTTTTTTTGCAGTTGTTATCAATTTTCTATTTTACTTTGAAAAATAAAGACTTTATTTTTTTTTCTTACCACAAATTGTAGAAAAAAAAACTTTCTATTCAGAAAATACTCTAAAATTATAAAATTAAATTAAAAATGGTAAGGAAAAAAGTTGTTTTTACAGCTAATTTTATATGCTCCACCAGGAAAAAATACGCAAACATGCAAAAAAAATAATGAAGTTAAGAAATTGATAAATAAAATAACTAGCTTGTGAAAAGCAAAAACAATCAATATTTTCAATCATACTCCAGCAAAGGTATTTAAAATTCTATCGAAAAAAAGTCTTAATGCTAGAAATGAGCAAATAGTTATTTTTTAGTGCTTAAATATTTATTAAAAACCTAATCCCACCAGGTTTTTTTTTTTAACTCGGTGAGTTGTATCATATTTTAAAGTTTCATGGCTTTTTCTGCTATGAAAACATAATGAGCTGGTTCAATTAAAAAATCCCCATTTGTTCAACCATTTTCAGTAAATTCTGATCTTTCACTTTTTTAATTTCGAATTAAACCTTTTTTTCACTCGTACTTTTTATTTGAGCACACATCGCTCGGCTTTTTAATGTTGAAGTTATTAATAATTTACTAAAACGGCATTAAATCCCAAGATGTTGTTTCAAATTTTCAAGTGGTTTACGCATTAAAAAAGTTACGTTTAAAGAATTGGATATATATATATATATATATATATATATATATATATATATATCAGTATGCATATTACTTTAATGGAAAAGAAATATAAGTTTTAATTTAACGTGAAGCAGATAGTCTGAGTTTTTAATGAGGCACAGTCATAAAAAAGACGACAAGCAAAATGAACACTCGCAGAGAAATGGGGAAAAAATGTAACCTCACGAATTAAAATCGTGAGTTTTTATTAGAATTTGATTTTTTCTTTTCATTTTACATTTCTTTGCATCTTTTTTTCTTTTTCAAAATAACATATTCATTATTTCAGGAAAGCGGAGGAGGATGGGAATTTTTTCCCCAAATATAAATACATTTTGAGGTAAACACGTGAGGGCTGCTATTTGTCTCTAAACGATTGTGACAGGTTTTATAATGAGTTTGCGCTTGACGAGGGAAGGAAGGTCGGAGGAAAGAAAATAGGAAAATAAATGTTCCAACTTGTTTCACTTTTTAAGCAAAGAATTAGACAAATGTCTAATAATTTCATCTCAATTTAGGAAGGGAAAATATTTTTTTTACTGACTTGGTTTTTTCGTTTGTCATTTCATTTGACTTTAATATGCTAGTAGCGCGACTCAAGACGAAAAGTTTAAAAAAAAAATTAAATTCATAAAATACTGCTTTTCTGTCTAAAGCATTTACTCCGCAATTGTTAATGCTTCATTGCATTCAAAATTTCAGTAATAGAGCGTCAGTTAAGATTACCATTTCGTATAACAGCATCTTACTCTGCAATGAAGTATATAAAAAAAGAGTAATAAACAGTTTTACTTTTTTTCACGGTACATTAATACAATTTTATTTAGAAATTTAATTTCGATAGAACTGCGTATAATGGATGAAGCAAATGAAAGCCTTTTTTTTAAAAAATATTTTCATTTAATAAAAATGTAAAAGCGTTCTGAAAATGAACTTTAGTCACTAAGTGTTATGACGTCAATATAATAGTATAGCAACATTTACAAGTACCGTACTTTCTAGTCAAGTAACAAGTAAAGTAAATTCCGAACCACTAACCGCTAATAATAGGAAGAAAAAAGAAAAAAGAATATTTGTCTCTCTCCCCCCCCCGCCCCCCCCCCCACCCTCCAGTCCCATCCACTTTGCACAAGTGAATTAGAAACATGAGAGTAGAAGACATTGTATCCCAATGGTAATAAACTTGTCACAAGCAAATGATATACATTTGGTGATTTCATTTCAAGTAGTTTCTACATGGCATCAGCTTAGACAGACGAAACTAAAAAAGTAATGTGTAAGCAATGCATGAGCGGCTCACTCATAGTTTTTGTTGTTTTAGGTCGGCAAAAGTAAAATAGTGAAGCATAAGTGTTTAATTTGATATCCATAACACATAACGTTTTCTATTTACTACAGTCTGCCTTCGGGGTATAAAAATGTTTTACTACTAACAATAGATATCACGTCTTTAATTACTCTGTGGAAAGTAAGCTAAATCTGAGGCAGATCATTAAGATCATGGGTAGAGATCTTTAAGCACTAACTTTTAAATTTAAATAAATTAGAATTTTGAAATATAGAGTAAATCATTTGTTTAATTTTATAGCTTGTATTTTTTTCTTTTTTCTTCGTACTTATGCTTATAAATGTTCAAAAAATTGCATTTTAAATTTCTATAAATCACTTTGTATAAAACAAGAAGTTGATTCTTCAGAAGTTGAAATATGAATTACGAAATTTACAAAAATTTTGTAGTTCCGTTTCTTTAAAATTAAACCTTAGTTGATAAGGCATTTTTTTTCTTTTTTCAAAAAAATGGTAATGGAATAAATGTGTGCATTGTTGTTTTGAAGACAAATACATTATTATTGACATTTTACAGTATTACTAAATACTTCATTACGGAGAACAATTTTATGTACATCAATTTAAAGTAAACACATTAGGTTCTTAAACAAAAATCAGCTACTGAGAATCATTATAATTCATAAGTATAATTAGGGCTTGATTTCTAACAAAAGAAGTACAGGAGCCCTATACTGTCGCGGTGCATATGAATTCAAAATGAGTAATTGTCGTTTAAAGTCTTGCGCCTCCATGGATTTAATTCAGAAGCAACTTTTTCAGGTTTTTAAAATTAATATATATCCTATTGACAAATGACCATAAAAAATTGCATTCAGGTTTCTATAAAAAGTGCAGATACAACTTTTGTGCTTAGCACGGCAGTATATTCCTCAGAACCTATTTTAGTACCTAAAAAGTCTGAATTTCGTCTAATATACAAAAAAATCCGATAAAATGTTAAAGAAGTGCAGGAGTTTAGATCCCGTGAGCTTAAATGCAAATGAAAATCCGGATTAGAATAAATGGTTTCAACGACGACAAGATAATGATACATTCATTTCATCGTTAAAGTTTTTAAATCAGTTGTTAGCATTTATAACAATGTTAAAATTATTATTTCAAGTTTTTCATTTCTTCGGCTAAGAAAGAATAAGATAAGCATAATATAACATTATTCATTTTTTTACACTGAAAAAATTCGAACTCCGATAGGTGAAGGATTACACGATACAATTTGTTGAACTGGGGGTGAGATAAGGATAGCCAGTTTGCTTCAACACGTTATATGATAGTTTTCGGCAATGTGTCAAGATAAGGAATTCTTCTGGTTCTCCAGAAAGGAATTAACCCTTTCTAGGCGAAACGTCATGCTATCAGAGCCGTAGTATATGTCCTTCTTTTTCACATTTTAAAATGAAACCTTAGAAAAAGTTTACTGAAATCGGTTTTTTTTTTTTTTTAGTTTTAAAGTTTTTTTTTTTTTTAATATTTTCTAAGACAGTTTCTGGCAATCAAAACGGAGGGTAAAATCATTAACATTTGACATTATAAAGTTTAATAAATATACACAACTTGTTCTGCTGAATACTTAAGATTTAAACATCCCGTAGATTAATTTTAATACATTTTCCTTGGGCAGGAAAATCTTACAGTTTGATGTTATAACCAATATTAGAAATAGAATAAGCCAACAGGATTGATCAAATTAGTAGTCAAAATAATTGTTGGTGGTCTAAGAGTATTGACGATACTTAAAACTAACGTAATGTGGGTACTACTCAAATTGTCAAAAAATTCTAGAAACTATGCCGCTAAGTTCCTAGAATAACTATGTCCGGTATGCTGCCGTGCTAAGCACAGGAGTCGTATTTGCATTTTTTTCTAAAGTCAAAATATAATTATTGTCATCAGGTGGTTTTTTGTAACAGATTAACTTATTTACTACTTTAAACACGTAATTATAATATAACAAAATTATCTAAGGTTTAAAAAAATCTTCCGTGTTGAATGGACTAGGGGCTTTCGAAAAAAATCGATTTTTTTATTTCGGAATCGCGTTACCTCTCAAAAGTTGTGGTTTGAAATCCTCAATTGCGAAATTTAAAAAAAAAAAAAAACTGAGTTTCTATCTTCAGTATTGAAAGTTTGAAAAAAAATATGTTAAAAATTAAATTTTTCAAAAATTTTAAAATTAATTTTTTTTTCTAATTTTTATAGTTTAACAACCGTACATTATCAGCATATAACGCAGTTTGAACCTAAAAAAATATTTTATAGGTTTTGCATAAGATCTTTAGTCGCGCATACGTAAACTTCAAATTTAAGCAATTTTAGCTCAATTCAATGCGTAACGCAAACTAAAGATCTTATGTAAAACCTATAAAACATTTTTTTGGGGTTAAAACTACGCTATATATTGATAATTTAAGGATTTTGCACTATAAAAATTAAATTAAAAAATAATTTTGAAATTTTTGCAGAATTCAATTTTTAACGTATTTTTTCAAATTTTCAGCCTCATGCGCGGCGAACTGAGGATGTCAACTAAGATTTTTTTAATATTTCTCCCCAGTTAAGGATATCAAACTACAACTTTTGAGAGGTAACGCGATTCCGAAATAAAAAAATCAATTTTTTTCGAACCACCCTAATGAACTGCTTTTATCGGAATAGTCAACTATTCCTCACCGTGTTACTTTCTACTGAAAGTAATGCGTAGAATGTAAAAGCATTTGTGACAAAGTACTACGAAGAAAAACTTTTGTTCTGCACAACGTAACAGCTTTTCTAATAAAGACTATTCTGCTCCGTTTTTTCTCAACAAAGCACTACTACCAATAAGCGCTAACCCCTCCGAAATGCTTCAATCAATTATACTTTAACTTTCTAAAAATAGCCGTGAGTTGGGAACGATACAACGTGACGAGATTCAAAGAAAGAATTCCGGTGCGGTCAGATTTTGATCATTTCGTAACCTGTTTCCCAGTTTTCCTTTATTTTTTAGGACCGTTAGGCACTTAACCACATTGATTATATTGGTAATTTTTAAAAAATATTTAAAACACATGTAAAAATCACTTAAAAATGAAGGCTGGAAATTTTCAGCTGAAACGGTTTCACTGTCTTTCCTTTTTCGGTAAGGTAAAAAGTAATGTTTTGTGCTCCAAAATCCCACCACCGTAGGCTACGGCTCAACTAGCTCATATGTGACTACAACCCTGGTTGGTATCATCATTTGAAGCAAAGTGTAAAAATACTTATGTGAACTTCTTGATGAAATTTAACTTTTGATTCTGAACAATGAAATCTATGTCGTTTTGAAATTTAAATGACAATTAGTAGAATTTCTGTATAAGATTTCAAGATTAACAAAAATTATAGGATGACAATAAGTGGAAATAATCCTCTAATTCAAAAAAACTATGTTATTTCTGGGTCAAATATTAATAACTTAAATTTATTACTATTATAGGACAGAGTGTAGGATCTAAGAGATTGAAACTTCACCATTTGAAATAAAATCTCTGAATTGGATTCATTAAATCGTACGCATTTCACATCAATTAAATCTAGATGAATAAAATCCCAAAGCAATATTTCATCGATAGCTTTGAAAGGCCTTCAATTTCACATCCCTCGAAGAGTGATTCGAGATAAAAAATTAAAGCAAACCCCTTTCCTGATGTTCGATTAAATAGCATTTCCATCAAAGAATCCTATTACTGTAATCAAGCTTCTTAAAGTCAGGCACAATATTTCAAAGACGATCCCCAGAAATGGCCACGAAAGCATATCTAGTTAGCCTCTTAATTCATAGATTCGAGTCCCTTATTATTCTATCGATTTGTGAGGCGCTTCCCCCGCTGCCAGCGAATAATCTTCCAGAGCTCTGAACGTGGGGGGGAGGCTTCGAGTAACGGACAATTAATAAAATAAGCCAGCAGGATCCGAGATGCCGATGGCTTAAATTGTTGGCTTCCAACTGAGGCTCTAGATAGCGGTAGCCAACAGCACTAGTGACGGGCCCAAACAAATCACGGAGCTCAGTCCATAGGCGCCGCATGGGGTTTATGCCTACACCATTGTATGGAGAATTCGCCTCGCATTTTTTGCCCAGGAGAAATATAGCCGAATAAAAAAACACAACGTGAGGTAGTAGAAAGAAGCAATGACTTTACTACTTTATTTATTTACTCACCCCGTACATAGACTTGTTTTCCTGATTGTACATCGCTGCTATGGACAAATATAGCTCTTTAAATTTGCGATCAAATTTGTTTCTTCCTGTCACGAGGGAAGATTTGATTAGAGATGTGTTCGGGAACGGTGTTTCACTTGAAAGAAAATGGATTTTTGAAACGCTCGTGCTGTAGGTCGCAATTTATCTCGCTGGGCATGGCTATGATTAAAATTATATACATCGTTTTTTTTTTTTTGAAATCTTTTGAAGAGATGTGAAAAAGAGAAGCATTATACTAGAATTCAATACAGATTTCAATGATCTTTATATACGACGAATGATAAAACATCATAATTGAAATATGATCCGATAACTATTTTAAAATTTACAGGTTAAAATAGTTAAAGATTTTTCAAACTAAAAATTTATAAGTATGAGATTTTTTCTGATATCTTAAAGGTTAAAGAAATAAGTGTCCAAATTACTAATAAACTACGTTTGTATTACGGGAAAGGGGGGCGGAGCGAGGCGATAAGGGTTTGGCAATCAACCTTCCAATAGTATTGGTTTAATGCTATATTGCCGATCCAAGTATGTTGTTTTGTATATGTGTAAGGAATTCAATGACCAACCTCCCTCCACCAGAAGGTAAATTGTGATTGCACAAGTACTGTATTGTAGTCAAGGCCAGATTAAGGTATCGGCACATGGAGCGGCATTTCAGCATTTCGTTTGGGGGGTCGTGTTTCTTGAACATGAATTTACTCAGTACGGTATAAAAAACATATTGGATAACAGGAAGTGATAATAAAATGATTTTAATGTTACGAATTATTAGGTTTGATAAGAACAAGTAACATTTTTGCGACCGAAGATTTAAATTTATTTTGTAATAAGTTATTATTGTTAAGAATAATTAGATTTGTTAAGAACAAGTAAAATTTTTGCGACCAAAGCGTTAAATTTATTTTGTAATAAGCCATCTCACAAAATATCTCGGTACTAATTTGTATTTTTTAATAAAGTTTTAATCTGCTATTTTTGGAGTCAGGAAGAATGGAAAAGTTTGTAACTATATTTAATCAATATCCAGGGTTTTGCTTTATTGCCAGTACAGCTAAAGATGAAGGTCTTGCTTGCCTCATTGTGCTTAACCTCCTGAGACACAAAAGTCATCTTTCAAATGACTAACCTGATTCAAACAGTCAAAAAACAATGGAAGCAAGAAAGTTGTGTTAAAAAACACATTTCCTTCAGAATCCTCTCTTTAAAATAAAGAAGAAATCTTTTTAAATTTGGCTAGTATTTATTTTGCGTCATTATAAAGTATAGTCGCAATTCACAAAACAATTCCTCTTCCCTCATGCTATAAATTTCACTTATACGTGTAATATTTTCTTTTTCGTTTTCTGTAACCAATCTACATAGTATTGAACTTAAGACCATTGATAAATGTACCTCATCAAATCCTGTCTCAATTTCTTGAGAAACTGAATTGATCATTTTATTCAAATTATTGATTTAATATTTTGAATACAACTTCATGAGGGTTTTGTCATCTCTTCTTCATTAGTATACAATAAAATCTGTTAAGGAAAGTTCTGTTACAAAGTTCTACACTTGGATCAAATATGCATTAGTACGAAAATTACTAAGAGTTACAATAGTCAGTCCTAGAGTTAAGATTAGCAGTTTAAAATTTTTATGATAGAGTGCAGCAATGTTCAAAAAACACTCCGCGGTATAAATAAAGTAAACAAAATTCAAACGAAGTCATAGGGTTGGTTGGAGGAAGTGGTCACTGGGGTAAGTGGGTCACCCCTCTAAAACTGAAATCAAACTTTTTTGTGCTGATCATGTTTAATTTCATCATAGTGATTCATTTTGCACATATTTGGGTTTCGTGGAATTTTTTCTAGGTCATAGTACTTAGTCAAAAAAAAAAAAAAAATTTTTTTTGCTAGTTAGAGCAACATTTTTTAAAGAAGTGTTTCCAAGTTAGTTTTTATTATTTTTTAATGCACTGTAAAAACGATTCAGAAACTTTCCTGGAAAATAATAGGCAGCTGATGTGCCCAATTTCAACCAGTAACATATCTTACAAAAACCAGGAACGTTTTCCGATATAAGTCAGTAACCTTTCTGAAATATTAAGAAATCTCCCTTATTAAAGCCAGTCGTGAGCCTTCTAGAAAAATTAAATAGGTTTAATTTATTTGATTAGAACCTTCCTGATTTACCACGAAAGCTCCAGAAATATTGGAGCAACCACGACCAGGCTACGCGAAAATTGCAAGCAAGAACCAAGCATATTCCTTGCTATTCCTGCCTCGCAAAGCTATCCAATGACTTATTTGCTTCCATTGGAAGCTTAGTCAATCCGGACGGGCCATAAACAATCAAAAGCCGATGCACTTAATAAACACGCTCCGTCAATATTTAAACTGGTAGCAAAAAATATTTTTCACACCAGTGCAAGGTCTGCATTCGTGCATCTTTTAGGAATTCAGGAAACCTTTTTGCGAAGATACTTGATTTTTTGGGGAACTAGGTGAAAACCTGTGAAATCCCGAAACATTTTACGGAAATAACCAGTAACGTTTCGGAATTTTTTTACAGTGTGATGATTAATTATTTACGTTTAGTTTAACGAAAAGTTCATACAGCAATAAGAATTTTTGTATAAAATATTATTAATAAATGTTTAAGATGAGGAGTCCTACTTACCCCGTAAATTTTTGCTATAAGGGGTATGTAGGTCCCCTCACTATGGGGTAAGTTGATTTCCCTGCAATAATGTGGATTTCCAAATAAAAAGCAATTCTGATTAAATATTTCTATTAGTGAAATACGAGACAACTATGATGACTGAGTAGGAGTTGATAGTTCAGCCACAATGACTGCTAAAGCTGATGGTTATGTATTTGTGAAACATACATGAAAGAAAACCATTAAGATTTAGGTAGGTATAATATTGGAAGTTGATGATACAAATAAAATATACTTTTGAATTTGCAAGAACGAATAAAAATAGTGACACTTTTTATTGGCATAGTGCAGATGACGTTGGAATAATTACTGAGGATGAAGCGACACAGGTTCTTCCTTAGTCAACTTTACCCAGACGCAGCTACTCAGTGTTTCCAATTTTTTTTTTTCAACTTATAGTTTTGGATAATTTACTAAAATTGATCTTAGTTAAATGTTTTATGTTCATTAAACACACTTTTATATGCAAAAGTAAAATATATACCCATAGGCTTTCAATAAATTTCCCAAATGAAATTGTTTTGTTTTTCGCTTTAAAATTTTCCGTGATACAGGTTTAAGAGACAGTAAATATCTCATCAATAGATGCATTTACAAAAAAAGAACTAGCACCAACATTTTTCATACTTTATCATGTAAAACCCCCTTTCCCCTTTTATAGATATGCTTCATTTAAATTTAAAAAAAAAGGGGCAACCCACTTATCCTTTACTATGGGGTAAGTGGGACACCAATCCGATTTAAAAAAAAAATTATTATCGTTAAGAATATTTAAAGCATTATTTTAGAACATAATGATGAAGTTTTGTTTATTAATCGTGTCCAAGATAAAATAAGACAATAAGTTTTTTTTTTTTGAGCAATCACGATTGCTAATTGTTTTTATTTGACCGTCCTTGATGTTTGGTTCCTTTTTCAACCCCACCGTCCTTTGCAGGCGCGGCTCCTCCGGTCCTGCACTGTCCACACACTCATACACATACACACACATACACATGCCCGCGCACCTTTACACACATACACTACACGCACGCCAACGTGCATACACACAGGTCTACGCACACACAAGCCTACACATACACATATACAACTATACACACGTAACTGCCCAGGAGGAGGGGCAGGCTTGAGGGGACAGGAGCCGTTTCTAGAAACAATAACTCCAATGAATAGGATCCTGTCACAGCTCGTGATTGCGAAAAACATAATTTGAATTCAAAATTTCAGAATCCAGTTAATTTTCTTTTTTTTTTTTTTGTTTGTTTGTTTCAAAACTTTTGTATAAGGTTTCAAAAACAAACTATTCACAACAGGGGTCCCACTTACCCCAACCAACTCTACAGATTAAAATAACATCAGATTTTCTATTGTTGAAAAGGTAATTTTCCAGTAATTCTTTCAAGGGGTTTTATAGATTTAATTTTTGAACACCATCTTGTGTCACTCAGAGATTGTCAAGTAAAGAGCCCCAAGATATATTTGTAGATATGAAAGTATTTTTTGATGTGGGATGGTTTTCAAAAATAGCATATTTTTGCAAAAAGTTTCTATAAGAGCATACAATGCATCGAGTTGCTAAAGTGTGTTTCTGGTACAAGGGATCAATGAAGAATTACTAGCTAAACATTAAGTTATAATACAAGCATAAAAATTTATGTAAAATGACATGGAGTTTACGTGTAAAAATTGCGCAGTCTCAACACTGTACGGGCATCTCATACAAGATGCACCATCATAACATAGGGTACACAATGTTTTAAATATTTAACCCATGTGAAGAGATTACTTCTTTAGTTAAGGCAAAAAACTATTCTCCAGTTTTTTCTGTTCTGAAAAGGATTTTCTAAGTTATAACTAAATTGAATTTACCCATTTTTTACCATTCTTAGTGAAAACTTGGAGCTGCAACAGCCCCCTCTCACCCCGTCCCCCTTATTTGCCGCCCTTGAATAGAGCACGGGCATTTGAGAGGTCAACATTTGAGGGTAACAAATCTAGCTAAATGTTTGAAAAATTAGGATCAATTTTATATCGCAGTATAGCAAAAGGTGAATATCAAATACATATTCTTAAAAATTTTAATCTCTTTCTCACAAATTTGAAGCCTTTCTAGTCCTCTAACACTATATTTACTTCATATTATACATTTAAAAGCTATTTAATCGATATTTTTTGATATTCCCCTCTTGCCGTAAATTACGGTTGCGGTAATGTGCAAGTATAAAAATATTTTATTACCTTCACTATTCAGTATATGGGGGGGGGGGGAGTGTAAATAAAATTCATGGCCAGTGTCCTCATGAGTCTAATCAGTTTTTGATTCTTTCTAACAAATTGAGCTAAATAATCAATTCAAACAGTTGTTTCCATTATCATTGTTGCAATACCCATAATTGGAGCCGCACCATTTTAGGAAATATATTTCTGATTTTCACCAATGTGTAAGGTCTGAATTTTATTACTCATAAAATTTGTATTTGAGTGGCAACACTCAGTTGTTGATATTTGAATAAGAATGTTCGCAAGCATATTGCTGCATAAGATTTTCGAGTTGTTTTTTAATTATCGCAAAGTTAGTATTTCGCAAGGGTTTATTATCAATTAAATGTTTTTTTTATATATAAATATCAGTTTCTACATCATTTTAATCTCATCATCACCTTATTGGATGGACTTCTTTAAATACCAAAGTAGGCAAGATTAATCAACTGATGCCCAAGGTCGAAATTTGCTCTCAACTTCCCTTTTCGCTCATTTTGGGATTCGATTGGCAGTAGCAAGTTCAAGCTACATGTACTTATCACCCTAATGGATCATTATGCATCTCTACGCCAACCACACTTCATGTCTACGAGTGTTTCCAGAAATGTAAACCTAGCAGTAATTTCATCAATTCCAGTGAACTATTACAACCTCCATTAGAAGATGTTTTTCCCATAACAAAACCAAGTATCCTTCCTCTTCAAACTAAATTTATTCCTAAATCTGCAGGACTGTCTACGACACAACAATCACGACGCAATGTTTGTAAATGGACGATTTTCAAACATTTTTTATAGTGATGAGGAATCTGGTGAAGAAGAGGACGAGGAAGAACAAGTGGAGGCTGAACCAGAAGAAGAGGAGGAGGAAAAAGAAGAGACGGAAGATGTGAGTAAACGCACCACAGGCAAGCACTACAACTCCAAAATGGATGTAAATTCAGAGTTTCACACTTTTTTCAGAAGACAACCTGACTTTACAGCTCGCTTATATGCAATAGTAATAAGCGGTCATTCAAGTATTGTGTAAGCATTTTTGATCATTTTATACCTCCCCCCCCCACCCACCTTATGAGAAAAAATAAGCATACGCTATACTCCCTTTCCCTTTTGCTTACACAAGATTTTGTGACATTTTGTGCGTCACAGGATGCTCTTTCCCCATGTTTTTTGTTTCTGCACTGTAACTGCTTCGTTATTTAATGCTTACCTAAGAATTTTTGGAATCCCTCTCTTCTTGTCAGAGAAAATAAGCAGCCCTTGGTCTCCCCTTTCGGTTTACATAATGCTTGACCGGTCCCGGCTGAGGCTAAGCCTAAGGCCATGTTTCTCAACCTTTCAGTGTTTGTGACACAAATTTTAAATTTAATTTTCATTCCGAAGCCAAATCTAGTTACAAGTAAGGAATAGACTGTGTGCTCCCCTCCCAAGAATTTTATTTAAACTTAGTTCTATTTAAAATCCCTCTACCACCCGAATTTCTACAAAACCACATCTCAGAGAAAATCTCCAAACCAAAATCAACCATGACTAAAAAATTAGCTATAAAGTAGTGATAAAAATACAAATATAGCAACTTAATCGTCAGTAACACAAGTTTTTGGAAGTGTCTTATTGCACGAATAATGTAGACCTGTTTCCATTTAGAAATTAATTAGTCATTTTGATTTTTTTTCTCGAAATATACTTTATTGGAAGTAGAAAGTTTGAGATTTGAGAAGCTACAAATCTGTTTTTTTTTCTGCTTTCTGTTGTGTAAAATTGACAATTTAAAAACGAGATAGCGAAGAGGAGAAATTTAGCATGTTTTGAGATTAGTCAGTACCCAGAGGATATTCACACCGTTGCGTTGGTGCGATAAGCCATTTCGAAAATTATGAGAGTACTTTTATTAATTACGATCTATACCCGCATGACGATGCCCATGCTAAGTACTTAAAAAACCTATAAAAAAAAAAGAAAGAAAAATATCTGCAATTTAAAATATTTCGCTTAGTGAAAAAGACATTAAATTACATAAACAGTTGCTTTAAAATATAAAATAATGAAAAAAAAAAACACGCTACCGTAACCCAATCGATTAGCAAGCGAAGCGATCTCCGGTTGATTAGCGATACAACCTTTCTTATGAAAGTGTTTAAACGATAACCCGTTCTCTCGCCTTCCTCGCAGAAAAAATAAGAAGGTAATTAAAACACATTATAACTACAACAAAAGGAAAATCTCGCTCCTCCATCCCCGTGGAAAAAAAGAATTCAGTTGAAATACGCAACGCAATTAAAAAAGTGATCATTTCGCATCCTCAAGAAGAAAAGTTTTGAATTAAAATCTGTATTGCAAATACAGCAAGAGGAAAAGAAAATCAATTAAAATACATATATAATCAATTTAATCTAAAATAAATGCAGTAAAACGTGCGTGAAAAAGTTTGAAAAAAAAAAGAATGAATGAAAATAAATACTGTGACAATAAGAACAATCTTTCCTAAATGTTAAAAAAAAGGAAAATATGCTAAATTTTCTAGATTGCTTTCTCTTATGAAATATTGATTCATAAAAATTCGAACTGATTTACAAAAGAAGGAAACAATACTTAGAGTAAGTTAAAATAAATATAATGACATTTCTGTTTACAATATTAATAGGGACATGTTGTAGAGGGAATTTCCACAAAAAGCGGCATTAAAGAAATGTCTTTAAATAATATTAACAACAAAAATATTTTTTCTTTATATTTATCTTAATGAGCCCTTATTATTGAGGCTTTGCAAAATAAGTTAAAAAATGTTGAAGCGATATTTCTTGGTACAATGCGATCTAGGAACTTTAAAATGAGGTCTATGGAGCAGAGAAAGGCTGTCGACAGTTCTTAATTCAATTTACCTTTGCATTCTCACACTTTACTCAGCTCATCTGTTCAAGATATAATTCGCTCATTTGAAGGGCGAAAATGTAACCTTCTTTACTTTACCACGTTGTTACATCATGTACTGTCACTGAATAATATCTATTATGGCTTTAATATAAAAACAGAATAACACGAGATCATATTTTTACATATTATGTGCTCATTTTTAACACAGAGATATTCCTTATAATTGAATTCGTTTCTGAATTAAGTGTATTTCAAGAGAGAAAACAACTCATTCTAAAATGCTGCATTTTTAACAGTGTAACACAATCTGCTCTATACTTTCCACTTCGTACTTTGGCCGATCGTCCATAGTCACTTCGCGAATTGGCCGGCCTAAGCCCTAAAGGAAGAAAATTTCGGGCTTTGGCTGGTACGTTTTCAGCAATGTTGGTCAGTTCACGAACTGGCCGATTTCGGTCTTTGGCCGTAACATATACAATGAACATTTTGAGATAAAAAAAATATAAGACTCTTCTTTTATGCAATGAATGAAACACTTGAATATACCTTACTTTTTGAGGTATACACACATAGGTAGATTGATAGATAGATAGATTGATACTTACGTTTTTTGAAATGAGCATCTGAAGCAGCATGAAACCAAAAGTTAAAAGATATATTGTAATTAAGCTTTAGCAAAAAAAATAAAAATAAATAATAATAAAAAGCCATCATACTTACAAAGTTATTACATTAAAAAAACAAGTGCGAAAAACAAAATTCTTCAAGGCAGTAAAATACTTTTGCTGATAATACTTTTAACTCTTAGTATACCCAAAAAGGAAGGAGGGTGGGAGTGTAGAGGAAACACATCAGAACTTAAACAAAACTATATTTGTTTTCTTATGTTAATCAATAAAATTATTAAAACATCTAACGCTTTACATCGTCACCATGAAGCATTTTAATTATAAATTTCATTTACGTATACATATCCTTATAATAATCAAAGTATTACATTAATTTGAAGGAAACCGTTTTAAGACAGTAAATTTAATCTGCTTCATTTCCTATGTAAACTTGCTGGGCAGTATTTCATGGAAGTGTTATTAGCACCTTACGTTAACATTTAATGTAACTATGTTCGTTACAACATATTGAAACAGCGTAGACTAGAAACGCGTTTTGTTCTAAAATCTCACACTTGCTGACATTTCCTGCAACGATTTTATCTGAAGCCGACATTTTTATTTTACGTTTAGTTGCTGGAAAATTTTTAGAATGCTGAACAAATATAAAACTTGACTGCAAAATTTTTAATCTTGTCCTCAAAAAGTAAAGTTCGACAACGTATTCCCCAAGCTAAAATTTTACATACCTTTCGCCATGAGCAATACGAAAACTTCTTTAAGCTTCTTCATGTTCTAACTATTTCTAAACACTCTCTTGAACTTTTCTTACTTAAAAATCCACTTTAATTAGCTTAGAATTTTCACAAGACAGATATGACATTCTCTCTATTCTATCGATCTTTAAGGAGTTCAATATCTTTCTAAGTCAAAGATATGGCTCCCCTTACGGCAAGGATTCATTTTTGATTAACTTTCCAACGTTCGTTTTCTTCGTTTTATCTCTCCTTATGTCTCGTGATCTCATTTATCTTCTCGGATCACTAAACAGTTTCAAAACTAATCCATTTTTCTCAATTTTTCATCCTAACTTTCGTATGTCTGATAGTTTTGAAAGTAGTCAAATACCTACGTGTAGCAGAATTTACATCGGAGAAAAATTTGATTTTTACATCATGATAAACAATCTGCAAAAATTTATTTTTTCTTTCATACTCCATGAGCATCATCTTTGAGTCATGAAAGTTTGTGAAATAACTACTTTATTACAATATTCATTGTCAAGATGAAAGGTAGTAAATAATAAATTCTGCTACTGATTCTCATAGAAGTGTTATGTTTGGATTCTTGTTGTGAATTTAAAAGTATTTTTGCTTCAAAGAAGATTTCGGAACATTGATCTTTAATAAAATATGTTATAATTTCTGAAAAGGCAACAATGAGATTATAATATTAGCGCCAAACACAGTTTCACTCCCTGAGCTTCATAAAAAAATAATTTGCATTCATATTTTATCTTTGTTCCAACTATAAAAAAAAAGCGTTTCTTCTTAAAAATAAGACAAAACGGGACAGCTAACAATGGAAAAATAATTTCTCGATTTCACCCTCCTCCCCCTCATATTTACGTACTTTGGGTGTGTTTCAGATTGGGAGCGTTGACGTTATCAATTTATTTATTTAAACTGGTTTTGAAATGGATTATGCTTAACGGTTTAGGGATACAACTTCATTACTGTAATTTGTGCATCATATATTTAAGTATTAATAGTAAGGAAAATCAGTACGTAATTTAGTAATGGATTTATTAAAATTTCCTAATTGAAATATGAAATGAACTGCATGAGCATTAACTTTGAAATAACAATAAGTAACTGCAAAAAAGAACATTATAAAACCATATACAGTAAGTTAGTTGTTGGCGGCGGTCGGATTATCCGCTAGTCTTCACACCTTTTTTTTTTTTTTTTACTGTCATTATTATTATTTTTTTTAACTTAGAATAGTGTTGTTGTTCGTTTTTAACTTTTACATATGTTTTTTAACATTCAATGTCAGTAGATGCAAGGTAGCAATCAGTGGCGTAGCTAGACCCGACTTTCGGGGGGGGGGTTACTTCTTTTATATATATAAATATATATATATATATATATATATATATATATATATATATATATATATATATATATATATATATATATATATATATATATATATATGTATAATCGCTTGGAATTTTTTCCTTTTCTTCCTTTTTTTTTCTTTCTCTTCTCTCTTCTTTTTCTCTTTTTTTTTTTTTTTGAGACTAACTTTTCGGGGGGGGGGGGGGGGGGTTTGTCCCCAAAACCCCCCCCTTAGCTACGCCCCTGGTAGCAATGTTTTTAGAAATAATTTAAATGTATGTGTGAGTGTAATTCATATTTTTTTGGACTTGTATCCAGTACTACCGTTTTTTACCTATTATTCGGATTATCCACGGTTTTAGCTTATCCGCGGTCACCGTGCCACCCTATTCCGCGGATAATCGAAAGTTTACTGTACTTAAATTATACAAAATATCCTTGACCTTACCAAAAATATTCTTAATTTCTCTAATAATTATTGTTACATTCGCATCTCTTGATTCTTTTTTTGCACTTTTTACTAACTTAAAGAAGTAACTTTAGAAGGTATTTTTGTCAGAGAAATTTCTAAAATGCAGCATTATGCCATGCATATATTATTGCTTTAGTAAAAAAATTTAGCTTTTAAAACTTGCGTAAGAGCGATGCTGATAATTTTTAACGACATACATGCTTGAGCCTTGAGTTCAAAACTTTTTTGCGGAATAAAAGGGGTGACATAGCACTGACATGCGTGACAGCAATATATTTTGAAATTTATGTGTTATAACTTTGTTTTCTCTCTTTTAATTTATTTAAAAAAAAATTTAACACATTACAAAAGAATTATTTTCGATCAACTAGTATGTGTTTTTTTTTTTTTTTTTTTTTTTTTCATTTTTTATTTTTTTTAAATTTTACCTTAAAAAAGTAGCTTTAGAAGGTGCTATTTTACCTTCTTTTAAAATTGCAACATTATGCAATACATATTTTATTGATCCTGTGATCCATTTACACTTTTCAAAATTGTATTGAAACGACCATAAGACTTTTTTCTGCTTTGTGTTATTTTTCAATTAAGTATCTTTAAAAAAAAACACTAAAAATATATATATAACGTTATAAAATTTTAAAGATTATTATAACGCTGCTCTCACTTTCCTAGTTTTCATGAAAAGACAACTTTTACAGCATTACATTAGGATTGTCTTTTGTCAATTAATATGTTAAGTTCTTGCCTTGCTTTTTAATATGCTTTAAAAGAGTAACTTTAGATTTTTGTTTTTAACCTTCTATAGTAAAATGCAGTTTTTTGCAATGCATATTTTACTCAATGTTCACGTTTCGATGAACAACATGCTTTATTCAAAGTATGTTATAACTAAATGAAAATCTCAATAATTAGTTAGACAGTGGTAGAAATCTTTTCTGACCGATGAACAATATGATTAAATAATTTTAGCTACTCCACGACTCTACAGTACACTGTTTTCAGACAAAAGAAGGTACTAAAACTGATTACACGTCTACACAAACTCTGGCACGGGAAATATCTTCGCGGTCTAGTCATAGCACCGCTTCATTAAAAGCATCCTTACCATATATATATATATATATATATATATATATATATATATATATACATATATCCCTCCAGTTCAACTAACTGTTTTGAGGAAATGCACTTTTATGTTAAAACCAAGAACCTCGATATTAATGGATTAAATTACGATTTGGTAGTTTGCTTTAAATGAGAAAATATATTCCTGAATGCAACTTTAAAGAAAAAAGGAAGAAAAACAGAGAACCGCAAACGCATTCAACTTGTTTGTACTATTTTATGACGTTTCGTGATCCATCTAATCCGGGGGGAATTTAAGAGGTTAAAATGAGAACTGTGGCTGTCGGCAGTTCCATTCAAACTACTTATAAGGAAATAGTAAACAAGGCGCTTTCAAAATAAAGCCTAATAGATGGATGCATAAATAAATGGATTATGAGTGCAGAAATGCCACTCGGTCACATTTCGAACCGTCGATTATATTGCTCATTACAGCCATTTCTTTTATGGACATTTATCGCGGGATATTACCACTCTGTCAGATTACCTGGTAGCAATGAGATCACGATTTAATGAAAATATAATGCTTCCATAAATCAATAAAGCGAACCTTTCTGCTGCAAATCATTGAAATAGAAGCCGGGAGGCTGTTAGAAATGTTTTAAGATTTATTTCGAGATCAGAATGGCATTTATTAATTTTGCTCTCTGAGCTTGTTTCTTGATGGCTTTGCCGGGCATTAGCGTGGGTCTTAAAGCGTTATGTTTATGGTACTGGCAGCAGCGCTTCAGTGAAACATGTTCAGAATGCTTAGCCTCGTAGTCGAGGGATGGCACTGTTTTATTTGTGCCACAAAGATAAAGGGTTGGGCGCTGGTTTTGTAATAATTCTTCATGGTGGAAATGCATTCATTTTATTTATTGCAATCGATAATTATAAATCAGATTAATTAAAATTTGTTTTTTTTTTTTTTTTTACAAAAGATTAAATTCATTTTATTAAAGCTGATACTTATTTATGAAGTATGAATAACTAAAAAACATGCTTTAGGGGTTTTTTTTTATATTTACATTGCTTATTTATTGAACAGGTAACAAAAGCGATTTTAAAGTATTGCTAATGAAATGCACTCATCATCTTGTTGAGGTTTCCGAGAAACATGTTTAAAGCTGAATTTTATTTCGAAGATTAATTTTTTCTTCGTGCAAAATGCTGCAGTTTAAGACTGTATATTTTGGAAAAACAGTACAAAAAATTGCTAAGCATAAAAGAATTATTGATTTTATTCGCACATTTTTAACAACGTTATTTTGTTAAAAAGGAGCATATTTTTCTCGACGAGTGTGAAGTTCCGTTAAACTTTTCGGTAAAAGAGCGACAACTCAACTTCATGCTGTTCATCATCGATATCATCATGATTCATATTACTTTCTGTGTTTAGTATAAGTTTCCCCTGGTATACCACGATCATCTTCTGAGATTCAAAGCCGTGTTCACACTGCACATAATCGGTACACATTCGGAACACTATAAGTGTTCCAGCTTCCGGAATATGTACTAAAATGTATTTCGAATGCATTCTGCAACGAAGAAAGTGCGCTGAAATGTTTTACCAATCTGTTCCGTTATGAAGAAAACGTTCCAAAAGTGCACCGAATGTGTTTTGCTGAGAATCCCGATTCAACCGAAGTTTGGAAACACACATTGTGTGCATATTTAAGAGTGCTTGTGAAATCGTAGCTTTCTTTGCTACAACGATGATGGCTAGATATGAAGTTGTTAGGTAGTATGATATACTGTATGAATACCCTTTTTACAGCAATTTTTGCTGTATTTTATCACTCACTCCAGCTTTTAACTTATCTCAAAGCTCTTTGTGTAATTAAATCGGATTAATCGCAGAAACAAATTCTTGGCTTGTTTGTAAACATTGTGGATCATTCGTTATCATGTTCGTTTTGCTTTTGAATATTTAAAAGGTACGTTTCTTACTTTATTAGTGCTCTTCACAGTATGAGAAATTTTGTATTTATACATTTACTGAGCTTCATATTATTACTTTAAATAGACTAACAATTTATCATAAGTTTTGAAATAATCTGAATGGCTAAGTGTTGAAACTGTGGAACGTTAAGATTAATTTGTAATGATTCTTATCCTGACATTTGACGATTGATTTAGGACTCCTGTCCTAATCTTTAGATTTTAGAATTTTTTAAGAACTTCGGATTTAGAGTTTTAAACAAGGGCTCCTAACCTGCAGATTACGACCCAAAGACATTTCTTATGAAGGTCATAGGGCATTTCTTATGCTATTCAGTTTTCATCTTAAAGAAAAAAAAATCATCTGTTTCATGTATGCTTTTTATAAAGTCTGTCATTTACTTTTTGTTTTTACAAATTCTTTAGGTGATATTTTCTGGTTAGCAAATTTTGATACTTTAGTACTTTTGCTTGCAAAACGATATAAGTTATCAACCATGCTGTGCATCAATGTTAGGCTAAACAGGCCGAAAAAGACTGAATCGCTGGAGGTCATATGAGTAGTTAATAATTGACAGTTCTGGGACAACGGAGGCGTTGAGGCGTTAACGCCTCCGTCGATTCCCACCTCCGTCGATCCCGACCACCGCCCCCCGACCTTGGGGTTGCGCTGCCTCCCCCTCCCCACAACCGGGGCCGCCGCGAGAACCCGTAGAAGGTGATGAGGTTTTTTCGCGCGCTTTTTTTTTTCGCGCATTTTTGGACTTAGAATATTTTGAACTTGTTGTCATGACAACCAGAGTTTTAGGATGGCAACTTTTAAGAACGTTCGTGGCGCCATCTATTGAGATTTTTTATTTCCAGACTTTGAATAATTTCGACGAATGGTTGTCAAGACAACCAAAGTTTCGCGAATTTAATTATTTTTATTTTACAGAGTGTTGGGAATCGAACACCCAAACTTTGAGTTAGCAAAAACGTATGCTAACCACTATGCTATATTTTCCATTACACTTTCAGTCTTAATGTGAATCTGTACCATGACAACGAATATTACAATTAAATTAATTTTAAAACCATCAGTTAATTCACTCTTTAGTACTAATCATGGCATGTCATTAACTGAATTTCAGCTCATAATTGAAACTATCATCATCATTATTATTATTTTTCATAATAACAAAGTTTTCACTTAAGTAAAGATTTATTTAAATACAACCCATTCGAGATTTTAGATTTATTTCAATGCTTTGTGGACTTGAAATATATTTTAAACTTTGATTTTCTTTTTCATGCATTTCAAACTTTATCATTTTTATTTTTTCTAACTTGTTCATACATTTTGAACTTTAACGTTTTTTCCTGTCATTTAGCACTTTGATTATTTTTTTTCACTATTTTAGCGTTTTTCAATTATTTTCAGTCTTTAACTATTTTCTTAGCCTTTTAGTCTTTAACTAATTTCAAGCATTTCAGACTTAAATTATTTTTTCGTGATTTCGATTTTTTTTTTAGTATATTTTAGAGTTTGATCATTTTCTCGCTTGTTTTTACTTTTTCGTTTTTTTTCCGATATTTTTAAACTTAGAAATTTTTCGCAATTAGTGACAGGAATCGAAACCTCAAATTTTTCGAAACGTTATCATGTCTTCAATGTTTGCAATCATGTCAAACTTGCAATCAATTTACTCTTAGTAGTAATTAACATTAACAAATTTTCACGGATTTTAAAAATTAACTTAATTGATTTTTTCCAGTAAGCAAATTGCGCACTCAAGTTACATTCCAACACTGCATATACGCTTCAAGAGTTTCATTGAATTTATCACATTCCATTTAATTAACTCTAATAATTACTTTTTCATTAATACTTAACTTAATCATTTTATCATACATTTATTCCAGTTACAAAATTATGCTTAAAAGTTATTTATTTTTCTTAGCACAAGAGATATTAACATGTTCCTACTAAAATGCTTTTCACTCTAGTTTGAGTTTACTAAAATAGCAACTCATTTACGATTTAGATTCATTTAATCGTCTTTGATTCTTTTTCATTATTATTATTTTACATTATCACATACGTTATTATTTTTATACATTTATCCATTTAATTTTCCAAAATCTACAATCAATTTACTCTTCGTATTAATTAACACTTATCACTATCAAATATTTTCATGAATTTTAAAAATTATCTTCTTAAATAATTTTTTACTGTAACCAAATTTCCCACTCAAGTTATATTTTATCACTACATATGCTTTTCATGAGTTTCATTTAATTTATCGCATTTCATTTAATTAACTCTAATAATTATTTTTTATTATCGATATTTAAGTTAATCATATTTTGATTTCTTTATTTTATTTTTTTTTTTCATGCAAACACTCTTGATGGAATAAAATAAAATTTTCAACTTTCATGAATTAAATCCCCTCTGACTATTTTATTTTACTTTACCATACTTTACTATTTTACTTACTGCGTTTTACTATTTATCATTCATTACAGCTTTTCCAAAATATTACTTTACAACCAACTAATTTCATTAACAGAATTTTCATTACAATTTATAAATTTCACTTTTATTTAATTATTTTTACCTACGGTAAAATAAAACACATCACATAAAAAAGTTAAACATCAATGAAGAACCCGAGAAATGTTAAAATTATAAGTCGAGTATCAAAACTTCATGTCAGCAAATTTTAAAAATAGACTTACCGAAAAATAATTTCTACTGAAATTCATTTCAAAACTTGGAATCAATTTACTCTTAGCATTAATAAACACTTATCATTAAGAAATTTTCATGGATTTTAAAAATCAACTTATTTAATTTTTTCCAGTAAGCAAATTTCGCACTCAAGTTACATTTTATCACTACATATGCTTTTCAAGAGTTTTATTGAATTTATCACATTTTATTTAATTATTTTTTGATTAGTATTAAACTTAGTCATTTTATCGCTTAGTATTTAACTTAATCATTTTCTTGCTTGTTTTTACTTTATCGTTTTTTTTCCCGTTATTTTTAAACTTAGAAATTTTTCACAATTAGTAACAGGAATCGAACCCACAAATTTTTCGAAACATTATCAGGTCTACAATTTTCATCCAACTAATTTATTTTAAAAACTTGCAATCAATTTACTCTTAGTAGTAATTAACACTTATCATTAATAAACTTTCACGATTTTAAAAAAATCAACTTATTTAATTTTTTTCCAGTAAGCAAATTTCGCACTCAAGTTACATTTCATCACTTTATATGCTTTTCAAGAGTTTCATTTAATTTATCACATTTTATTTAATCAACTCTATTAATTATTTTTTTGATTAGTATTTAACTTAGTCATTTTATCGCATAGTGTTTTACTTTATTATTATTATTTTTTTCATACAAGCACTCTTGTTAGAATAAAACAAAATTTTCAACATTCATGAATTAGAATCAATTTGACTATTTCATTTTCCCAATAATATTTTACTTTAACAACTAATTTCTTTAACAAAATCGATATCATTTATTTTAGTCTTTATCCTTTTCGAACGATACATTCAAATGGACAGCTATACGTTAAATTAAGAAACTTAATCTAAATTTTGACAAATTAAGTTATAGCTAAATACTGACTAAAATTAAGTACAAAAGACTAACCTTTTTGGGGTGAAATCCCTCAAGTACCAGCTATCGCGAAGTTATTTAAAAACAGTGAATGAAATTGTAATAAGTGGATTGTTAATTATAACTCAATCTCACAAATTACAACTACATGCATGTTTTATTTGAAATCGCTGCATACGGCTGTTTGCCCATCGTCGATTTGCAGAAGGCATGCCGTGAAATCGCAAATCAACGCGGCTGTTGAAAAAAACTCCCATAATCCCAAAGAACTTCCCATCGTCCACACACATCGAGGCGAATTGAGAAAATGACTTTATCAATATTGCTATCTACCCCTTTACCGATAACAGATAACAAACCCCACGTGCGAGTATTATTCACCACCTGGCCTACGTCTTTCAAGTGATGTCACTGTTTCTGACCAATTAAAATTAGTTCACGTTTCTCAAATATCAAGCACATAGATCGACAATAGCCTGATGTCTGGTTTTCCAAACAAAATTTTAGATTTTAATTCGTAGTTTCGAATTAATTTCTTTTTCATTTCAAACTTATATAAAAAAATTTCCAGCTTGTAAGAATATTTCTTTCAAAAACAGATTTTTGATTCAAAACAGTATTTTTTCAAACTTGTAATATTTTTCTACTTAGAAAATGAAATCAAAAATTTTTGTTTTCTTTAATCATATAAAATGTTTTTAAAAAATAATTTCTCAAACTTGTAATATTTTTCCACTAATTAAAAAAAAATCAATTTTTTTTTTTCAATCATATAAAAATAAATTTTTATTCTTACAACAATAAATTTTTCCGCAAAAATATTTTTTTCAAATCAAAATAATAATAATAATAATATTTTTGTAACATATTATTTTTTTTTCTTTTCAATCTTTTTTTTTTTTTTTTTTCGCAAAACTATTTTTTTTTTTCAAAAATTTTCAAACTTACAAAATAAAATTTTTTCAACTGAATCTTTAAACGAAATGATTTAATTAAATTTAAAACTCAATATCACTTTACTCTTAGTATTAATAACCAATAGCACTTAACCATTTACTCTTCGCACTCTAAGTATTAATTAACACACATGCATTATAAATAATAATAATAATGTTTAAGATACTTACAAATCATCCACTCAAGCTTTCAAATATCCATCTAGCATGTTATTGTTCATTCGTGTGAGGGAACTTGTAATAAAACTTTACTCATCAACCGAAATTATAAGCGAAAATATCACATTTTCAGCACTTAATATAATCCTACAATTAACAAATTGGTTTTAACTTTGAATTTAAGAAAAATAAAAACTATTACACACTTAGTAACATATCTATCGATGTATATTATTTCATGACAAATCACAAATAGGTGAGGATCTTTTATCGATCATGTGACCAACTAAGTTAAGAAAGAGCATCCTTATCTCATATGAGAATTTATAAGTCTTTAATATTTCTCTTTAATGTAAGTGTATTCATACGTACGAGTTTGTGTATGTGAATATAACTGTGTATTGTTTTCAAACCATTGACATGTTTAAGCTTTACGGTTCTAATTTTGACTTTCCACTTAGCATTAGTCGAAGTCCTTCGCATGTATTAAACTATAGAAATATCACAAAAATTATATTTTCATTCAGTCTTAATTACAAAACCATACAATAACATGAAGACAACACCGATAGTATAAAGATTACTTACAATAAAGTGCATATAAAGAATATATGTAAGAGTGATTTCAAAGTATAATCCATCAACCATATTCAACATCTCAATAAAAACACAAGTCTCTTTTAAAATGATAAACACAATTTATTCACACACACAGTAAAAGACAATTAAAAAAACTTACATCTTTAAGTAAAACTCTTCAAAACTTTCAAGCGTATTTTTAACATCGATTGCATCAAATAAATCAGACACATGACATTTTAAACATGGACTATCAACATTCAAAGTAACGAAGTCACGAGTCAAGTTTTCCCAATTAACATTAAAAAGAGCCTGTTCGAAAAAAGTGTCGAACTTCCGACCCCTTGTTAATGATTCACATCCATGCACGCTCATGTAAAAAATGAATCCATTTTTACAATCCACACATTCTTTTTTAGAAAGGTAGTTTATGTTGCATATGAGCTCATCAAATAGTCACTTACGTAGAGAATCAGCCAGTTTACCAACTTCTTGTGATGTATATGTGCTGATTTTATCACATCGACAATCACAGGGATATTTTTTCTCAATTTCCGGAAGGATGTACTTACTCTTTTAGAGTATAAGTCATAAGTTTGTCTTTGACACTACGTGAGATACAAGGGGACGCGTAGCACAATTTGTCAAGCTGGCTTTCCAAAAGTAGAACTCTATCAGGTATCAACTGGAACACTTCTCGTTTCAGTTTGAACAATCTTTGCACACTAACACAGATGTTACCATTCGCACTCGACTCTCCTTTTTTATAACAAAAGCGAAATCACGGTCTTCGATTAATTTTTGATTTATATTTTTACGTAGGCTTGAAATTAGTGATCTCCACACATCTGGTTCTAAGGAAACACCATCCTTAGTTGGTCGAAGAATACCATCTTTCCCACACGTATATCTTCTAATATGCACGCGTGTACGTTTCCGAAAAGTATTCACCTAAAGTGAAAATACAATCACCCAAGTGTATCGTATCATCAGGCTGTGGAGAAGCCTCAGTGTTCATTTTCATGTTCGTTGCATCCCATCTGTTCATCTTCAGGCTTCAAAGTTTCAGAATGCTTTTCACCAGCGTTACTCATTCTTAACTCTCATAGGATTAAGAGTCACAATACTAAAACAACTTCCTGTGAACTTAAAAAATAAATCAAACTAGGTTTTAACACTAGCGGGTGAAGAAAAATCCTAAGTACATAGAATGAAATTTCACGACGTCTTTCAAAGCTCAGAATCACTCTGAAAATGATTCTCCAAACATCCACTATAAACCAATGAATATTCACTTTAACCAATGAGAAGTGTAAATGAATCTCCTGCTACTGACGTCATAGAATATCACACGAACTTTTGAGCAGAATTGAGTTGTTTTCCACAATATTCAGATTTTTAGAAAATGCCAACACTTTGACTTCCAACTTCATCCTGACCTACTACGAGTAATTTTAAGATGGTAGCAGGTTTTCACATCACACCGAATGCCGATGACGGTTTCGCATCTCGCGCATGACATGATGCGAAACCGTCATCGGCATTCGGTGTGATGTGAAAACCTGCTACCATCTTAAAATTACTCGTAGTAGGTCAGGATGAAGTTGGAAGTCAAAGTGTTGGCATTTTCTAAAAATCTGAATACTGTGGAAAACAACTCAATTCTGCTCAAAAGTTCGTGTGATATTCTATGACGTCAGTAGCAGGAGATTTATTTACACTTCTCATTGGTTAAAGTGAATATTCATTGGTTTATAGTGGATGTTTGGAGAATCATTTTCAGAGTGATTCTGAGCTTTGAAAGACGTCGTGAAATTTCATTCTATGTACTTAGGATTTTTCTTCACCCGCTAGTGTTAAAACCTAGTTTGATTTATTTTTTAAGTTCACAGGAAGTTGTTTTAGTATTGTGACTCTTAATCCTATGAGAGTTAAGAATGAGTAACGCTGGTGAAAATCATTCTGAAACTTTGAAGCCTGAAGATGAACAGATGGGATGCAACGAACATGAAAATGAACACTGAGGCTTCTCCACAGCCTGATGATACGATACACTTGGGTGATTGTATTTTCACTTTAGGTGAATACTTTTCGGAAACGTACACGCGTGCATATTAGAAGATATACGTGTGGGAAAGATGGTATTCTTCGACCAACTAAGGATGGTGTTTCCTTAGAACCAGATGTGTGGAGATCACTAATTTCAAGCCTACTAAAAATATAAATCAAAAATTAATCGAAGACCGTGATTTCGCTTTTGTTATAAAAAAGGAGAGTCGAGTGCGAATGGTAACATCTGTGTTAGTGTGCAAAGATTGTTCAAACTGAAACGAGAAGTGTTCCAGTTGATACCTGATAGAGTTCTACTTTTGGAAAGCCAGCTTGACAAATTGTGCTACGCGTCCCCTTGTATCTCACGTAGTGTCAAAGACAAAATTATGACTTATACTCTAAAAGAGTACATCCTTCCGGAAATTGAGAAAAAATATCCCTGTGATTGTCGATGTGATAAAATCAGCACATATACATCACAAGAAGTTAGTAAACTGGCTGATTCTCTACGTAAGTGACTATTTGATGAGCTCATATGCAACATAAACTACCTTTCTAAAAAAGAATGTGTGGATTGTAAAAATGGATTCATTTTTTACATGAGCGTGCATGGATGTGAATCATTAACAAGGGGTCGGAAGTTCGACACTTTTTTCGAACAGGCTCTTTTTAATGTTAATTGGGAAAACTTGACTCGTGACTTCGTTACTTTGAATGTTGATAGTCCATGTTTAAAATGTCATGTGTCTGATTTATTTGATGCAATCGATGTTAAAAATACGCTTGAAAGTTTTGAAGAGTTTTACTTAAAGATGTAAGTTTTTTTAATTGTCTTTTACTGTGTGTGTGAATAAATTGTGTTTATCATTTTAAAAGAGACTTGTGTTTTTATTGAGATGTTGAATATGGTTGATGGATTATACTTTGAAATCACTCTTACATATATTCTTTATATGCACTTTATTGTAAGTAATCTTTATACTATCGGTGTTGTCTTCATGTTATTGTATGGTTTTGTAATTAAGACTGAATGAAAATATAATTTTTGTGATATTTCTATAGTTTAATACATGCGAAGGACTTCGACTAATGCTAAGTGGAAAGTCAAAATTAGAACCGTAAAGCTTAAACATGTCAATGGTTTGAAAACAATACACAGTTATATTCACATACACAAACTCGTACGTATGAATACACTTACATTAAAGAGAAATATTAAAGACTTATAAATTCTCATATGAGATAAGGATGCTCTTTCTTAACTTAGTTGGTCACATGATCGATAAAAGATCCTCACCTATTTGTGATTTGTCATGAAATAATATACATCGATAGATATGTTACTAAGTGTGTAATAGTTTTTATTTTTCTTAAATTCAAAGTTAAAACCAATTTGTTAATTGTAGGATTATATTAAGTGCTGAAAATGTGATATTTTCGCTTATAATTTCGGTTGATGAGTAAAGTTTTATTACAAGTTCCCTCACACGAATGAACAATAACATGCTAGATGGATATTTGAAAGCTTGAGTAGATGATTTGTAAGTATCTTAAACATTATTATTATTATTTATAATGCATGTGTGTTAATTAATACTTAGAGTGCGAAGAGTAAATGGTTAAGTGCTATTGGTTATTAATACTAAGAGTAAAGTGATATTGAGTTTTAAATTTAATTAAATCATTTCGTTTAAAGATTCAGTTGAAAAAATTTTATTTTGTAAGTTTGAAAATTTTTGAAAAAAAAAAATAGTTTTGCGAAAAAAAAAAAAGATTGAAAAGAAAAAAAAATAATATGTTACAAAAATATTATTATTATTATTATTTTGATTTGAAAAAAATATTTTTGCGGAAAAATTTATTGTTGTAAGAATAAAAATTTATTTTTATATGATTGAAAAAAAAAATTGATTTTTTTTTTAATTAGTGGAAAAATATTACAAGTTTGAGAAATTATTTTTTAAAAACATTTTATATGATTAAAGAAAACAAAAATTTTTGATATCATTTTCTAAGTAGAAAAATATTACAAGTTTGAAAAAATACTGTTTTGAATCAAAAATCTGTTTTTGAAAGAAATATTCTTACAAGCTGGAAATTTTTTTATATAAGTTTGAAATGAAAAAGAAATTAATTCGAAACTACGAATTAAAATCTAAAATTTTGTTTGGAAAACCAGACATCAGGCTATTGTCGATCTATGTGCTTGATATTTGAGAAACGTGAACTAATTTTAATTGGTCAGAAACAGTGACATCACTTGAAAGACGTAGGCCAGGTGGTGAATAATACTCGCACGTGGGGTTTGTTATCTGTTATCGGTAAAGGGGTAGATAGCAATATTGATAAAGTCATTTTCTCAATTCGCCTCGATTTGTGTGGACGATGGGAAGTTCTTTGGGATTATGGGAGTTTTTTTCAACAGCCGCGTTGATTTGCGATTTCACGGCATGCCTTCTGCAAATCGACGATGGGCAAACAGCCGTATGCAGCGATTTCAAATAAAACATGCATGTAGTTGTAATTTGTGAGATTGAGTTATAATTAACAATCCACTTATTACAATTTCATTCACTGTTTTTAAATAACTTCGCGATAGCTGGTACTTGAGGGATTTCACCCCAAAAAGGTTAGTCTTTTGTACTTAATTTTAGTCAGTATTTAGCTATAACTTAATTTGTCAAAATTTAGATTAAGTTTCTTAATTTAACGTGTAGCTGTCCATTTGAATGTATCGTTCGAAAAGGATAAAGACTAAAATAAATGATATCGATTTTGTTAAAGAAATTAGTTGCTAAAGTAAAATATTATTGGGAAAATGAAATAGTCAAAGTGATTCTAATTCATGAATGTTGAAAATTTTGTTTTATTCTAACAAGAGTGCTTGTATGAAAAAAAAAAAATAATAATAAAGTAAAACACTATGCGATAAAATGACTAAGTTAAATACTAATCAAAAAAATAATTAATAGAGTTGATTAAATAAAATGTGATAAATTAAATGAAACTCTTGAAAAGCATATAAAGTAATGAAATGTAACTTGAGTGCGAAATTTGCTTACTGGAAAAAAATTAAATAAGTTGATTTTTTTAAAATCGTGAAAGTTTATTAATGATAAGTGTTAATTACTACTAAGAGTAAATTGATTGCAAGTTTTTAAAATAAATTAGTTGGATGAAAATTGTAGACCTGATAATGTTTCGAAAAATTTGTGGGTTCGATTCCTGTTACTAATTGTGAAAAATTTCTAAGTTTAAAAATAACGGGAAAAAAAACGATAAAGTAAAAACAAGCAAGAAAATGATTAAGTTAAATACTAAGCGATAAAATGACTAAGTTTAATACTAATCAAAAAATAATTAAATAAAATGTGATAAATTCAATAAAACTCTTGAAAAGCATATGTAGTGATAAAATGTAACTTGAGTGCGAAATTTGCTTACTGGAAAAAATTAAATAAGTTGATTTTTAAAATCCATGAAAATTTCTTAATGATAAGTGTTTATTAATGCTAAGAGTAAATTGATTCCAAGTTTTGAAATGAATTTCAGTAGAAATTATTTTTCGGTAAGTCTATTTTTAAAATTTGCTGACATGAAGTTTTGATACTCGACTTATAATTTTAACATTTCTCGGGTTCTTCATTGATGTTTAACTTTTTTATGTGATGTGTTTTATTTTACCGTAGGTAAAAATAATTAAATAAAAGTGAAATTTATAAATTGTAATGAAAATTCTGTTAATGAAATTAGTTGGTTGTAAAGTAATATTTTGGAAAAGCTGTAATGAATGATAAATAGTAAAACGCAGTAAGTAAAATAGTAAAGTATGGTAAAGTAAAATAAAATAGTCAGAGGGGATTTAATTCATGAAAGTTGAAAATTTTATTTTATTCCATCAAGAGTGTTTGCATGAAAAAAAAAAAATAAAATAAAGAAATCAAAATATGATTAACTTAAATATCGATGATAAAAAATAATTATTAGAGTTAATTAAATGAAATGCGATAAATTAAATGAAACTCATGAAAAGCATATGTAGTGATAAAATATAACTTGAGTGGGAAATTTGGTTACAGTAAAAAATTATTTAAGAAGATAATTTTTAAAATTCATGAAAATATTTGATAGTGATAAGTGTTAATTAATACGAAGAGTAAATTGATTGTAGATTTTGGAAAATTAAATGGATAAATGTATAAAAATAATAACGTATGTGATAATGTAAAATAATAATAATGAAAAAGAATCAAAGACGATTAAATGAATCTAAATCGTAAATGAGTTGCTATTTTAGTAAACTCAAACTAGAGTGAAAAGCATTTTAGTAGGAACATGTTAATATCTCTTGTGCTAAGAAAAATAAATAACTTTTAAGCATAATTTTGTAACTGGAATAAATGTATGATAAAATGATTAAGTTAAGTATTAATGAAAAAGTAATTATTAGAGTTAATTAAATGGAATGTGATAAATTCAATGAAACTCTTGAAGCGTATATGCAGTGTTGGAATGTAACTTGAGTGCGCAATTTGCTTGCTGGAAAAAATTAATTAAGTTAATTTTTAAAATCCGTGAAAATTTGTTAATGATAAGTGTTAATTACTACTACGAGTAAATTGATTGCAAGTTTGACATGATTGCAAACATTGAAGACATGATAACGTTTCGAAAAATTTGAGGTTTCGATTCCTGTCACTAATTGCGAAAAATTTCTAAGTTTAAAAATATCGGAAAAAAAACGAAAAAGTAAAAACAAGCGAGAAAATGATCAAACTCTAAAATATACTAAAAAAAAAAAATCGAAATCACGAAAAAATAATTTAAGTCTGAAATGCTTGAAATTAGTTAAAGACTAAAAGGCTAAGAAAATAGTTAAAGACTGAAAATAATTGAAAAACGCTAAAATAGTGAAAAAAAATAATCAAAGTGCTAAATGACAGGAAAAAACGTTAAAGTTCAAAATGTATGAACAAGTTAGAAAAAATAAAAATGATAAAGTTTGAAATGCATGAAAAAGAAAATCAAAGTTTAAAATATATTTCAAGTCCACAAAGCATTGAAATAAATCTAAAATCTCGAATGGGTTGTATTTAAATAAATCTTTACTTAAGTGAAAACTTTGTTATTATGAAAAATAATAATAATGATGATGATAGTTTCAATTATGAGCTGAAATTCAGTTAATGACATGCCATGATTAGTACTAAAGAGTGAATTAACTGATGGTTTTAAAATTAATTTAATTGTAATATTCGTTGTCATGGTACAGATTCACATTAAGACTAAAACTGTAATGGAAAATATAGCATAGTGGTTAGCATACGTTTTTGCTAACTCAAAGTTTGGGTGTTCGATTCCCAACACTCTGTAAAATAAAAATAATTAAATTCGCGAAACTTTGGTTGTCTTGACAACCATTCGTCGAAATTATTCAAAGTCTGGAAATAAAAAATCTCAATAGATGGCGCCACGAACGTTCTTAAAAGTTGCCATCCTAAAACTCTGGTTGTCATGACAACAAGTTCAAAATATTCTAAGTCCAAAAATGCGCGAAAAAAAAAAAGCGCGCGAAAAAACCTCATCACCTTCTACGGGTTCTCGCGGCGGCCCCGGTTGTGGGGAGGGGGAGGCAGCGCAACCCCAAGGTCGGGGGGCGGTGGTCGGGATCGACGGAGGTGGGAATCGACGGAGGTGGGAATCGACGGAGGCGTTAACGCCTCAACGCCTCCGTTGTCCCAGAACTGTCAATTATTAACTACTCATATGGCTTAGATTAAGTTAAACTAGAATATTATCTATATCTACCACAATAACATTGATGAGATTCGAACCTAGGTCCAGGGACCACGGTTCTTCTGAGTAATGATGTTTGTAAAAAAAATACTGCCTTAAGTTTTATATCAATTAATTTTAGTTCACTTTTGAAGAAAATTATATTATCTGCCATTTAGTATCTTATTTATGGACAACTAGTTTTATTATCTGTGGCATTTGATACATTTATGAAGATTTATGTATTAAGTTTCATGATTTATATTTTACAGAAATGCACAGCGAAGTATTGTTCGTATAAATAATCTGAGCTCAAACTATTAGCTAAATATTTTATTAAGTATTTTTTTTCTAATGTCTGAAATCATCAAAGCAATTAGTGCAAACGTGATGCCTTATTTAAATGTGCTTTACGTACGTACAGTACATGTATCGGTATAATTAAAACCGCTAGTTCAAAAGATACTCTCTCTCTCTCTCTTCTGAAAAGTTTTTTTTTTTTTAATTCCACATTTATTTTGCTGTTTAACGTGTGAATAAAAAATTTTAGATTTTTAAAAACCATGATTTCTTCATAAAACAGGCACAACATAATAACGTAAAAACAATAACAAAATATTTATTTTAAAAAATACGATGAACGGTTTTGTAAAAACGGTTGGATAAACTAAACGTACTGTTTGTTACAGTATTAAAACTATTTCAATTGCATTTTAGAATTTATATATTCTATCACATTGAAAGACAGATTAAGGTGATAACCGGTTGAGGAAACGGGAAGTGTCAGGATTTTTTCTGAGAAAAATGCCGAATTTAATATTAGTAACGCAAGTTTAAGCCATATTTAAAGTTCTGGAAAAGACGTAGGGAGATCCCCCCTGGAGATTTATCAACTCTAGTCTTAAAATAAGTTTGAGCTGTCTTCGATGATGTAAAAGTGGGTATAAGGTTGGAGGGGGGGGGGGGAATACCTCTGAAAAAAAATTGAAACTGCAGTTTTAATATTGTGCATTTAGGCCGTTTTTAAGAAACTTGGGGTTTCGGGTGCAGGAAATCATTTCAGCTGATAATATTTTGAAGCTAATGTGTTAAAAAACATTGTGGGGTAACATAAAAGTAAGGGGACAAGGTGACATATATTTACAGCAATATTTTGAATTTTTTTTTTAAATACAGTTCTAAGCTATCTTTAATGACGTTGGAGGAAGGAAACTCTGGGGGGGGGGGAGGGATTTTAAAAACTGATACATCTAAAACATTTCAGCTATGTTTGATGATATAAAGAGAAAAGAATTAGGGGAGGGGTAGGGGCTCTTCCTGGAAAAATTATTATTATAGAAAAAATAATACGTATATAAATGTGTAAAGTACTATTTGTGTTCCAGTAGTAAAGTTTATATTTGTAAAAAAAAAACCGCTTTCTTATTTTTTATAGGTAATCTTTTATCTTGTTGCAGAAAGCAAGATAGTTTCAAGCATTGTTATGTATTTTTTTTAATGTGTATGTACAAAGTTAAATAAAATAATTAAAAATATTGTGTTTAATGACTAGATATGTTTGATATCCCATGCGTATTTTAAATTTAGCTGCATTAGTCAATGAGCGTAGAACATGATATTTTCTTGAGTTAAACCTGAAAATAAGCACTCGCCATCTGGCGACTAAATGTCATACGTTGGAAACTAAAAAAAATACTCGACCGGTCACGTCTTAAAAACCGAACCGGACGCACAATAATTTTTCATACACAAATCATTTCTATTTTGAAGCAATTAGATTGCGATGCAAGAAAAATTCCAAGTTTTCACAAAGTATTACATTTGCCCTGTCATTCAAAAACAAAAGCAATTATTAATTTCACTATCCTAACCGTACCCCTCAAGAACTAGCAAGCATAAACGTATAAGCTTATTATACAAAAAGTTTGTGCACGCCTTTTTTTTGGGGGGGGGGGGGGGGGATAGTAAAAAGCAAATGTGAATGGAATTGCAGTTAGATCTCATACATCAATACTTTCTTCCACAGCTCATGTTTTCATGTAGTATTTTTTGTTTTCGTTAAAAAAATAAATAAAATGATTTGGATAAAGGGTTTACTAATGGTAAAAAGAGGTCTGCTAAACTGATAGTGTATGCCAGCCACTGCCGACTAAGTAAATTGTTTTACTTTTTTTTTTTTTCACGAACACGTTTGTTCCTTCGTTCAAGGAACTAAAAATAATAATTAAATTGCCAGTGCTATAATTTTTCTGAGCCGGGGCAAATTTGATCCTTCAAGTTTAATATTGAGTTTCGACGGGGAAAAAAACCTTCCACGGAAATGGAGTGAATTTGTTGTTTCCCAAAAGTTGCCTCCTGGGGGCAAGGGTCCTGACTCCCCCATCCGCCCCCAGATCCAGCACTGATCTCTGTAGTGAACTTTCATGGAAATTAATTGTCATTAAAAAACTCCACGGCATTTACATTGTTTAAAAGAACGCTACTGATCAGAAATCAAGCAATAGATTGTACCGAGTGACTAAGTAGCATGAGCTCAAACAAATAAGGCTTATTGGCTTTGTTCTATAGAGATTGAAATTTTTGAAAATGAAAGTTTTGAAGCAACGAATTAAAGTTATGTAAGCCTTTGTTTATACAATTTCGTTTACTTTATACAGTATGGATTAGCTTTGAAAACGTAAGTAAGGAAGTTAATATTTTAAATGTAAATGCAGGTTTTGTAGTAAGTAATATTGTGCACTACATATTCCTGCAACTTTTTTACTAGTACACATTTTTCGTGTGCAATTCTTCTGTAAGCTATTCAATTGTTTTGGAAACGTCTCTGTATTTTAAATTTTCATAATAGCTATGCTGATTAATAATTAGATTCATACAAAGTCTAAACCATCTTCAGCCTGCAGTCCCAAAATACGCGAATTCAGTTCATATTTATTATTTTTCTATTTTATTTTCTTTTATACTTGTGTAGTACAGGGTTGGATACAGGCTGTTCTTTTAGGAGGGGGATCATGCTGAAGAATGATCCTCCCACCCCCTCATTAATGAAACTACGGTTTTGGTTTCGAAAAATTTCTGAAACTGCTTGGGTGTCACTATAAAGCACCAAATTGGCCTGGAAAAAGGCACCTAATAGGGCATTAACGGTATAAATTAATTTCATAAGCAATGAAAAGAAGTGTAGGATTTCAAATTCAAATATTTACTTTCGAAAATAATTAATGAAATGAAAAGACTACTGAAACCGTTTACATTTTATTCATGAAAGGTTTGAACTCAATGTGGACGGATACTATTGTCGACCGTTTAGGGGGGGGGGGGTCATAACCCGCATGACCCTCCCCTTGTATCCGCCGTATGTGTTCTGAGAGGATATTGGTGCTAAGTCATTGTTCTAAAACATATCCTAGAAACTGTGCCTAAACGTGTGCCACAAAATGTTTAGGGTAAGTGTTCAAAAACGTATCTTTAATGCTATCCTATAAGTGCTTAAAAAGTGCGCTAAAAAGAGGGCTGAACTAAATGTATGTTCCGAACTGTGTTTCTAGAAGTGTTTTGGAAACTGACCCAAAAAAGTGTTCTAAAATGGGGGACAAGTGTACGCGTTCAAAAAATAATTTGAAAAGTGTTCTTAAAAAGGAGTCAAGTGTCCGTGTGAAAAAGTCTTCAAAAAGTGTTTGATTATTTACAGTGCACGTTTTATAAAACCAATTTGTCTCAAAAAATGAATTTATAAGTGTAAAAATATATTTAATAACAAAGAATAATTACATTAATTAATTCTCACGTTTTGAACACCTTGTTGATTTGTTGAAAATGAGCGAATATTTCTCATGGAGAGAGATGTTCCGTTAAACTTTTCGGTAAACGAGCAACAACTCAACTTCATGTTGGATGCCCTCAATATCATCATGATTCACATCGCTTTCTGTATTCTGTAAAAATTTATCTTAATGTGCCACCATCATCCTCTAATTTTCAAAGCTTTTTTCACGCTATATTAAATCAAAAATGGTCTCTTCATCGGAATTCTTTTAATGTCTCTATGGCATATTTGGGTCATTCTCCGGAAAATGTAATTTTTGAACGCAAATATTTTTCAATTTCGAAACCTTTTGTTCTCTATTTTTTTTTTTTTTCATTCTTATATGAAAGTGTTACCAAATAGAAGTAACCTTATACAATTGCCCAGCTAAGATCCAATTATTTTACTCATAAACAAAAAATAAATAAATAAATAAATAATGCCTTGTTCACGGAAATTAAAAATAAAAATTAATGTTAAAAAAATCGAGGCCAACTTTATATCAAGGTAGTAATTTTGTTAATTGTGCAAACAATGAGCTATTTTAATCATTAGTGCTAATCAAATATTATGATCTCTTAATTGCAGTATAACTTTTAGTTATCCTTTTAGATCAAATGTGTGTTAAAAATATTATTTAGTAAATTTGAGAATATACTGGGAATTTAAAATTTTGGTAGAATGCCAAATATTTTTGTATTTTCCTTTCATCATTTATTTTCACCTCAGAAATAATGACATTGATAAGGTCTGTAAAGGAATTTTTCATTAATATAGGCCTAATGGATACATTTTTCAGGGAAATATCTTTTTTTCTTCGTTGCTACAATCTGCACATGTTAAACATATGAAAACATCTTCACTTTTTTTTAAACATTAATTTACATCCCTGAAATTCAAGTTCACGGAGGTGAGAGGTCACGATATCCACACTTAGTTTTTCAAACAAAATCTATCTTCTTGTTTTTCGGCAAAAATCTCAACTTCTTTATGGCTGAAAATAAACAAGGGGGCTTCCTTGTATCATGGAAAATAAAGTGTGATGTCATTACTGCCATGTGTTAATGAGAAATGGCATTTTGTTTTTAGGTAACGGAGGTGAGAATTTATTGCGTTAAATTATTCCTTACCCTACTAAAACAGAATATTAAACAATTAAATATGCTTAAACAATTGGTATTTGAGACACTTCTGAAAGGATTAAATGACTAAATAAGTATATATTTTTAATTAAACAAGTTATTAGGAAACATAAACAGTCACACCAGGTGTGTAACATGCCACGGAGGTGAGAATTCCACGTTGTGAACCAAGAATATATTAAAATAAAAATTATTATTAAAAAAAATCTTGGCAGGCTTTAATAGATATATTTTTGATGACATCAAAAAGCTTTGTTAAATTAACAAAAAAAAATTTTTCTTTAAAAATTTTACAGTAAAAGGCGTTTGACAGAAATGTTACACTTTTTGAAGAATGACCCATTTTCGATTTATATCTTTTCTCATGTGCTCGTACTTTACCATTTAAACCGCTGAACAATCATTTCATGTTTCCAAGAAGATTTTTTTATTTGAATCGATTGAAAAAATTGTTTCAAAGGAAAAAATCCTCAAATATGAGGTATTATAATTGTTTTCAAACTTTTTCGTACAAATTGATCTTTTTTTTTCTTTCTTTCTTTTTTGTTTTGGTATGACACAAATTATTGAACAAAAAACTTTATATTCTTTCACAGGCTAAATTTAAATCTCCGACGGGACAAGAGACAAAATAATGTTTTTTTCATTCAAAAATATAGCAAATATTTTAAAAAATTCTTTTGAAATATGAAAACAGTATTAAACTAAAAGCGTATTGTTTAGGGACAACTTCTTTTGCATTAAATGAAATTGTTTCGACGTGTTTGAATCAGCTCTTTTTTTTTTCCTCCGAATGAACAAAACATCTTTAAATCAGTCTTTTAAGCCTTCATTTAACAAATTACGATGCAACCGAAACATTAATTGTATATGTAAAAAAACAAAATATTGTTTTTTAGTATTTAAAGCCAATTGAATGAGATTGTAAGTAAAATTATCGTCTGTACGCATATAAACGCACTGTAAAACATTTTGAGACTTTTTTTTAAATATGAAATGAAATTTAAAAACACATGTGCACGTGTATTTTATGTCTTATTAATTGTACCAATCATGTTGGATATGCAGGATTGTAAATTTTCCTACCAGTTTGTCACGGTTATCATACAGAATATTACTGATAGGTATTATGTATGATCAGTAATGGGGTGCTTTCTTTACTGACTCGATCAGAAACAAAGATTGTTTTGCTTAGGAATGAAACTGAGTAGTTGACAATAAGTTTCTGAAAACGCACCAAACATCAAAAAAATAATAATAAATAAATAATAATAACAATGATAATAATATTAGTTTTAATTGCCAGAACAACAATAATAATAATGATGATGTGATTAAATAAACATGTATTCGATAGCTAACATCGATAAACAAATAAAATAATTTAAAAAATTAATGAAATAAATAATAACAGTAATGATAACAATAATAATATATAATAAATAATAAGAAAAATAATATTTTCTCGAAAAAAAATATTTTGTAATAAATCTATATTTTTGTTAAATATATTTTATGTACACATAGTGAATGAAGGATTATGGCAGGTTACTGCCAAAATCGGATATGTCCTCTGAACGTGCGCCCCTTCAACTCTAGTAAAATCTGTCTGCTTCAACATCAAAGAGATTCCAATGCTTCAAGCACCAAACACTCACTGGCAATTTTAGCCCAATTCCCAATAAAGTTCGCGTTTGCAAAATAAGGCGCTAATAAATATTTTAAAGTTTATTTACTTCGGAAAACTAGTCTTTTTTTTACTTTAAAACTTTATAAGGTGCTGTCTAAGAATTCATAAAAAATACTAAAACTTCCATAAAAAAGAAATCTTTTTAAGATGCATTACTCCTAACGCGCGTAAATAACTGCATGTACCCAGTCATTATTTTAGTTATTAAAAGCATCGATTATTTATTAGGGTACACGGAAGTCATGCGGCGTCCACATCAGGTTTTAAGTTCAGGTTTTGGCAGAGTTTGAAAATCTTCTACCGTGACGTAGGGGACGATAGATCACGTCAAGACATAGACGATCATAAGATCTCTGAATTATTTTTTTTATTTTTTTACCCATAAACTCATACAAACAATACACAGGGAGAGGGGACAATTTGGATCGATTTTGATCCATATTTCGCAAGGATAGCTAGAATCTGATTTGCTAGAAGTCTTCTGTAGGTAAATTAGTCAAGACGCTTCATTTTAATTTTAATTTTAAACAAAGAAATAAAACCTACTTGAAAACTTTTTTAAACACTTTTCTTGGTAACTTCTTCCCAAAACCAGTTTTTTCAATCCCTTACTCATACAAGTATGGTAACTCTGTTTTCTTGAACAGATTTAATGACATAATTATCTCAATGTGTTATATTTCAAAAGAAAGTTAACGAAATATTGTATACGCTTACTTTTTTTTCCTGTTTGATGTAGTTTTAAAAATACATCAGTGTGCCGATTCAGTATAATTGTTCGAGTAGGCTATATTTTAGAAGTGAAGCATATTTCTCAAATTCATGTCGTTAGAGAAAAAAAGACTCATGTATTGCATTTATTTTACAATCGTGACAGAGAGATACTTTTAAAACTTCAATTAGTTTGAAAAATATTTGCTTTACTATGCACACATGATCATTGAAACTTCAATACATTTTACAAAGGTTTTTTTCCCATGTTTTGTGATGCAAAATAATATCTTGGAGAAAAAAAATCTAAATAGCTTTTTGATAGAACGCACTGCATTAGGTCTTTCAGCAAATATTCTTCCCAAAAAATTCTTTACAGCAACATCAAGAAGTAATTTAATAAAGTAGAAAAGGGGTTTTTTACTCAAAAAAAAGTTATGTAATAAAAACGGAATTGAAGTAGTTATTATTTTAAAAAATAAAATGAGAGTACATAAACGCTTGGTTAAAAATTCAACGTTAACAAAGCTTTCATGATAGCTTTTTTTTTTTCTTCCTAAAATGTGAAAGATATAATAGTTTGAAGCTGTATAACGAAAACATCGGCACACCAAGAAGAAGTTGTTAGAATGAAAAGAAATTTCACATACGTGAGGACATCATTGTAAAAAGAAATAAAAAATTATTAAATAAAAGCAAAAAACCCGACTGCGTAAAAACAAAAAAGAAAAATGTATAAGCCCAGTAGTTTAGAATGTTATTAAGTACTACTGAATAACTACACCGTTGAAATAGTTTTATAACCGTACACAGATAAGACAAATCATGTACTCAAAAGCAGAATAGAAGGATCAACAGTCGAGGCCCATTCCTTTCTGATTCAAAGAACCCCGTAAAATTCGAATGGGCCCCGACTGTTGTACCTTCTATTCTGCTTTTGAATTTATGATTTGTCTTATCTGTGTATGGTTATAAAACTATTTCAACGGTGTAGTTATTCAGTAGTACTTAATAACATTCTAAACTACTGGGCTTATAGATTTTCTTTTTAATTTTTTTGTTTTTTACGCGGTCAGGTTTTTAGTTTTTATTTAATATTTTTTTATTTTACACTTTTTAGTTAATTTTCATTGACTTAGTTATTATGATTATAAGACGGAACATTTCGCAACCTTGTCATTTCATTGGGATAGTTTGTTTCTATCGTGAGGTTTATTAAGTAACTTGCGGTGGTATAAACTAAAATAATTAGTCCCTCTAGGGACCTAACTCGGCTGAAAGCTACATGTGCTTGACCTTCGGGAAAAATGCGCGAACTTAAGTCAACCACCGCACAGATATATAAACAACTTGTATAACTCATGATGACGCGAAATCGGAAACGTCTCCCCCCCCCCCCCGTCAATCAAATCTTTCTCGCAAAACTAAAAAAGCCTCTCAAGAAAGTATACGTCGCGAAACTCCGTCCCTTGAATCAAGCCAAAAACAAATGCAACATGTTAGAGATGAAAATCGAATTAGTAGACTTTCTTTCTTTTGGTGCTTATTTCACGGGTTTATTTTGATGAGGACTACAATCTGAGTGTCTTGCCTTCGTTACGCAAAATATATTTTTTATTACAGTACAGAATACATATAAAGAACACATGAAAGAATTTACATCAGAAAGAGGGGAAAGTACATCCGGAGCGAGGGTTTCTTGCTCCACCGCCTCAAGTGGGAGAAGCAATCGCTTAGACCACTCGGCCAATGAGACCCCAATTAGTAGACTGAGTAAACAAAAAATTTCAGGCAGCGAAAACTACCTGCATTTGTCGCACGCAGGTAGCGTGCGACACAGTGTGCAACACCCAACGTGCGCAGATCCATAACTGACAAAAATATGGCAACTGGTTGTTGATATGGTGAATTTTGATTACTGTCATGTGTTTAGTGACACTCTCAAGGTTAAAACAAATCGATTCACGTAAAAATTACCAAAATTGGCCAAGGCGTTCAGCCTGCAGAACGCCACATAGGAACAGACATAGACTTATAAACACATTACCCTCCTTTGCGTTGCGCACGCGCAGTCGGGTAAAAAAATACAAAATGAAAAGAAAATGATAATTTATCACAGGAAAAATCTCAAATGAATGGAGAATTAAGCACTCTGTTGGGCCACCTCTAACATGAAGACACGAGGCGATACTGGCATTAAAAGCATCCTACCATATCCTACGTCAACGTTTCTTAATTTCTTTGATTAGTGGAACCCTTTTAAAGCTCAGTTTTTTGCTCACCAAGCAACCACTTCACTTTGAAAAGCTTCCCGCCAAACAAGATAAACAATTTAAAAGATCTATCTATATTTCTGAGGAGTTGAAGGTGGGAGGAGATTCTAATGGAAGTAGCTGTGATGAAAAAGGAGAAGAGGGAGGATGATAGTTTGGCATATACTTGGCGGGCAAACTAGATATCATAACTTTTTATGGCTGAGGGTTTTTGGGTTTAGGATGCAGGTTTTCTTTTTTGTGCGGAAAAGTTAAAGGTTTTCTTGGCGGGGAAATTTTTACAACAGGGTTGTTTTTGATGAGATATCACATCTTTTTCATTGATATAATTACTTTGTCTGTATTTTTAGAATTGAGAACTTCAAGTCAAAAAAATTTCAATTGAAACAACACTGTTTTGTGTTTTTAAGGAACAATAATGGCTAGCCTAATTTTACGTCAAATTATTTTCTGACTATTAAGATTCTATGTTCATTTTGCGAGAATTGGGCGGTTTAAATTTTATTGCAATTCTTGTATCCTCTCTGTTACAATGAAAACTTCTTGGATAATAAAATACTATATTTAAAATTATATTGTTTTCGAGTATTTTACAACTTCGCAATAAATTCTATTACAGTTTCTTTATTTGACAGATTATTCAACATTTTCATGAAGGTTTCTTTAAATGCTTTACAGCTTGAGGGCTATTTTAATCTAGCTTTTCACTTTTTGTTTAATTACATTTTTACTTAAATCGTGGATTATTTTCGTTTTATGGGATAATTTTAATTTTTTGGTGATTTATCTTTTTCTTGATAGAAGTCTTTGTCTTGTTTAATACCTAGTTTTGTTTAAAATTTCATTTAAAAACAGAAATAACGCATGTTATCACCAAGCAAAAAAAAAAAAAAAAAAGTTAAGCCATTAAATATTTCAAATTTGAATGTGTCAGAAGATCTATACAACTTTACTCGATGTCAAATCGCGGATATCCCAAATTTGCCATAGCGAATAAGCGCATTAAAAGTCTTGCTTAAATTAATTGCAAAAATTTTTTCAGCTAACAAATTACTGCAAAGCACGGATATCCACACACGTATTTCATATATTTTCAATTCATTATGTGTTGTTTGTGCAAAATCCATTAATTTAGAAAATAAGCAAACCAATAAAAAAGCGCTATTTTTCGCTTTCAATTAAAAAGTTATATGTGCCGTATTCATATGCGTACAGTTTCATATAATTTGTCACGTAAAATATTGTAATGGTTTAACCCCAGTTTCGCGCCGACATTTAAAATTTCTTCCCTCCATAAATCTATCAAAACTGAAAAACAGGGGGAAGGAAATTTCGTATTGGCAAAACTTTGAAGGGGGGGGGAGGACAGCAATTTAATCTCATTCATTAATTTGTTTCTCTGCTTAAGTATAAACAAACAACAATCTGAAAACAGAAAGCCCAATGAGCTAAGTCTGCGCGCATGCGCAGTCGCTGTGGCAAATTTGTGATATCCGTGATTTAACCTCTAGTTGCAACTGTTGGATATGTTTTAATCTTGATTGAATTTCATTTCCTAAGACAACTTTGGAATAACTGTTAGATCTGTTCTAACCTTGCAATTGCAGTCCGAGATAAACAAACCCTATGAGCTGAGAGTAAGTACATAAGAATTTAGGGAAAATTGGTGATTTTCAAACTTTAATTACTCCGGCCCATGATGTCCCTGGGGGTTAAATTTTTGTATATGTACTCAATGGCCCCCCCCCAAGAATATGTATACAAAAAATCATTACCGTAGCCCCCCGGGGGACTGTGATAGAACCCCGGGAAGGTACAATTTGGAAGTAAAAACGAGGGGGGAAGGGAAGGGGGGTCAAATGGCACCAAAAGGCACATCAGTAGGGCACAAGGAATATGTGTGCGAAATTTCAGCTTGATTCCTTTTTTCGTCTGGGCTGTAGCCCTGTCAAGGAAAGCGAAAACATTTTTCAACAGCGATTTTATAACTTTAATACCTCCTCTCCCTGATGGTCCAGGGGATTGTATTTTGGTTTACGGCGTCAGGGGCCACTAGAGATTGAGTATACCAAAAATCAACTCCGGGGGTCTTCATGGGGGCTGAGATACAGGGGGGTGAAAAACCCAAAAAACCCCAACTTGTTCTGTCGTGCAATCTTGTTCTTGGTCGCTTTTATTTTCTTTCGTCTTTGGCGATGGATTTGCTTCTGTTGGCTGCTGACGTTTTGTTTCCTTGGCGGGGCGGGACGCTCCCGCGTCCCGTCATTCTATTTCGGAGGAGATTAGGTTCTTACCTCAAATAGATTATCACATTAACAATTTGCCCTTAATAACTAAATTTTCCTATTTGATTTTGAGCATTTTTAAAAATCAGAATTTATCCATGAGCAATATGATTAAAATATTTTCTTAGTAAGGAAAAGAAATACTGATTTGTTTTACCTACGATATATGAGGCAGTGAGAAGTAAAGGAATGTAAGTGGCAAAAGTAAAAATTTCGAGATAACCAGTACAAATGGTAGGTGAACACCTTCTCTGTTTAGGAGTAAGAGATGGTACTAGTAGCCCTGGTAGGTGCTGCTGAACAGCATGATTTAGGAAAGAAAATCAACGAAAGCCTACCTAGGACGTTATCTTTATAGTCGTTTTACTCAAAACTTGAAATATCCCCTTACATCCATTTGCTTCTCACTGCCTCATATAGTGTTAACAATTCACTTAAATTAAAGCACAAAAAGGTTTTAAGCCTTAAAAATTTTAATTTCTCTTATTTTTTAAGTCGTTTAGTTATTTGTAAATTATAGAGACTGTACGTCACTGTGTGTTGATATCAGACCATTTAGACGTTCTTGAGCAGTTCTACTCCTTAAATTGGTCCACACTTGTTAAATGTTGAAAATGTTTTTTCAACTGCTGCCACATATACTGCGAGAGTCGCTAATATCAAGAGCAAACTTTTTAAAATTGACGTCAGAAATCGAAGTTGAAGGCAATATTTGGTAATGTAGTAAAAAAGGGGGTTTGGGATGCTCTCTTGAATTTTTTTTCAGCATTGAAGTCATCTTTATAATATTTTTGGTGATATATCTTCTTATTGAATTTTTTTCGAAATTGAAGTTTTTTAGACAAAACTTTAGGCTGTCATTAGGTGAGAACAAGGTGTTTTAGGACTGATCTCGAAAAAATTTGGATGTTGAAATCCTAAATGCACAAGTTCAGGTTACTTTTTATAGCTAAAAATTTGCATGATTTTAAACAGCATTTTTTTTTCTATAGAGGCTGACTCTGATGGGTAATAATACTCAGATTAGTATACGAAAGTAAAAGTAAATTTACCCTTAATTTTGAAAAGGCAATATTTTTATCGATTTTTTAAGAGATAAATTTTGTAGAGATGAAAAGAAACATGGAAGTCTCATGGAACAACTGACAGAGCTCCATGGAACCCTGGAGTTCCGTTTGACACAATTTAAGAAATGCTGTCCAGCGTCACCGTGTTCCTTATTTACTATAAAGGCCCCACTAATTCGATAAAACTTTAGGATAATTAAACTTGCCGTCCAAAGTGATCCCAATTATGCTCAATCTGTGACAAACTAGGTGATCGAGCAACCCAGAGAAGGCGATAACGGAAGAGGGAGTCCTTTGGTACCTTTGCTGTGCGTGACCGGACGTTGGACACCGAAAAGCATATGGCGACGTCCAAGTCACACTGTTTGACATAAACAGTTATAAGCTAACTATTTCTTTCGATGAGAGGACTTTTTCGACTCTCTAATCACACAGCCAAGCAATACGTCTAAAGATGACTACACAACACTTTGTTCAGGTGACTTAACTCCACAACATTTCATATTTAACAGATGTTCTTCATGCTTGTCAATGCTGTCATCGATATCTACTTTGACAAAGTCTTCTCTTTCTCTCGTCCTTAGAGGAAAAGGATGAGTCAGATGGGCAGGTACCTCCGTCGAACAGAGGATGTCACAAATCTAACCAGACAGTTGAGGTGTTCTTAGCAAAAAAAATCTTGTGGGAGACACTCCACTTGCTCTACCTCACAACACTAAATCGATTAACATTAACAGCATCAGAGCGACAGATCGCCTGATATATTGATATTTTTAAAACTCTTTGTGACTACGTTTTCCGAATAAATCATGTGTGCGTTAAATGTCGCTTAAATTATTTTGTGAAAAAATTAAATTCAGTAGTTACAAAGAAGTTTTCTGGTACACTTTCTGTTGCTGTACCACTTGCTAAAAAATAAAGCGTGTTTTATTGATTTTTCAAAATTTTCTGAGAGCAAGTTTTCAAATATTTTAATCTATTAGTACACATGTGACTTCAATATCGACATTAACCATACTATGCACCAAAAGAATACTTGTTTGTTTAGCTGACAATATTTTATCCATCAATTCAAAGATTCATTTACCAAGATGGAAATACCAAATGGTATATTATGGAATATCAGATATACCATAATATCTCACGCAACCCTGTTATTTCAAGAATCCTGACGCGGTCGTCCTGATTCGTCGTAAACAGCAAATTTTGTCCGACACTTTTGTAAATCAGTTTAAAGGTTCATTTCCCAAAATGGCATGTCGGGTATTATGAAATAACATACTGGGTATACCGCAATATCCTACGGATCATGGTTCTTTCAAGAGTCTTGAGAATGTTGTTCCTTATACGTTTAAATCAACCGCTAGCAGAAGTCAAATAGAGGAAGGGAAAATGGATCTTCTTCTACAGCAATCAACTTCCCATCATGTAAAAGCTATTCAAATGATCAACTGAGAAATATTATAAAATGAAAATAACAAGAAGCTTCGGGACAATTATAAAGAAAACGAACGTGCGAACATTTTAATGGTTTAAACCAGTGGTTTTTCAACTTTTTCACTACTGTGGACCACTTAGTACCCTTCTGAACCAGAAGCGGACACCATACGATAGAAATAACAATTTCACAACAATTTTACTAGATGAATTAAGATAAATCCAAAAGTTCTCTCTAATAAATTTTATTTCAACTATAAAATGATGATAAAGTTTAATTTTCACAAGCTGAGAATCACTGGTTGAAACCACTTATTCTATATTACGCTTCCATTTGCCATTTTTTACTAAATTTTTTTTTCTTGACCACAAAATAAAGTTTTTTATTTTTTTTCTTGCAAGTAACAGTTCATTACAGATCAGTATGGTATGTGTATATTGCGATTTCGGGATTTTTGTCCAAAACCAGTGAAGTTATTCATAGAAATGTAACTTGTATTCCATATTACTCTGTACATAGCACTCATTTAACATACGTCTAACTTTCAACAGTTGGTCTGTCTTTGAAGTACATGTCCCCCCCCCCCATCTGTAAGCATAAATAGCACCAGTCATTTAGCTGATAAATTCTGCTGATAAGGCATTCAAGTAATGTAAGTAAGTTTTTAACATTTATGTCTTACACGTGCTGCCGTCGTTCAAGAACAATTAAAGTTCTCACCGTCGACTGCAGAGCTTGATTGAGTACCCAAAAGGATATCTAACGCGATGACATCGGCAGTGTCCCATCCCGTCACCAAATTTCCCGTTTTATTTCTCGCGTGTGACAGTTTTTCATTAGCAGCGTAATTACTCGCAACAAGCAATTTTGGACGTCCGATCAGGGCAGCATAAATAAAAAAGAATTACATCTTACGTCCCCGGGTAGGGAATAATGAAAAGGGGGCTCCCGTGAAAGTTTCCTTTATTAAACGCAAAAGCCGTAGAGAAGTATATCGATGGGAGTACACGGCCAGAACATGGATAGCTGGAATGCCAAGCGAGCCTGTCAACAAGGGATGAGTCGCTTCATCACGGATCACCGCTCATGATTAAAATCACCAGCATATGTTACGCGTGCGAATTAGCCAATTAGGAGGTGGGGAAGCGAAGTCAGCGGGTGTGATTGGTGAGCTGGGGTCACATTTCACGGAGCCAGGGACGGCGCTTATGCGATCCGACATAGTTCACATGCTTTGGGCTGAGGAATATTGCGAGCCGACATTTATCTCGGGCGGCTTCCCTGAAAAAGATTAAAGGCACAAAAGACGCGACACACAGCAAACGGGTGACACATTACTCAGAAACTGCAATTAGTGCATTTTTCTACATCCAACTTTTAATCGATGGATCGGCAGCGATCGTTTTTTTCCTTTGCTATTTCTGCTCAGCTTGATGGAGAACGTCATTCGTCACCGGAACGGCAACCTGGATGCGCCGCGTCAGGTGGCCAGAAAACCAAAATTAAATCGCATTTTATTTCCTTTGCTAAGCTCAAGAATCATGTGTAACTTTGAGACGGTTCCTGAAGTTCTATAGGGGGCTGGAAGCGATATTTTATGTTCATATTTTCTGCATGGATATATGAAGTTTAATACTTTAACTCACATCATCAGTGTTGTCCGTTTCGCTTTCTTTCTAATTCATTAAAAACAATTGACATACAATTACAAAATAATTTTCAGTTATTAATTGTAACTCCCATAGGCCTGAAGTGATTTCTCTTACGACACACAGTCGTGCGATAAATAAATAAATAAATAAATATTTGAGGAGAGAGAGAGAGTAATACGAAATACCATTTACATTTCTATAAATAACTTTGCTGGAGTTTGGATAAGTGTCTCCAAATTTCAATGAGCACATTCTAAAAATATCTAATAAACTGTCACTTGCAAAAAAAAAAACAGTTAATCCCCGTTGCAACGAATACCGATATAACGAAATATCGTTATAACAAACAAAACGTTCGGTTCCGTTTTAACATCCATTCAGATAATGTATAAAATATCTCGTTTTAAACAAACGTTTTAAGCACAAAAAAAATCAAAACCCATTTTTATAAAAATTCGTTACAACGAAATGCTTTGTCAGCGTCAGTTTGAATATTGTTTACATAATACAGCTTTCGGAAGATAAAAAATCACTTTCACAAGTCGTAACGTGAAAACTCAGTTTTTTTTTTTTTTTGAAACAGAGCCATTCAAGTTGGAAATCCGCTCATGTTGAAACGTAAATTGATGTGTGACAACAAAGGTTTGCCATGCGCATTCGATTTTTGAGCACTAAACGTGGGGCACCTTGCAAAGTCACAAGGTGGGTCAGCAAAATTTCAACTTTTCTTGTGGTCAATATAAGTGACGTTCATAAATTAGAATCTTTTATGTCCTCTGGAACCATATCTATTGTACAGAAAAAAATAACACTTTTTATGAAGACGATCAATGAATGAAAGGTCAGTCTTCAGTATAAAAAATGTGTTAAATTATATTTTAGTTCGATAGTAACGGTAAATGTTGCTAATTTAAATATATTGAAGTGTAGATTCAAGAGGTATCAAGTGTAGAGTTTAAGAGGTTCACATTACCTTCAAAACATTTTTGTTTAAATTTAAGTGAATTGTGTTATTCTTTGAAACCTTAACATGCGTACTTATTTAGCAATCAATGATTTATTTTCAAAAATTAAAAATGCTGGCCAATTATTTAAAAAAATCAAAACATTTAGAAAAATTTCAATTTTTAAAAATTCCTAAGACTTTTTTGTTTTTCACTTATTTTAAAAATGTTTTTTTTTTTTTTTGAGCAATCACGATTGCTCATTGCTTTCATTTGACTGTTTTAATGCGCTATCATTTTATTTTCCCACAAGTACCCTCTGCAGCATCACCGTCGACCGGCTCCTCACGATGCTGTTCCTATAGCGAAAACCGTCACCAGGTTGCGTCAATATCCTACACTTACACGCATACATACACGCACGTACACTGCCGTGTGCAGGTAAACGGCAGTATCTACAAAAATGAGTTTCTGAGATATTTGAAGAAACGCGTTTTTGATTTCCCACAAATATCAATTAAATATTGAAATTTGATTTTAGGCTATTCTATATGTTTATATCGAAGTATTTTTTGGGCAGTTTGTTTCAATTTGATTTTGCAATCAAAATTTTAATTAAAGCAGATACTGCCGTTTACCTGCACTTCGCAGTAGTAATTTTCATGCACTTTTACTGGTAATCAGCAGTAACTGCACAATGTACTATTAAATGACCAATAATTACAAATTCAACATAATACGGAGTAGATATGTCATTACGAAGTATATTTATTGCAATGTGAATAATATATTTTACTTTAAAAAATAAATAATACCGTGTATACACTTCACATAAATTTAATATAAATAAATGAAATGTAATTTAAAAATAAAATAAAAAGGCATATGTTTTGATTGCTTACGGCATTTTCGAAAACTCTTTAAATGTTCATACGTTGTCACTTGGCAACTGGAAGATTCTTCAGGCATTTTTAAAACTACGCCAAATGGCTTATTGTTCCGCGCTTTGCAATAAAGCAATAAATATCCATGAAAATTTAGGCGAAAGAAATGCTTTGTGTGTTAATCATGGCTCTCATCGAACTACTAAAAGTGCAGCAGCTTAGTATATATAAAAAAATTGTGAAAAATATCGTCTGCGACAGAACAAAACAAATGGAATAGAATCGTTCTGTTGTTACACGTTTATTTAACGTCTGCCAAGCATTACTTGTGTTTACTCGTATGTTATCTTCTATAACAGTACATTAGCAAAAAATAATTTTGTTTTATTGTTTTTAGAAAACGGATATGAAGAATCAAAGATTTTTTTTTTAAATGTTTGAGAACTGTGAAATTACAAATCGTTTTCTTCGACTTTATTTGAAATAAAGTATGATTATTTTTCCCTAAGTATCTCCCCCTTTTAAGTATCTCTTTCGCTCAAGGACGGGAGACGATAATTCCCAAATTTTGCCGAAAGATAAAATACGACCTGGCACGCATACCTACTTCTAATGAGAAGCGACTATAAATCATTTTAAAAAATGCAATATTTTCTCTAAATTTGCCAAATCAAGGAAATTTTTGAGAGGTCATACAATGACCTCCCATTGGGGCGTTACTGCTTGCCCTTAGTTGAGCTAAAAAGAAATCGCGAAAACCGTTTATGCGTCTTGGTTCAAGTTTTGGCGGCGATTCATTTATGTTCCATTCTCCAGACAATGGTTATGGGCAGGTATAGATCAGTAAGTACATACTTCTGATTACCTGCATAATGTAGCGATAATATCAGTTACTCTTAATCACCACTGATAAAAAAAAATGCTTTTATTTAGCGCTAACCAAATAAACATGTTTGCACCATAAAACTGAAGAAGCATAGATTTGAAAAATTCCAAAAAAAAAAAAAAGGAAAAGAAAATGGAAAAAATTGCAGTTACTGCCATTTATACTCCCACGGCAAAACGATCATGGGCAAAAAATTTCATGAAAATCAAAAAAATTGCAGTTACTGCCGTTTGCCTGTCCACGGGAGAAAGTTTTCGTTCTTCCGTGTGCAAGTAAAGAGCAGTAAGTGCATTCTGCCAATTACCTGCAAAATGTAGTGACAAAAGCAGTTACTGCCGTTTACCAGACCACGGGAGAAAGTTTTCGTTCTTCCGTGGGCAGGTAAAGAGCAGTATGTACATACTGCCGACTTCCCGCAAAATATTGCTAAAAAAGCAGTTACTGCTAATTACCACTGATAAAAAAAATGCTTTTTTTCTGCGGCAGCCAAATAAAAATGTTTGTACCATAAAACTATAGTAATAAAGATTTCAAAAATGCAAAAAAATGAAAATCGAAAAATCTGCAGTTACTGCCGTTTACCTGCACACGGCAGTACAAGCAAACACATACACACACATACATACTCCTACACACATACACATACATACACACAAACACATAAACACACTCAAACACATACATACACACACAAGCAAACATACAGACACCTACACATACACACACACCTACACACAACTACCCACACACTCATCACACTCATGCCTGCACACAGACACAAACACATATGCCTACACACATACACATTCCCCACCACGCACAAACACTCATACACACAACTACCCACACTCTCGTACCTGCACACAGACACAAACACACATGCCTACACACACATACGCATACCTCTCTACACACACACATACCCCCCCCCACACACACATAAACACACATGCCTACATACACACACACACACACACACACTCGTGATTGCGAAAAACATAATTTGAATTCAAGAGGTCAAAATTCAAATTATTATTATTATTTTTTTTTTTTTGCTAAACGATCACAATAATCATTCCGAAAATCTGCATTCATTTGTTCATATATTTATTAGAAATTTTTCTGCGATTAATTATGTAAAAAATCCTAAACATTTCTTAACAAATTTTGTTTTTAAAGGTATAACATGCTCTAATCATTTTAGTAATTTAAAAAATGTTTATCCAATGACAATTTTGTTAAACATATTTTACTGACTGCAAAAAGTATTACTTTAAAGCTGTATCTTTAATAGAAAAATCCATAGAGATTCCAATATCATGAAAATGCAAAAAAAAAAAAAAAAAACGGTTATCGAGAAAAGGAAATTTAAAATTTTTCTTTTGCATAAGAACACATAGCGAGCATGACCTAAAACCACTCATAATTTTTTAAATATTTGAACTAAAGCAATGAAACTTTTCCCCTGTGTTTAGAACAATTTTTAATTTTGAAAAAAGATTTTTTTTTTTTTTTTTTGATCGTTTGGTCATATTTGAGGTGATGTGTTGATACTGAAAAAGTTTTTTTTTTTTTAAAGAGTTTAGTGATCTTATACCTTCCTCTCTAGCAAGTCTTCAAATTATTAAAACGCAAAAAATGACCAGTTAAAAGATTTAAAGATTTTTAATTCAGAAAATAGGCAATAGAGTTTGAAATTCTGTTGAAGGATCCACTCGTTTGTACGATTGCCTGTAGATTCGTCAGTTGATTAGTTTCCGATGAAGTTTGCAATCGTGGAAAGTATTTTTGCCTGACAATTTTAGCTTTTTACTCACATCTTTTAATATTTTTTCAAATGCTTTATTATTCCGTTTTTAATAACTTAAAGTACCTTAATTGTACAATATTCATTGAAAGTAAATTAAATGGGCAATTCCACGGGTAACTGACTGACATTCACAGAGCAAAACGATAAGTATTTTGACGCATAAACCATAAAATATTAATTTTTAAAAATATATTTTCTCCTCGCTTATTGTACTTTTTAAGCTGAATTTCGTGGTGTAATTGAATTTCCAAAATGCATATTGGGTGATTTTAGAAAAATTGTTAAAATCATGGTAACTGACTGAGATGAATTCAACCTGTGTGAAAAGTAATACTGATTCAATAAGAGATTTTTCTAAAAGTAAAAAGAATTTTAATTAAATTCAGATCAGGATCAAAGAACAATGAATAAGCTTTCGTTCTACGGCATTTAAGTTGGAAAATATTGCTACAATAAAGAATTACAGTAATTAGAACGGCTTGGTAACTGACTGACATCCTGGTAACTGACTGAAATTTTTGAAATTTTCTAAATGTGCTAATGCAAATGTTCAAAATTAAGCAGCAGAACTTATAAATAAGTTTACATAAAACCTAAGCAATGAAAATAAATTTGTTAAATTGAATACAGTGAACGCCGGTTAATTGAATTAGTGGTTAATTGAATCAACCACTTTAATGAATTAAATTGTCAAAAACAGAACAAAATCCCGCTTTATTGGATTAGCCGCTTTATTGAATCATACAGCGGCGGCCACTGTATTGCTAAAATAAATATTTGCATTATCTACGACAAGTTGATAACTGACTGACATATTGGCAACTGACTGACATATTGGCAACTGACTGATATTACAAACATGCTACACAAAATAGTCATTAAAAAAATATTTTCTCCTAGTTTATTGATTTCTTCAAGCTGAACTTAATGGTATAATTGAATTTTTAAAATGGATTTTTGATCATTTAAAAAAAAATGTTAAAAGCATGGTGACTGACTGACATGAATGAAACCTGCGGGAAAAGTAGTATAGATTGAATAAAAGATTCTCCTCTGAAAGCAAAAGGAATTATTCATAAATTTAAATTTGGGTCAAGGAATAATGAATGATCTTTTAGCATATGGCATTTGATTTCAAAAATATTACTAAAATAACAAAATTACAGTAATTAGAGCACCCTGGTGAGCTAATTGACTGACATTTCTAAATTTCCTATATACCCTAATATAAAAAATTCAGAATTATGCAGTAAAACAAACAAATAAGTGTGCATAAAAGCAGAGGTTTCTTTGCCATTAGGGCTAGACCAGGGGTCCCTCAGCCTATGAGGACCCCCAAAATAATTAGATCATATAGAAAATGATACAAAACGAAGATAAAAATTGATTTTAAACATCAAAATAACAATTTTGTGCTACCTAGTATTTTGTTCAAGTAGTCTACGCCCTCGGTGTACCCTAGCTGTAATATATAAAATAACAGAAACAGTAGGCGCTTGCAATTCTGCAGCATTCCCTTAGATATTTTTAATTTTTATTTTTTGGTAGCATCTATAAATGTGTTTGACCAAATGTCTAACAGCATTAAAATTTGTAAATAAAACTCCACGCAAAAAAAAGCAATCAAAATAAGATTTTATTTTTTTTTATCGATAACCTCTTTTCCCTCTATTTTTTTAAAAAATTGCTAGAGGATTTGAAAATCTTTTTTTTTCCTTCGGTATTTTAAAATGGATCACATCCTTGTAAAATCATCGAGTTCTAAAAAGTAAACCATTTCTATTTTCTCTACATCATCTTAGCCACTCATATGATTGAACAAGTCCTTTTTTCAAGAATTTCACCTTAGCCTTTCCCCTATTATCATCAATCACTTTTACTACAAAATATTGTACATCACAAGAAACTCCATAGAGTTCTTCTTTACTAGCAGTCACTTCCCATATTTCTGAATTTTATTCCTCCGTGTGAAAGTTGTGATATTGTAAGTTTGTCATTTGACTGTACTGACTGTAAAATGCGTTCCTCTTTTGTTTTGAATTGATGTATTTTTCGAATGTTAGGCAATTATTTTCGAAATTTAGGTCCCAGCATTACTAAATTATCTGAGAATGAATCATGAACAAAATCAATAAAATGTGTTATCATTCTTAAAAATTGCAAGAGTTGGATTGTTTGATTTTGCTCAAAAGGCAAAAAATAAAATAACGCTGTTTTCAGGAGTATTAAAATAAATACATTGCAGCCATTTTAAAGTTAAACAGAATGTCAGTTAGTTACCGTCATCAAGTGTGTCAGTCAATTACCGAGGAATTTTCGGTGTTCCGTTTGTAAACTTCCAATTCTACTAATTCATTATTTAAATACTGATGTAGGCAGAAAATATGAATTTTGGAATATTTCTAACAATAATTTTTATGCTGAGGGGAAAAAGTTGACTTTTTATGGTAACTGACTGACATTCATAAACTGATTTTAAGATAGTTTCTGAACGAAACACTATAAAGATACTTTTTAGTATCAACTTCCAGTATAAAACTATATTATACGCATAACAAAATACAATAACATTTTTCCCTTTTAGTTAGAATTGTTTTAGGAAAATGTTTGATTACTACAGACCAAAATTTCCCCAAAAAATCCGAAAAGGACATAGACATCTGTTACGGCTTATTTTCAATACGAAAAATTATAAATTAAAATTTCACTTGGTACACCTTAAAAATATATATTTTTCATGATTTAAAATGATGTACAATACGTATAGTTTTGTTAATATTGAAATTTTGGTGCTCAGGTTGACATTGTCGTGGAATTTCCCATATATATATATATATATATTTGCAGAAGGCGCATGTTACAATAACATATGCAGAAGCGTATGAACATAACTTTTATAGCTGATATTTTTTTATTAATTTTCTTACTAATGTTAAAATATTAATACTTTTCCTCGAAAAAAATTAATTAATAAAACTAAATCATTGGAAGTAACATAATTAATGTATATTTTTTGAAGTATTTGAAATGCGTCGATTAAGGAAAATCGTTTAACATTATACGTTTCTGTTATAAATCCACCATGTATCTTTTTTCAAATACTTTTTTAAGCCCCTTTCAATCCTTTCATGGTTTTATTAAAGTATTAAAATCATTTTTCGGGACCAACCCCAGCAACGTTCATTATATTAATTAAACGTATAACATCTTGAGCTTAAGTGTAACTACTGTAGAAGCTTAGTGGTTCAACTCCTTACGAGAAGCACGCTTCCAGAAAGAAATGAAGTTAAAATAATGCCTCTGATCCTGAAGATTACGGAGTTTTAAAGCTTTAGCAAGAGAGAGAGAGAGAGAGAGAGCAGTCAGCAGAAAACAAATGAATAAGATTGTTTAGTGGGAGTAATTCCTCAGCGGAGCAAAATTACCCATTTTGTTGGGTCGTAAAATTATATTTTACACCTTAGCATGGCACTGATATTTTAATAAAGGACAAGTAATAAATTAAAAGCTTAGGAAAGAGAATAAATTTTGAAGAGTTCCCCCCGCTAGTGCGAAGTGATTTTAGCATGCGTGTTTGTTGATTGCCGTTTCTTGCCGATATTTAGCTTAGTTTGATCTCCAGTCAGCAATTTACGTTATCTAAAGACATTTAATTCTCTCTTAGTGCAATGCTTTTGAAGCCTCTGAGGAAAATATAGTAGCTGAATAATTTATCCGCATCATTCTGCAGAGAATCAGCGATTAACATGTTTAATCCTCAAAGATCGAATACTTCATACAATAATCTCAGGCATATATAAAGAGATTAGACCACGTGGAAGAGATGGTGAGCTCTCTTATCATCAACCCGAAGAAATCTGAGCACTTGTGAAACAAAATTAAATTTTACATATTTATAGGAAAATGGATACATTTAAATTCAAACGGCTTTAGTCGAAACGGTTCCTCCTCTGCAGTTGGTGGGAAAGGGCAAGGGGACTTATCTTTCGCGACGCTTTTTATCGAAGAATTTGGCGATAAATTTTGAATGAAAGGCAAAATATGGTAAATACATTGAAGAAGTAGAAGTCAGAGCATAAGAAAAATCTCTATTCCTCTCTTTATAGGTTCTTTCCCCGGCGAGATGACAGATGATATTACTGAGCGTATAAATTTATCTAAGCTTCGAGTATTGTGTTCCTTCTTGGGAGTATTCTCGGAGGAGGATGGAGAGGGGCGTTGATAAATAGGGCTTTCCCTTTTGTATTCTGGCCAGGTTTTCATCCATTTATTACATTTAGGCTGCTGATCGTTAAACGACTTGAAAGACGGGATTCGCCTTTTGTTTCTTTCGCGTTCGACACATTGACACATACATGGAAAATGCACTTCTTCCAGTACGTTGCTCATGACTTGCCAACGATACATTCTCACAACTCAAAACAAAATACTTTTTCAGATCTCGCATTATTTTCAGAAGACTAATGCGTAACGGGCAGCAAAAAAATTGCAATTTTTATCTATGGGGCTATGAAGTAATTTGATTAGTTACATCATTTGATGGATCTTGACTGACACCTTTAAAAATTCAAACTTCCGTCTGTACCGCTTCATTGCCTTATATAGCATCCCTTATCAGATCGTGATATTTATTGTATAAAGCATATACCAGGTCCGGTAAATCAACATTCCTTATTTCGAGAACGGTAGTGGAAGTGGAAACATTTAAGTTTATCCGTCTTTCTATTAAAAAAAAAAAAAAAAACACCTGTACGTGTATTTTACGTTCATTTATCGCATTCTGTAACTTTTGTATAATTTTTCATTTTAAACTATTCCATATTACATGTGGAAGATTTAGTGGGTCACATGCTACGTATGGGCCATATTAACAATTTTTGGTATAGAGCATCTTAAGAATCCATACTGATTGTGTATATTGCGATTATCTACATCAATCAAATGGCGGGGGGGGGGGTCAGTTTCATTTACCTGCTAGTCTCTCGTGTAAACGAAACTATGATTTAATTCACTAACAAATAGTCGCTAAGTTAACTTTTTCACATCCAATTACTTTCGGATAGTAGTAGTCTTGGATGCAAAGCACAATATTTTATCCCTCAGTTCATCCAAAAGAAAGGGAAGGATCTAAATTTGAAAGATCAAAATCACGTTTTCATTTACCACAGATGATCTTACACAATTTGCATTAATGTGTGACGTCCACTGTGTTTATTACACAGGACTAAATGCTGAGGTTCTAAACCGATAGTTTTTTTTCTTCATGATAAAAGAAGTAGAAGAATACAAGTTTAAGCAGTTAAAAGATAGAACAAAGACATTTTTAAGTAAAGAAAGATATTGTTTTTTTAATTCTTCTTTAGCTTCAATAACAAAAAAGCATAATGAAAATGTAGTGTACTTCAGACAGATTTTACTTCGAGCCTCATTGCGCAATAAATTTATTTCTATTTTTGCCATCAGCTGATAGTACATTTACTTTGCATTGACAACAAAGTCTACATTTAACTGATTTTTCAACTTAAAGATAGGCTCTCAAAGTTATTTCCGATCTTTTCAGATAGTTTCTGTGATGAATATGAGGGTCATTAACAATGTTAATTTAGTAAAGGCTCCTTTAGCAATGCATTGCAGAGTTTAAATTCATCTAGAATTAATTACGTTCATTTATTCATTTTCAATTTCGCTCTAGTGTACTGTGTGTTATATATGCCTTTATTCCGCAAAATATATTGTATATTGAGTCGGTACAGATTACAATATGATGTGTTCAAACAGTCTGAAATTCAGTGTGGGTATTTACTAAACTGCAGTAGAAACATTTTTCCATGTATAATAAGGCAAGCCAAATACTGCATCGTGTAAAAAATTTTAGGAAAGTTTCTAAAGAGGAGAATTCGAATTGTCTCAACTAATGTCTTGCGCGCAGTCAAAAATGTTGAACAAATTTATTTATTACATAAACTAAGGCAAATGTTTTTTGGTGAGCTTCATGATAGTTCTGCATCCTCAAAATTGCTATTTACTCGTAGGTTTTCATGTGTGGCAAGAAATAAATTTATCACCGTTTTGCCATGGAGGTTTTATGTTTATACAGTTTCGCCAAAATCAAAAAGCTCGCCAATTCATCGCCGAACCACTTGAAATTAAGTAAGGAAGGTAATATGTTTACGATTGTATACCACTTAGTTAAGGCATGACACATCATAAGATCTTTGGAATTTTTTCACGAAAGTATAAAAGAAGACTAACAGGCCGACCATAATTTGTTTTAAAAAGTTTCATGTCATAAATGTTTCTACGAAATTTATTCTAACACTTTGTACTGTTATAACTTAGTTTCATATGTTCTACGCTATGGCGTGTCACGGGCACTTACTTGACATAGTTTTATCAAATCGACTCCCTTGTTTCCAAAATTGCTGAATTTGATTTGAATAAAAATGGGATGATAAAAAATGTCAGTAGAAGAAACTGCCGTCATGAAACATAAATTAAGATTAAGATCGATAACGACTTTAGAAAATTCTTGCCCGAAAATGATGTGAAGGTTCACTTTCTTTCTCTACTAATTGAAGCTTTCAGCGCCATTTCGCATGTAAAAAACAGATTTTTAATTTAAAAAATTTCATAAAATAGAATTATTGAGAACATATCCATAATATCAAACTGAGATAATAACTCCAATAAATTAACAATTTCCAGATGAATATTAATAACTTAGTTACTTTTACTGACAAAAATTATACGTTTTTAGAATAAAAGTCGTAGTTGAGTTGTTATTTTAAAATAGCAAATAAACTTTCAAATCTATATTAAAAACACATTTTAGAAATTCATATTTCAACCAGACCTGTTTTTATCCGGTGGATAGGGACCGCATAAAAAGTCTCATTAAAAAACAAATTGCTCGAAACTTCACGAGTAGCTGTAAAAATTGTTTTCGCAACACAGTTTATTTATTTATTTTTTTTATGCCGAGGATAGGAACCGCATAAAAAAAGTCTCCAGTGGAAAATAACCCAAAATGTTATATTTAAACGAAATCAAAATTCACCAAGTGATGATAATTTTGCCAACTCTCGAAAAATTTCCCGAATAAGGAAACTTTTGGGAGGTCACAAGACTTCCCATCGGGATGCCGATGTCGTCACTTGAAGATACTACCTCGCACTCGTTTTATAAATAATTTTCGCTCATTTTATAAACAATTTTCATATACCGCAAACACACACAAAAAAAAAAAAAAAAGAAAAAAATCGCACAAAAAGCAAATCGCAAAAACAGGTTTGGGTGTATTGTCATTTTCACCTACAAAATTTCATATACTTTTAAAATGCATTGTGCCATAATCTTATGTGTCGTATTTTGTACAATTACTAACATTTAAGTATTCAAGGTCAAGATTTAAGAAGGAATTAAAAGGGATACACTGCATTAAAATGCTAGACATTTTCTTATAAATCTTTCGCTTCGAACTTAAAACAGCTTATCAAAAAACAAAATCTTCATCAAAATAATGGGTGCACTGTTTTCATAGTCAAATGTTTTTGTCGCGAAAGTTTTAATTTCATCTTGATTGAAAGATTTAATCAATACTTCTTTTCCAAATATTCCATGCAAAAAGCATTTTACCGCATTCCATTCCTGAAGAAACTTACAGATACATCTGCAGCTCCCTACATACCTTTACGTCTTTAGTGAAGGAACAACGGAGTCAAGTTAATTGCTTTGTACTTTATTCAATAACATAGCAACCGAGGCATCCAAGAAAAAAAATGGAAAGAGTGCAATCTGTCAGTTTTCAGGCTACCCCACAGTTTGCTCACGAGCTTCACATTTCAGAGAACTCCCAGGGTAAAAAAAAAGAAAAGAAAATAAATTAAAAAAAATATAGACAAACCCATTAGCTTTAAATTATACTTCCACATTCCACGAGGAAATGTGGCATACTTGCCGGTAGCGCTAATTTCATTTATTTGAAAACTGGAATCAATTTTTTCTCACTTCTTATTTTACAATAAAGTATTCAAAATTTAATAACTTCCAAGTAATAAATGTTTTGCAGCAGAATTTCATGCTTTGTTTCGTTGATTGGTACGTTAATCAAATAGCTACATGCTATTTTTTGTCATCCAACGTGAGCAATAATGTGAGTATCATCGGAAATGAATAGTATGATTAATTTCTTTGAATGCACTTAAAAAATAACTTGGAAATTATTTCTTAGGTTTTCGAAAAAATCATTTCCCATTATTTTTCTATTGGATTACTTTTACTTTCCGTTGGTTTTTTTAATCATTTATTTATTTCAACAGCTCAACTTCCTCTTGATATTACAACGGTTGTTTGATCGGAGTGTTAGTCAAGGCAGATGATGTTCGGAAGATATTGAGACTGTAGGCCTGTGGGACAATTTTTGTCTTATTTTCTTTCCTTGAAAATTAAAAATGTTTCAGGAAATAAGTTTTCTTACTTAAGCCAAACGCTTCAGTTTCCACCTAAAGCTTTTAACTATATTTGCTTAAAGGGTGGACCCATCAATGATTGAATAACTGGTAATTTAAAAAAAAAGGTTCAAAAGTTTATCATTGGTTAATTGGTAGCAGTGATTTCCTTTTATTCATTTCCAAAAAGAAAATGACTAGAATATAAAGGTTTGCCACTAGGTGGAGATGTTCATTCTCTGGGCAGTTGCACTTATTTCATTTCAACCTCCCAAAAGATGTTACGTGTAACTTTAAAAGTCTTTTCATGAAAAATATTTTCATATATCAATTGAAATGCTTTTACTGGCATATGCCAAATGCTACCCTTCTTAACAATGTTATAAATGTTTGAAACATCAATTGCACTCAAATATTCATTTACTGGTCCGTCTATACTATTTAATATCAATTCCTGTTTTAGTTGCATTTAAGTTTTATTTATCAGCACACCGAAAACGCAGTTCTACATATGCTGAATACTTAAGTCGTTTATTTAAATTGTCAGGAAACAGTAAATTATTTTATGTAAATAGGTGTGCATAAATAATAATACATGTAACATCAACTATGTGACATGGGTTACATTAAACAAGCACTTTAGAGATTCATGCCTGAATGTTACATGTTAATCGTGTACAAAGGACATGAGGAATGGCCGCAATCGGAAGTGCCATTAATGTGAATGGGCATCCACAATTTAATGGTCGTTATTTGTAAGGTACAACAATGGCAGAACGGCAGATTGTCATGATCTCACTCGAGATGGTTTCCGAAAGCACATTGAAAGCATTCTGAGCTGACATTCTGAAATGGACTTCAGTCATCAGCACATATTAATGCTAAGTTCCCGCATTACCAGCTACGAACCTATACATTGCTTGTAAAATTTGAAACCAATTATGTTGAAACTGCTGTTCTTATTATGCAGGGGTTTTTTAAAGTGTTTCACTGATAAAGAAAATAAATTAAAAAAAAACTACTTAATATTTGAGCTTTTTTTTTTATCAGTTTCAAAATCTTTCTTTTTTTTTTTTTTTTTTTTCGCAGCATTAATACACTTATACGTGTGTATTTTTTGTAGTTCTGGAAGATTTTGCCAATTTCAACTTCGCACGAGCGAAGCCAGAATTTATCTTCTGGGTTTTGAGGGTTTGCTGGTAACAATTTATGCATGGATATAATTTGTCATATTATAATCACAAATATTCTGGGGTTCACAAGTGTTCTGGGGAGGGGGGATCTAAATCCCCTTTGCGGCGTCCCTGGGAGTTTTTTCCTTCATAGACACCATTTTCAGTTTTCAATGTTAGCGCCACCTTACTCCTTTACCTGATATTAAACCAGTGAGGAACTTGATGGGATATGTATCAAAACAAAAAACGAATTTTGCATATCCATTAAATAGCTTTTTAAAATAAAGTTTTTTTGTTAGTGCAATACATTATAAACACCCAGTGTATTACGCTAAAAATATTTTTTGGTTCACAAATATCAATCGGATATAAATATTAGGTAAAAAATTACAAAAAGTGCTGATATTTTTTCCCCTCTTAAAAAAACTACTTTGAATTGGAAATGAAGTTCGTCTAAGATTAAAAGAGTCTACTTCCCCCTAAACTAAGTTCATTTTTCTAAAAATAGATAAACCACTGCCTCAGTTGGCTTGGTTTTCAAATTACTTAAATACACTTTTTTCACAATAAAAACAATTGTCGAAAACAAAAATATATTTTCTTTAATGCAAAACTGGAAGTTAATACAAAGACGACATAAAAGTCCTTCTTTAAAACCGCATAGGCTTTTATGAATGGGCCAGTATTACCTTAATACAAGTCAGAAGCATGTTTAAAACTGTTTTGACCATGAAATGCCATTTTAAAATCAGAAAAATGCTTTTTTTTTTCCTTCACTCCTTTGTAAGCACAAAAAAAAGTGAGACTCTGCGAAATATATATAACGCATTGAATTTTCAAAATCTCTCCACATAAGGCACCAAAAATTAGATTACAAATCCAATGTCAGCTTCGCGATAGTTGGGGAGTCTCCAGAGAGCTTCGCTTTAAACCATTGGCGTTTCCTACTAACAATCTCTGTAAATCTGTCTTTTCTGCCTGCGCTCTATATACCGCAGAAATCAAACTTCACGATTTATTCGCTCTTCGTGAATGTCGTTCCTATATATGTTAAATATTTTTTATCATCACTCGTAAGATCGTTTGCTAAGCATCGCTAAATTATGAAATGACAAAATTTGAACTATAATTTGCAGTAATATATAAATGATTTTTTTTTAATTGCAACTACTTAAATTCAAGCACTTTTTTTAACAATTCACTTAAATGTCCAAACCTAGAAGAAACAACATCTAATCTCAAATATTATATCTTAATGGAATTGTTTATAACAAAAATTAAAATGCTTGCAGATTTGTATTGTTAAAAAATAAAGCGCTTCAACTTTGCCCCCTTTTTTTCCTCTTGAAACATAGAAACAAAAATGTGCTCAGAACATCCCGCATTTTGTCAATTTTTCGATGCTATAACAATATATTTTATTGAACTTAGCTTTATACAAAAAGGGTTTAAATTTTCCGTCAGACACTTTTTTCATTTTTCTTTTTTTTTATTCATGATCGAAAGGAGGGGGAAAAATAAGAAACCAAATCAAAGAAATATGTTTTTCACGCATTTTACGTCAAAGTTCGTTCCGATGGAGTTAGTTCAAAGACGATTCGCTTCTTAGTTAAGGACTTGTATAAAAGCTTCACATTTTCCCATAGACCTGAAGGAGAAGAAGCCTAAAGGATGCTATTTACTATTTGTTGCTATTTTTAACTGTTCAAAAAAAAAAAAAAAACACTTGAGATAACTAAATCAAAAATTCTTTTCCGTGCAATTTACAAAAAACACATTCAAATCAAGTTTGGGAAAAAAATAATTCTAGATTTATGAGTTCTTTAAATTCCCTTATAGACGATAATATAAAGATTTCTTTTGAAACATTCGAAATATGTCTTTCGAAAAATCAAAACAAGAATATTTTGTACACATTTTACATCACAATTTCTTTTCCACAAAGTTCGTTCGAAGCAAATATATCTTTTAGTCCGGGAATTATGCTTTAAACTGTACCTTAAATGCTTTTATTATTTTTTATCAAGCGATTTAAAATTGTAAGAAAAATTGTTCAATTCAAAAAATGAAACATGAGATTCTAACAAAATATGCTTTGTTTTGATCAGATTATCCTCTCAAATTTGATTAGGGGACAGACTGACACACATTTTCTCATCTCATAAACCTGCTTTGATTCTTTTTTTTTTTTTAACCAAAACATATTTAATTAATTTAAACTATTTTTCACTTTTTGTTTTGTTTTTTGCGATGCACTGTCTTTTTTCGAGCTTTTTTTTTATGAACGTTTACAGTAAAACAGACGAACAAAAGATTGAAATCAAAGTCACGCTCATAAAGCTTTCAAAATGCACAATCAATTTAAAAAAAAAAAAAAAACAGATACTGAATAATCATTGAATAACAAAATAAATGAATAACTTTCACAGAAAAAAAAAAAAAAGAAACGGAGGTAAGTATTACACAAAAAACATCAGAACAACAAGACAAGTGTAGAAATTTAAAAAAAAGAGAGAAATTTTTAGTAAAATGACTATTGAAAGGAAAAAGTTTGCAATATTAGCAGGTTAAACAACAAAATAAAGTAAATAAACTCAGTTATAACATAGGTAAAATAGTTGCGGTCAGCACTGAAATCAGTAACAGCATTTATATTTTTTCCCGTGACTCTCACCAACCAAGAATGTTTCCAAAATAAAATATGTTTTATATTCATTTAAAATCACGGGCAAGATTGCGTTAGGCATTCTGGCGCATCACCACTTTCCAATCATTTGACGATAACTTCAAAGAACACTTTCTAAATGTAACTGCAGATTCATATTTTTGAGCATCAACTGCACTGACTTCTCATGGGTTGTTACGTCTTAGAAGGTTGTTACGACTTTCTGCGGTGAGAAGGTTACTCCGTGTAATTCCAAAACTTGTATCTGCAATATTTTGTTAAATTTGTTATGTTGATTTTACAATTTTACACAAATTACAGTTTGAAATGGGTATTGGGGGAAAAAATCCAAATGCACTCCTTTCTACTAGATGTATCACTAGACTTCTAGAAAAGCTTGCACTTCACCAGGTCTCCTTGCTCCTCCCATGCTGAAAATGGTTTAAATATTGAATCAATGAGAGTATTTCTTCTCTTTCTTACCGTCAAAAGTATTCGAAAAAAACTCTTTATAAAATAAGCAATCAGGCTTTTATTTTTAAAATTCACCCGGGGGAGGGGGCTTGCAAAGTAGAAATGCTTGTTACACATGATACACTGTAAAAACGATTCAGAAACGTTCCTGGAAAATAATAGGCAGCTGATGTGCCCAATTTCAACCAGTAACATATCTTACAAAAACCAGGAACGTTTTCCAATATAAGTCAGTAACCTTTCTGAAATATTAAGAAATCTCCCTTATTAAAGCCAGTCGTGAGCCTTCTAGAAAAATTAAATAGGTTTAATTTATTTGATTAGAACCTTCCTGATTTACCACGAAAGCTCCAGAAATATTGGAGCAACCACGGCCAGGCTACGCGAAAATTGCAAGCAAGAACCAAGGATATTCCTTGCAATTCCTGCCTCGCAAAGCTATCTAATGACTTATTTGCTTCCATTGGAAGCTTAGTCAATCCGGACGGGCCATAAACAATCAAAAGCCGATGCACTTAATAAACAAGCTCCGTCAATATTTAAACTGGTAGCAAAAAATATTTTTCACACCAGTGCAAGGTCTGCATTCGTGCATCTTTTAGGAATTCAGGAAACCTTTTTGCGAAGATACTTGATTTTTTGGGGAACTAGGTGAAAACCTCTGAAATCCCGAAACATTCCACGGAAATAACCAGTAACGTTTCGGAATTTTTTTACAGTGTAGGGATAAAGCAATAAAATCGTGCACACTTGTGTAAATACATTATACATTTGCAAAAATCCACGTTTTTAAGAAGTTATCCAGTAATAAGCAATCAATTTTGCCGTGGGTAGGTAAAGGGCAGTAACTTCAAATTTTTCTTTTTTTTTTTTTTTTTTTTTCATTTTTGTCATTTATTGTATAGCAGCTTTATTGTACAAGCTTGTTTATGTGCTTTCCGCTGAAAACAAAGGGTGAAAAAAACGGCAAATTCCAACATTTCCTTATTATTAGTATTCAATGCAAACCCCGTTTCTTCAACTTTCTCGAAAACCCATTTCTGCAGATACTGCCGTTTATCTGCAGGCAGAATTGCTCTGTAACTTTTGCCACATAAAAAAATGCTTCGGCTGACATTCTTCAATAAAAATTAAATCATTCATGCATTTAGGGGATCAGTGACACATTGAAGAAACCCCTAAAAAAGTTTGATCATCCTTCATTGTAAATTTCGACAGTCTCTTAATAGCTATTTCAGGCATCCATCTTTTAGCTGCAAATTTCAGATAACCGAAGGTCCTAGAAGTTTCAGGTCCCGATCATGTGAGTTAATTGAAGTTCTACTTTACTAATATTTTGTTGCCTCAATAACAGGGAAAAAATAACTTCAAAGTTATAATGCTCAATAGTTCATAAAACTAATTTTGAATTTAGTTGACGCATAGTTAATTCAGAGCTGTCAAAATTTGAAGAAAGTCCTGGCAAGCTTGCATTACCATTAACTTCTCAATCATATTTTGCTCCTAATTCTTATACATTTACGATATTATACTGATTAAAAATAAATTTCCTCTGATTCAGTATTTGGAAACATAAATTTTTCATCTTCTTTTCTGCAAAAGGTAATAGGAAGATTTGTCTCTGTTCGCGTGCAATTTCATCTTATTTATCTTTTGACAATTTTATATAAGAAAATTCATAACATGTTCAAATAAGACTTATTGTATCATAGGTTTGATTTTTATGCTTGAAACATCAGGCTAACAGAAGAGTAATCAATGTCAGGTTTATTTATATCAATCACTATTTGATGTAGAACACGTGAGTGAATTAACTTTGCCGCCCTTCATTGAGAAATACACAGAAAAAATCACAGTAACAATTGATCTACGCGAGAACTGAACAAAATTTTTAATTAAAAAACAGAATTTGAACTAAAAAAATCAAAACATTTTAAAACTTACTGTTTTTTAAAGTATCATGCATTGAGGAATAAATGTCAGGTATATTTATATCAGTCCCTATTTTATATAAACATGTTAATGAGTTACCTTTGCTGATCTTCAAAGTGGATGTTCACAAAAAAAATGCACAGTAACAATTAATATCCGCGAGAACTGAATAAAACTTTTAATTCAAAAACAGAGTTTTAGCTTAAAAATCAAAACATTTTAAAACTTTTACTGTTTTTTTAAATTATCATGCTTCAATAAGCTTTTTTTTCACAATTTTTGATCGATGCGATGTTTAATTGCGAATGAAATGGAAATTGGAAGAGTGCTTTTTCATTATAAAGGAAAGCTTAGAAACCATTCAAAAAAATGACTTCTAAGAATGAGGGAGTACAAAATGTGGAGTATAATAATTAAATTCAATTATTCTCGAGACATATTTCATTTTCTTTTTTCATTTATGGAGGATGCCATAGTGCATGACTTTCTGGCAAACCTATAATCTGTCAACCGAATACAGCGGCAGGCCGAGTATATCACGAGAAAAAAGAGAAACAAAAATCAACTAGCTCGCAAAGACTGAGTGTCCAACGGTGCGAGAAGTTAAGAAAAAGCGCTTTATTAAAATTTAATTTAAGAGTGTTTTTCAATAAGGACGCAATTTAACCTGGACATGATTGTCGTTCGAGGGTCTCTCGGGTCCATTATTCATGTGCCGGTGTAATGAGAAAGGCTGAGGGAGTTGGAGGAGGGGAGGCAGTTTTTCCGCTAAAGGGGGCGCGATCAAACAACGATGAAAGCAAACTCCGTCCTTGATCCCTCGAGTATGAAATGAGCAAAAATATGCAAATACCATCGATATGTTGACCCATCTTGGCCTCACTCTACATGATTTGAAAGCAATTGGCAGAGGGGATATGGATATTAAAAGTGCCACACTGCACAAAACATGAAGAGCTGCTGGGGGCAATTCCTGTGCGTTCATTTCTCCTTTAATATCCACCAAATCCCGGGCGCATGCCGCGCCCCTAGCGAACGTTTCTTTCCCGCGCATATTGAAAGCCAGCATGAAATATACATGCCCGGCAGCACTTCTCTCCGCTCTTTCCTATTGTTGACACTTGGATCAACAATCATATGCACAGAGGATATTGAAAAAGTAGCACCGGGTTACGGTCTGGCTTTTCTATCTTTTCGGTCCTCACTTTCCGTCTTAACCAAGCAGATACACATTTCAGAATCATTTCTCTCTCAGCCCCAAAACGCATTACAAGCTCTCTCAAGAAAAGACTCAATAAAAAGCAAATTAAAAAAGATCTGCGCACAAATTTTACCTGCCCAGTGATAAGAAAGAGCTTTTACACTCAAGCCCTTTTCCTTCTATTTCTCCTCCGCTCTCGCCGTCTATTTCACGCTGTGGCTTCATTTCTTGTCTTTTTCTTTTTCCACACGCTGGAATTCTGCTACTGAGGGTTCGAGTTCTTCAAGTTGAATGTATCTATGACTATTTGCCCCAGAGCTGCTCAAAGGAAAGAAAAATAAAAAGCAATCAAAAGTCCTTCCCTCTCCCAGATCTGGGGCTATGTAAATTAAAAGAGAGTTTAGATATACGTAACGTCGCTGCTGGATTACTTAATGTTGCGGGAACTCCCGACGTTTTCTCTAAAAGTGATATTCTGGGGAAAGAAAAGAAAAGAGGGACCCTTTTTATCGCTCTACGGAGGTGTCAAATATGCTGTCCAATTAAACTACTAATATCTAACCAACACTCTCGTCGTGTTGATGAAAGCACTGGACACTAATTGAAACGGATAATGTTTACTTTACGAATCCCAAACAAGCTTCGAGCCGGGTCCGGAAAAACATCTACTATATAGTCCATTGTGAGTCATCCGTCATATACGAATCTCTATATGATAGCTGATCATACATATTCGTTGAATTATGTAAATTATATGCCCGATAAATAGAAAAACTAAGTAAAATTAATAAAGTGAAATTAAAAGAGTTTATGCGTACATACTTTCTCTGTTGAATTGTTTTATGTTGTCAGAACTCCTGATAGTTTTTCCAAACGTGATATTCTGAGAAAGGAAAAGATAAGGGGAGAGACATTTTATCGCTCTACTGTGGTGTTAAACATGCAGCCTAATTAAGCTACTAATTCCAACCAACACTCTCGCCGTGTTGATGAAAGTACTGGGCACTAATTGGAACACGTAATGTTTACTTTACGAATGTCAAATAAACAGCGAACTGAGTCGAGAAACATCTATCTTATATATCTACCATATAACCTATTGTGATTAATCCATTATATCCGAATTTTGATCCGTTATATCCACCGTTACAAATAAATATGGTGGATGATCATAGGTATATTAACTTCAGGTTACATAAATTAAAATCACGCTTAATAGATTAAATTCATCAGGTAAGATAAATAGTAAAATTAAATGAAAGCAAAGATATACGTAACTTCGCTGCTAGATTACTTACTGTTGTGAGAACTCCCCTACGTTTTCTGTAGTAGTGATATTATATGGAGGTTAAAAGAGAGTTGCTGAAGTTTCCTTTAAAGATTGGATCTGAACTTACATGTATAGCGGAAAAATAAAGTTATATTCTGCAAAAATAAAAAGTGAAGAAAGAAAAATGTTCTTTTAGAATACGTGAATTTATCACATAGTAGGGGAATGAGGGACAAAGTCAAATGGTTAATTTTACTTATTTTTTTCATTATGAACAAATTGGAAATTTGTTGAGAAAATTACGGTACTTAAAGAAAGAACAATATATTTTACAATAAAACTTGCATTGAAATACAATTTTCCATTTTTAGCACTAAATTTGTTCCTCTGAAAAAAGATTGAAATTTTGAACTTCTTTTTTCCATGGCGTAAAGTAAAAAATCAAATATTTTTCTAATGAGAATTTTCTGCACGATTAATAACGATATTTTTGATCAAATAAATGGGTAAATAAAAGAGAGAATGAAAAGGAAATGAAACAATAAACGAAAAAACAAAATAAATAAGTTAACATGTGAGAAAAATAAATGAGTGGATAAAATAGTGAATGAATAGGAAAATAAGTGAATGAATAAATAAATAGGAAAATTATTAAGTGAAAGAATACAAATGAGAGAAATTATTAATAAATGAATGCGTAAGTGATTTGATAAAGGAAATGAATGAGTAAATGAAGTGAACTATTTCAGTTTCACTGGTGTCTACCGATTTTCGCCTACGCTGATAACGAGAGCATTTTTGACGAGTGGATCACGCCCTCCGGAGAGGATTAACGTCAATCACATGGAGGGGACGATTTCCGGTTTTAGAGAAGGGGTTGGGTAGGGATTTCTAATTTTTCCCTACGATCTCCTCTTAAATGTAAAACGTGTTAGCAGCTGAGATTCAGCCATTTTTTTCTTCGGTCTTTTCGTCTAGTAATTATTCATTATTAAAATGAGCATTCATTTTATTGATTCCATCAGGGGAGGAAAAATATTAATTTATGACGACTTTATGTTCCGAATAAATCGGAAGGGAACTCAAAAATTGTTCTGGAAATGTACAAAACTAAATTGCAAAGCAAGCATCATTACAATGAACGGAACTGCACAAAATATTAAAAATGTCCACAACCATGAGCCACAGACAAATGAAAAAACAAGAAAAGTCTTTTATAACCAGCTGAAGAAAAGGAGCATAGATGAACCAACTTTACCAGTGCCACAAATATATAGGTAAGTGTTTCTTTCTTTCTAACGTCTTTCAAGTAAATTTTATATTTAATAATAGTAATAAATATCTAAAAATATGCACCATTTTAAAACACAAAAGCATATTGAAAGCAGTGCAGCGCTATTTAATTGTGACAACTTATCTTTGCATTATCTATAATCACGACATGAATTCAATTTATGTATAAAATTTTCTTTGGAGCGAGCTGCAAGACTCATGAGGTAAATATTTTTTTTTTTCAAAAATATTTAAAAAATAATCAAAACCAATATTTTTTTCCCTAGGGATTTGTTTTACAATTTTTCACTTACTTTTCGGCTTGAAACTAATGTATCGGTCTCACTTCTATGAGCCAAATGTCCGAGAAAAATTTCGCGGTAGGAAAAAAAAAAAAAAAAAATGGGACAAAATCTTGGATTTTTTGCATGCAAATAGCATCGCAGATCTTCAGAAACGAAATTTCCCAAATAATTTTTATTTATTGAAATTACATTCACAGATATAAGTAAAAACAAATGAAATTAAGTATGTCTATAATTAAGCATTAACTAATATTTCTGGGGATGTATAGTCAGTCCCCATTGTTAATCACTTCTTGGAAAAGGTGATAAAATTTAATAATAAGAAAATGACTCAGTATGGAAAATAAAAAATAATGAAATTTTATTTTCAACAATATAGTAAAAAAATGATCGTAGTAAAATTTTGTGTCCCCTAAAAATGTATCAACCTCGTTTGGAAATTCGGCACTGCTTTTTAGAAGTTCTTAGATTCTGCACACACGAACGCGGTAAAGGCATATAAAAATAAATCAAGCCCACAATATATAATTTATGAGCGGTATGAACAATCATTTTCTACAATGCCCCCGAATACTTGCAGTTCTTTTCAACATTAATCCAATTGTTAATTCCGATGCAATATTTTGTACTTCAAGCAGTAAAAAGCACAAAATATCAATACATCTAAAAAAAACTAAAAGCACGAAAGCTGTATGGACGCAAGGTAGTTTTTTTTTTAATTAGAATTACTACAAATTTTACTCTCTGTTTTATGTTTATTATTTTTATTAAAGCGCATTCTTATTTGTTTCATTAATTGGATAATTACAGCAATTTTCAAATTGAATATCAGGTCTCAAATCTATCAAATGCTTTAGCAGAAATTGAACTATAAGCATTCATGTTTTCAAAATTTTTTTGGTTGATATAAAGGATAAGTTTCCTTTATAAAGTTAAAATTGTACATAAAATAAATTTTGTTTTTAAAATAAATGTTTCAAATTCTCAGGTTTAAAAAATAAATTTAAGAAAGAAGGGAAAAAAAAAACGATGTAGCACACGAGGCGCTGAAAACAGCTGTGCCAAACGATAACATTCCACTTATTTCGATTCGTCCCAATCTAGTGGAAAGAAAAAACCCCTCCAAATATCCCTATCACAGAAATTACCCCATCCATGCAAAACTTTTTCCCTATGTCCAGAGAGAACCCATCAGTTGTCAACCCACTTTCCTGGTCTCTATTGTTAGCTATTACCCCTCGGTCCCCTGCCGTTCACGGTGACAGGTTCTGGATAAGGAGCGTAGGCAAGAATCGGTATGAACCATCATATTCTTTGATTTTCAGAGGCAAATTTTTCTTTACTAGAATAGACTACGTGTGTTACTACATAGTTAAAATATAACTAGGCTGGTGGCGCTAAAAGCAGAGTAAATATTTCACCATTTCACTTTGCCCCGCAATTTCACTTTGCCCCACATTTGCCTACTTAATTAAAAAAACATAGCGTTAATAAGCCAATTATTACGAATTTGAACATGAAAAAAGTTTTCTATTAAATTGCTTTAGAATTGTCATCTGAGAAAGTCATCACGATCCAAATTAACATGTTTACACATTTCTTAGACTCGTGTATCTCTCGCGAAAGTAAAACATTTCAATCCGCATGAATGGTGTCAAATAATTTTATCCTGTTTTTTTATTCAGACGGTATTATTTCACGGTGTAGTTAATAAATGAAAAAGATTAATACTGCATACGAATACAGAGCGTCTGAAAAAAATCGGACAAAACTATTTGGCGAACTAAATGTGAATTAAATGATTCAGTATTGACTTGAAATAGGTAAAAGAAAATTTTATAAATATGGATAAAGCTTTTTTTCAATATCTAATTCAAGCGTTGAAGTGCATGGTCTTATCTGTCTACTTTCAGGGATTTTCTTTTTTTAAATATCAGAGTAAGTTGTTTAAATAACAAAGTTGAAGCATAAAATGTTACAATAAATGTGAGACGTATACCCTAAGTAATATAATAATATGAAACTAACGAGTCAACGAGTCGAGAAAGGGAGTTTCTGTAATTTCCTTAGTAATACATTAAGGAAGTTAAATGAATTTTATCTGTGGGGAATATTTCATAATTACTTTCCTTGACTCGTGTTATAACCTTTGAGCTATAAGGTCATATTACACGGATGACTCGGAGTTTTTTTTTTAACAGTCAGAGGGGCATTTCATGGTATTTTTGACATTTATATAAAGTCCGTAAAGTGACCTTTTTTGCCATAATTTTTTTAATTTACCGTATGATTTGCAAATTATTTTTATTTGAGTTGGTGTGTAGGTAGAAAAAGCTCAAAATAAAATAAGCTAATCAAACGGTAAATTAAAAAGTTATGGCAAAAAAAAGGTCACGATACGGACTCTACATAAATGTCCAAATTACCATGAAATGACCCCAGACAATACACAAAATAAAAGATAATAAATAACAAAATAATAATAATAACAAAATAAATTTTAAAGCCAGTTCTGAGGTCAAAACTTATTTAATACTGAAAATACAAGTGGAATACTTAATAAGCAAATAAAATAAAATACTTAAGTACAGAATCATATTCATAACTTATCTAAAATACTTGAAAACACTGGTTGGCCTTTTTCACTCTTCTCTTGAATTTCGGATTCAAAAAAAAAAAAAAACTTATCTGTTTTTACAGTTGAGTAGGTAAGATCCTTCATATTATTGGTAAAAAAGTGAATTCAACTACTGACAAAATATTCATTTGCAATTAAAAGCACAGGGAAATAATATCGCTTAGCCTATTTCTTTTTTTGCGTAGAACAAAACCAAAGTTGCTACGACAGCCATATATGATATTAAGGTAAAGCCATCAGCACTTGACATTGTAACTAGTAGTTGACACTGTAGTAGTAGCTGACACTTATAAAGAATAAGCTGAAAGGTAAGCATTGTAAATTCTATCAACATTTTAAAATTTTGATTTAAAATGTAGAAAACGAAGAACTAAATGCTTTTTTAAATCAAGATTATGAAATGGTGTTTAAATTTTCAACGCTTACCTTTCAGTCTATTGTTTTTATAAGTGTCAATAGGGGGAAAGGGGCAAGTGATCCATCGGGAAAATAAGTTCAGTTTCAAGTGAAACAGTTTGAAATATAATTATTTCATCTATGATTTTTTATCTATTTTTATTCATCTATACATTTATTTTTCAGTGTTCATAGTAAAACTAGGAACATAAAGATGAGGCTTTCACGGCCGACGTGAATAGCGTAACTACCCTTGACTACTATATGTGAAACTACGATACATTGACTATAAGTGCACTAATGTATAACTACTGTTGCATTCCATTGCTCTGAAATTGTTTTGAACTATGTCAGGCATCTCATAAATTTAAGAAATTTGAAATCCACGATTTATATTTAATACAAATGCGCAGTGAAGAAGAAAAGTAATGTTTGGATTTATAATCTCAGCTCAGAATTATTTTAAAAAATTGTATCAGCTACCTTACTCTCATTTTTGGAACTATTAAAGCACAGTTTGTAAATGTGCATATTTGTTTGTATCCATAGAACGTATATAGGGTTTAGAATAGTTAAAAACGGAGAAAGGAAACCAAAAAGGTTTAAAGAACATTGTGAGCATTTTGCCCTTTTTTTATTATTATTCTATTTCTGAATTTTCTCTTTAACGTATGAATTTTCATATTTTAAATCATAACCTTTATCTATTTATAAAACATATCTAACCTATATAACCTCATGGTATAAAAACAAATATTTATGACTTTTATTGAAAAAAGTGTTGGATAAAATAAAAGTACGCTCTGTTGCAGTTATTAAAAAAATACTTCAATGATACAAATGTATTTTATTCAATATATCACATGGTGTCTCCATCCTACTGCCCGCGGGCCACATCCGTCCCGCGAGAAACTTACGAACTGAAAAAGAAACATTTCTTTATTTAATATTGTATTTTGTTTATACATTTTTAAAGAAAACTAAATCGAGAAAATCTCAAAAACTACCACTGAGCGATTTATTTAAAAAAAAGAGAAAAAAAAGTCGTAGTTGTATGGAAATAGGCAGCGCTGAACTTCGTAAAATAATGTTGGATTGTCGCAGCGACACACCTCCAAAAATTTTCATGGTGTCCCTGGAATGACCCCTGATCTTACATTAAAAAGTAGGTTCAGGGACCACAGACTGGGAAAAGAGGAACAATCAAGGTTTTTCCTTTTAAAAGGCTCCAAATTCTGTCTTAATAACGCAATTTCAGGCAACTTTTTTAAATTCTGAAAAATGCATAGGGGATCTTCTCCGGAGATCTCGTTTTATTTAAAGAACGTTGTATCATTGAATATAATTCATATAAATCTGATTTTTGTTCAGTAGAAAATTTACACTATGAAACTGCATTTTAACCTTCTATAACAGCCATTTATCAACTTAATTTTACTGCAAAAAATCTTACATAAAAAAAAAAGAAAAGCAGTATTGGTAAGGTTCACTTCATTAATTTATTATAGTGGACTGTATTTTTAAAAAGGTAAATTGATAAAAAGTAGGTAGAACACTTTTTATTAAGTAACTAAAACATAATGTATAAACAAATCTCGGTGTACCTGCACCGGAGTCTTCAGGTATCGACTGCCGAAGCAGAATGTGCGAGTCTTTTAACAACTGCGATGGCGCCACATGCGCAATACTTCTAGAGTTGAGATGTAACATGCCGCCCGCGTTGAAAGGTTCAACTTTCAAAAACCAATCATACATATAGTACATTTCAAAAACAATCAGAATTTATCACAGGATATGAACATAGTGACATAACAAGTTACTTCAAAATTATGTATAAGAGGTAAACATGTAAAGAAGTTTAAATAATTGTAAATAGCAAATTTTAATACCCAAAAATAACTTTTACTGAGTTGGTAAAATACAAATTTTAGAAATAGATCGAGTGAAAATACCATTAGAAGTTCTAATTTTTACGACTCTTATTTTGTTATCTGAACCCTTTACGGTTTCCACAATACGACCAAGTGGCCATTGTAACGGGGGTACGTTGGGTTCCTTTAAAAGTACCATAGTACCAACTTCAACATTATCCTTAGCAAATTGCCACTTGTTACGCTGCTGTAAGTGATTCAAATAATCAGTCTGCCATCGTTTCCAAATTACTTGAACATAATTTGTTAATTTTTGCCACTTAGACAATTTACTTTCTGGAATGTCCTTTAAATTTGGCTCTGGAAGTGCAAGTAGTGGGCGGCCGATTAAAAAATGACCAGGGGTCAAAACTTCATACTCGTTCACATCGGTTGATAAAGGAGTAAGTGGACGGGAATTCAGAATTGCTTCCATCTGAACCATTACAGTGGTAAATTCCTCGAAACTTAATTTATTATTACCTACTGTCCGTTTTAAATGATGCTTAAAGGATTTCACACCTGATTCCCATAGCCCTCCAAAGTGAGGAGAACGAGGGGGGATATTTTTCCAAATAATTTCTTCAGACAATAAATAGTTATTTAACGTTGAGGTAGGCGTGTCTACTTGTGCCAGTAACTTCTTAATTTCAGAATTCGCGCCCTTAAAATTGGTTGCGTTATCACTGATAATGCTAGAAATTTTTCCCCGCCTGGAGATAAACCTCTTCAGAGAAGCAATAAACGCCTCCGAGGTTAAATTGGAAACAATCTCCAAGTGAATGGCCTTTGTAGAAAGACATATAAAAATAGAAACGTATACATTAACAATTTTTGCCTTTCGAAGGTTACTGACGCGAATTTGAAATGGTTCACAAAAATCGACACCACTATTGACAAAGGGGGCAACGGGGTTTACTCGTTCAGAAGGCAATTCTCCCATTAACTGCAATGGCGAACTTGGGTTATTTTTGAAACAAACATTACAGTTATGCACAACCTTTCTTGCAATGCTTTTGCCATTAATAGGCCAAAATTGCAGCCTCACAAAATGAAGCAATCCCTGGGCACCAATGTGAAAGTATTTTTTATGAAAACTTTCAAAAATTAAATAAGTTAATTTGCTATGTTGAGGAAGGATTAACTGATGCTTGGCATCATACTCTATTTGAGCTTTAGTAAGGCGTCCTCCTACTCTTAAATTATCATTTGAATCCACAAAAGGATTTAGGGACGAAATTTTACTTGAGCCCGAAATACCTTTTCCATTCTTTAAGGCCGCAAGTTCAGGCCCAAAATGCCTTACTTGCACCTTATTAACAAGAATGGCTCTAGCTCTTTGCAAGTCATCCAAAGATTGACTTCTTTCTTCCTTTCTACATTTCCGATAAAATACGAGAATAAACCTTAAAATTATCAATAATTTAAAATAATCATTAGTTATATTTAACAAATATTCAAAAAATTCATCATTTTCTGAAATAAGAAATGTATTAATGTTAAAATTCTTAAGTTCTAGTTCATAAGCAGGATCACAAGAAAAATCACAATTCTCAGTTGATGGCAGTTCACCTTGTAAAAACTCCGGACCATTCCACCAAAGTTCATTCGAAACGAGGTCCTTTACTGTGGTACCTCTCGAGATCAAACCAGCCGGGTTATTTTCCGAACTCACCCACCGCCAACTGCAATTACCGGTTAAGTTCACAATCTCCGTCACCTGATTGGCGACGTAAGTCTTGAGATTTGTCACTGGAGTGTTGATCCACCATAACACAATATTAAAATCTGTCCAGCAAAAAGTTTTAGATATTGGCAGCTCCAAAATAAGAGAAATCTTATTCACCAATCGCGCCAGCAGCAGAGCTCCACAAAGTTCAAGTCTGGGAATGGTTAACATCTTTAAAGGGCATATTCTAGATTTGCTGCACAAAAGTCTGGTTGTGAAATTTCCAGATGTATCAACACAACGCAAATAAATTACTGCTCCATATGCACGTTGAGATGCATCCGAAAATGCATGAATTTCAAACGCATCGGTGTTATCGGCAATCACTGGTCGTTTTACACTAATTTGATCAACTTGCCGGAGCTGAGCGAAAAATGAAGTCCATTCTTGCATCACATCCGTCGGCAACGGCTCATCCCAGTTCAACTTCAGGGTCCATAGACTTTGCATTATAAACTTCGCCTTGGTGAGAACTGGACCTACTAGCCCAAGGGGATCAAAGAGTTTAGAGATAGTAGATAAGACTTCTCGTTTGGGGTGAACATGTCCTTAATTTCATATGTGATGTCAAAAGTGAAATTATCGGTATCACGTCTCCATAACATTCCCAAAGTTTTCACAGGTTAAGAAAAGTCAAACGATAATTTAGCATTTTCTTCATCAGTCATAATTCTTGTAGAGTTTGATATAATTTTATGTAATTCGAACCCTCCTCTGTTTAAAAGATTACGTAATGATATTAATGACTGTTTTGCGGCATCTACAGACGCTGCACCTGTTAAGATGTCGTCAACATACACTGTAAAAAAATTCCGAAATGTTACTGGTTATTTCCGTGGAATGTTTCGGGATTTCAGAGGTTTTCACCTAGTTCCCCAAAAAATCAAGTATCTTCGCAAAAAGGTTTCCTGAATTCCTAAAAGATGCACGAATGCAGACCTTGCACTGGTGTGAAAAATATTTTTTGCTACCAGTTTAAATATTGACGGAGCGTGTTTATTAAGTGCATCGGCTTTTGATTGTTTATGGCCCGTCCGGATTGACTAAGCTTCCAATGGAAGCAAATAAGTCATTGGATAGCTTTGCGAGGCAGGAATTGCAAGGAATATGCTTGGTTCTTGCTTGCAATTTTCGCGTAGCCTGGCCGTGGTTGCTCCAATATTTCTGGAGCTTTCGTGGTAAATCAGGAAGGTTCTAATCAAATAAATTAAACCTATTTAATTTTTCTAGAAGGCTCACGACTGGCTTTAATAAGGGAGATTTCTTAATATTTCAGAAAGGTTACTGACTTATATCGGAAAACGTTCCTGGTTTTTGTAAGATATGTTACTGGTTGAAATTGGGCACATCAGCTGCCTATTATTTTCCAGGAACGTTTCTGAATCGTTTTTACAGTGTATGTGTCATTACGCAAAATATCTGAAGTGATAGGAAAATCCGATTTTTCATCATCCGCTAAAGCCTGCAACACACGGGTCGCGAGAAAAGGGGCCGAGCAAATACCGTAGGATACAGTAGTAAGCCTGTATATTTTTACAGGGGCCTGACAGCTATCTTTCCAGAGAATTCTTTACAAATCTCTTTGTGACTCAGGCACTAGTATCTGGCGGTACATTTTACGAATATCCCCACAAAAGGCAATTTTATGCTTACGAAATCTTAGCACAATCGAAAACAAATCCTGCTGAATAGTTCCCCCGAATAGAAGAATGGAATTCAAAGAATATCCTGATGAGGTTTTTTTCGGAAGCATTAAAGACTACCCGCAGAGGTGTAGATTTATTTTCCGGTTTAAATATTGGGTGATGTGAGATATAATATACTCTACCCGGTTTTTCATCAGCTTCGACATCCTCCACTTCTTCCATATGTCCCAACGACAAATATTCAGCCAAAAAATCACGGTACAAATTTTCCATAGTATTGTTTTTATTCAATTTGGCCCAAATACTATTCAATCGTCTTTCTGCAGTAAGTTTTGAAAAACCCAATAACGATTCCGCGTTCTCCCTCATTGGATATTTAACGATATATCTACCTGTACTATCTCTGGAGTAAGTTCTAACAAAATGTTCCTCACAAAATTTTTCGTCTTCCGTTTTAGTCGGTTCAGTATTATCTCCGGGAAAAGACTCCATTTTAAAGAAATTCTCCAAAGTAGTATCTAACTTAGAATTTTGCGTAAGATAACAGTTAATTAAATCTGTTTCCTGTAATGTGCTGTTAGTACACAGGTACCCGAAAACACTGTCCTGAAACATTAATTTCTTATCCTTAGAATACAGTTTTGACGGTCGGAAAATTTCAAAAAACAAGCTACTATTTAACAACAATTTTATGTCCGTACTCTTATAGAAATTTGGACAAGCCAACACAATGTGACTAGGAATTTGACATTCGTTTATAGAAAAAGACTTAGACGGAATTTTTGCCGCTATTTGCGGAACAAGAAAACATTCAATCTGTTTTTCAAAAGTTCTGTCTGCATTGCTAATGCAGCAAATGACCTTGTACTTTATTGGTACAGGATGGTCACCAATTCCACTTAAAGACAAATTCCTGACTAGCAATTTCTTAAGTCCTAAGAAATCTGCTAATTTTTTCGTCATGAAATTTATATCAGAGCATGAATCACTTAACGAAGTCACTTCCACGCGATTGTTGCCCTTTCCTAAAACAAACACATTTAATTTTGTCATTAAATTACCTATTTGTTGTGTGGGAGTTACTAAAGTCGCACTTGTTTTGCTGTTAAATTTACTTTGCTGACCTAGAGAACTAGCAGAACTTCCTCGAGAGGAGTCCAAAAAGTTACGTAAATTGCGACCTTCTGAGTCAGAAACAATTGCGGTATGAGAAACTTTATCTAAAGAATCATGCAACAATGTATTATGTTTGCCTTTGCAAACAGAGCACACACATTTTGATTTACAGATCCCCACATGAGCATTAAGGCAATTTTTTCAAAGTCCTTTTTGCTTCACAAATTTCAATTTTTCAGATGCATCCATGTCATGAAATCCAACGCACCAAAACAATGTGTGGTTGTTTTTACACAAAACACATACCCTCGCTTTATTATTTTTATTTTGAACTACAAGCGCTTTGCTTTTTTGCGACGAAGGGCCAAGGTTTTTAAGAGGTTGTTTAATTTGTGTATTTTTACTCACGGTTTCTAATATTGACACCCAAGTTTCAAAAAACTCTAGCAATTGATCGAAGCTTTCAACATCTTTACCTTTAAGAGACATTTGATACTGTTTTGAAGATTCTTTATCAACCTTTTGTAACAATAAATGAGACAAAAGTATTTCTGAAAGGTTATTTTGATCAAATTCTAGCACCTTTAAAGCACGTAGATTTTTTTTGAAATTATGTATTAAATTTCGTAATTCTTTTGGAGGTTCATTGTTTAATTTTTCTAGGTTGAATAAATTTTGAATATGGGCATTAACAACAAGTCTTTTATTTTCAAAACGGGAAAAATAGCTTTTTCGTGTCATTTAATTGCTCGTTTTCATGGATTAAGGCTTTGAATTGCGTAGTGAAATTTTGAAATTCCTCATATTTGCCGGTAAAAATGGGTAAGGGAATTTCTGGCAGTTTATATTTAGTTTTAGCGATAGGTACATTCTGCGTAGCCGATACATTAGTACTAATCTGAGAATTGGTGTTTTTATGAATTTGAGAGAGGAGAGCTCGGATTCTTACCTCTGCATTCTCAATCGAAATTTCAATTTCTTCAAATGCCTGAAGGTTTTCAGTTATGTCAACGCTATCCGGTAGCCCAAGTACCTCTGTTTGAAGGGTCTTCACATCTCTTAGAATTTCTTTTAGGGCTTCTAATTTAACTGTCAGTTGAACTTCAGTTTCTTCTTCCAACTCAACGGTATTTAGGAAATTTTCAATTCTTGTAACTCTTCCTTTGAGAATTCCTCTTTGACGGTTTATCACAGTTGGAACTTTTTCTATAACAGTTGCCATGGCTTCGGTATTTCTGTCCGGCTAGGCGGACCACTCTGGTAAGGTTCACTTCATTAATTTATAGTGGACTGTATTTTTAAAAAGGTAAATTGATAAAACGTAGGTAGAACAATTTTTATTAAGTAACTAAAACATAATGTATAAACAAATCTCGGTGTACCTGCACCGGAGTCTTCAGGTATCGACTGCCGAAGCAGAATGTGCGAGCCTTTTAACAACTGCGATGGCGCCACATGCGCAATACTTCTAGAGTTGAGATGTAACAAGTATTATAAAGCAATAAAAATAATTAATAAGCAAAAAAGAGTGAATGCAACAATCATACATTAGGGTGGATCGAAAAAAATGAAATTTCGTATCTTAATTTGGAATACCCACCAAAAGCTGTGCATGTGTAAGAACAATACACATGTAAAATATTATCAAGTTTGAATAACTCCTTGAAGGTCCTACCAAGGCTTGAATTTCTCCAAAAATAGCAAAAATGGTCAATTTTCCAAAATTTTTATGAAAATAATAAGGTTCAAAATTTTTGTTCTAATACCGTTAAAATGTTTCCTTTTAGCACGCTTTTCATGTATCTTCACAATTATTTACATTCTTTGCAGTATTAGGTTCGCACAAAAGTTCGTAAAATTTCGTGAAATTTCCGAAAACTGACTTTTTTCAAGCCTTTTTGCACATTGCAATATTTTTTCTTTTAAAGTCCTTTTTTTTTGCAATGACTGTGCAGAATGCAGTTTTAAATGGAAATGAAATTATACTTTATTATATTAACAGCCCAGCACCTACGACAATGAGCGTAATTGCTTCAAACTGAACCAGTGGTAAATTGTCGCACCAGTTTAGCAATTTACCTATTGATCCTGCGAAAATTCACATGGACCAGCAGTTTCACCATCAAGTAATGTGAACAGGTGACGCAAAGGCTGCTCGTATGCAGTTCGCAGATTAACCATGGGACAAGATTTCAATTTTATTGTCTATGTCCGCAATTGCACCGTTCTTTTTTCTGGTATTCATGGCCGTGTCATCACAGCCAAAAGCTAAAAGATCCTTAAGGCTTAAACAAATTTTCAGTTCAAACTCACGTTGCTGTTGTGACATGTTTTCCCGTTCCAGAAGTTGGCGTCGCATGACGCAAATAAAGAGAATTGGATTTTTCCACCATGGATTCCTCGCTTATGGTTCTTCTATGGTATCTGTTTCCAACCATTTCTTCTTGTCATAGTTTTGTCTTTTCGGCTATCGAAAAATGTACTTTTCAAACCCTTTCACTTCTAGTTTGCAGGTTTTGAAGAGAAGAACGTACTTCGTCTGTGACACCTGTGACATTTCTGTCGCTGTCTTCAAATTTTAGACTTTAGAGCGATAATTATTTCACACAGTACCAAAATCCTGTAATGTTTCTGAAGCAATTGCTGCATCACAACGCACATCTGTCAGAAATGCAGTAGTGGTAGCACACTCTTGATAACGTTGGCAGAGAAAGTCTCATTTGTTCCATTTTTGAAGTGAAATCAACACCAAAAAATGTTGATGGCTCTGTTGGCGGGAGTATAGCCGTTGCAAATTTTTCTTCTTCTGGAATTGAAACAAAACTTTGCTGTTCTTCATCAGTGTTATAACAGCATCTCGTTGCGTAAGTGAAAATCTGAAAAAAATATTGATCCTGTCATTCAACGAAATGCCTATTTTTGCTACCCGGAAAATATTCTCTTAACAGTGATCACTGATGAACGGAGTACATCAGAGAACTGGCTTTGCGAAAATTTTGAAGGCCAGACAAGTGGCTTCTGTTCATGAAGAAATAAGAGAATTCTGTAATTCAAGGATTAACTTTAATGCATCAGACTACTCTGATGTTATCAACCGGCAAGAATGTGCAATAACTGCCACCCCTCTCCTATTTTAGCTGGCCTATCTAATGAAAGTCTTCAACAATAGATTGAAAACACCAACGCCAATTTTGCATTCGTTTATTTCTCCTGTCATACTCAGGTGGTGGAACGCTGTGCTAATATGGTGACAGAAGCTTCTTTGTTTGTGATTAGTCAATCGGCAAGAGATGGCTTTATTAGAGCAAAAATCAGATCTTAAAATATCATGTCATCGTTTGAATAAAAAAAATGATTTCAAAGAGGTTTCTTGAATGGATGTGACGAACTGACTATTTTCTGTGGCATTAACTAACTGATAATTTTCAAGTCCCTCATTTTGTGAAATATTGATGCTGATATGTCAGAGCGACTGCGAGAGATTAAATATGCATTCTTTGTAACCAATGCACTTCTCTCTTTTTACTTAATACAACTAAATCATTTTGATAGTTTACTTCTAATGTAAAATGAGTAATAAATTTATACTTAATACATGTGACTCAGCAGATGGAAAAGGTAGAATGGAACTCGAAATGCAGCCATCTGTTTTTAGTGGATGCTGGGCTGTTAATGTAATAAAGTTTAACTTCACTTCCGTTTTAAACTGCATTCTGTACAGTCGTTGTAAAAAAGAAAACTGGACTTCAAAAGAAGAAATATTGAAATGTGCAAAAAAGCTTTAAAAAAGTCAGTTTTTGGTTAATTTCGAAAAACTTAACGGCTTATGTGCGAACTTAATGTTGCAAAGACTAAATAATTGCGAAGATACATGAAAAGAGTGTTCAAAGGAAGCATTTTAACCGTATTATAACAACAATTTTGATCACTAGTACTTTCATAAAAATTTTAGAAAATTGACTTTTTTTTCTATTTTTGGAGAAATTCAAGCCTTGGTAGGACCCTCAAAGAGTTGTTCAAACTTGATAATATTTTACATGTGTGTTGTACTTACACATGCACAGTTTTTGGCAGGTATTCCAAATTAAGATTCAAAATTTCGTTTTTTTTCGATCCACCCTATTATACATGCAACGAAAGTGATTCCAATTAAGTACGGAAACAACAGCAACAACTTTTAGAGCAATTAACAAGTAGACCAAATATTTAAAACCATCATATGAAATTGGTAATTTTAATTAGTTTTTTTCTCTAATGTACTTGAATGCTCAATTAATGAATACTTATTATATTCTACTTTATAAGTTATTTTTTATTTTATAAGTTATAGTTTATTTATTAGTTGATTTTTTTTGTTAAGTGAAGAAATATTTACATTTTCCAAAAAACCTAGTTTTTAAAGAAGAAATTAGAATAAAATTGATTAAAAGAGTTTCAAGATTGTAAAATATTAAATCTGGTTCCAGAGACCAGTTTCCAAATTGCTGCTAACCCTTTCATAGGGAAAAGCTATGTTTATTTAAAGAAAGAAAATGATGTATCTGATTTCATAACTTTATTCATTGATGAGACTAATTTTTTAGTATAAAGTCAATTACATTTGACGTTTACTGCATGAAAATTGCATCATTTAGGGAAGAAATTTCAAAGGCCCGAAAAAAGAGATGGTTTTAAAGGTGTTAACTGGGGGGGGGGGGGAGGTCAGTGAGAATTTTTGCTTATTGAAAATAATTTCCTTTTACTCATAGCAGATAAAAGTATATCTCCATGTTCAAGACAAAATGAATGCACCCACCGCCATTTTAATTTGTGTACTCATATGCGGGTAAAAAATCTTTCAACTCATCCTTTTTCAAGTCAACTTGCGCATTTCAGGGTAATATCTATAATTTTTTCGGTTAATGTACTACTAATGTATTCGCAAAACTATCAGAAACCACAACATCTAAATTTTGCTGAGATCTGCTGTAATATTCACAGCAGCCAAAAGAACTACTACGCATTCAGTCGGGGGTGAGTAAAATGAGTTTTTAGGCCGAATTCGATTGCAAATGTTTCGAGAATACATTACTTCATGAACTTCGTTCAAGGAAGCAAAAATAGTAATAATTAATTGGTAATTCTATATTAGCTTTCAAGTTTCGCAGAAATGACTAGTTATTACAGAATTTCATTGCCTTTCAGTTGTTTAAAAGAACAATATTTAGGTTTATGGTCATCGAATTAAAAACCAGCCACCAGAATACACTCAGTGACTAAGTAGCAGAAGTTTGAAAAAAAATAAGGCTAATGGATAATAAAAGAAAAGTTTGATGTGTTAAGAAATTAAACAATTTATGAAATTAATTTACGCAAGCATTTTTTTTTTTTAATTTTTTTTTCTTACTTTTTACGATATTAATTGCCTTTTAATATTTAGTTATGGCAACAAATATTGTTTATTTAGATATAGTTTTTGGTTTTGATTAATTGTACTCTATTTTCCTACCACCATTTTGTTTTTATTAAAATATTGTGTGCGTATAATTTTGCTGTAAGCTATTCAGTTGATTTTGAGATAATGTTATATTTTTAATTTTCTTAGTACAATGCTGCTTGAGAGAAATCTAAAACGCGTCATCAAGCCTTTAGCCTCAAAGTTAGTCAACTTAATTAAGTGGAGTGCATATTAATTAAGCATATAATTTCGATTAAAATATTTTACTAAGTTCCAAGAAGTGCACTAGCATGTTGGCAGGAAAAATATTGGTACTTCATAATTGTTTTATAAATTATCCTAAAAAGTCATTTGAACATTTATGATTCAAAAAGTTCAACGTAAGTGTTGAAAAAGCTTTCTTTAACGCTTTCCTAAAAGTGTTTGAAAAGTTTACTGAACTAAAATATATGCTTCGAAAAGTGCTCTCAGAACTCTTGTGAAAACTGTTTTGAACAAAAGTGTTTCAAAAACGAGGGCAAGTGTCCGTGTTAAAAAAGTTCTTAACGGCGTGCTGAAAGTATGCTACAAATTACGCTGAAAATTGTTTGAAAAACAAAAATGTTTCAAAAAAGGGGACAGATGTCCATGTTAAAAAAGTGTTTGGTTATTTGCAGAGCAATAGTTGACACTGTACTAATTGCAGACACTTCAGGGGGAAAAATAACAAGCGAAACACAAGTGCCAAAAGATCAGCTGGGAAAAAACTGAAAGGTAAGGATTGCAAATTTAAACACGAATTTATAATATTATACATAATTTTTACGTAATTTTAAAATTATTTTCTCACTCTAAGTGTTAACTACTTGTGATGTGTCAACTACTAGTGCGGGTATCAACTACTTTTTACTCGATTATGGCCAAGCCAAAACTAAGGATTAGGATTTTAGCAGTCTGCGTATTTACGTACGTTCCAGTGTAGCACCTAAACTATTTATCCAATTTCGATGAATAAGGTGTCCATCAATTGGTTATGATAGCCCGGGTAATATAGGCTACATTTTTACCAACTTCAGCAACGGCTGAGTCAATACCTTGTAAATACTGATTTTAACCGATTTCATTTTTTTTTCTTTGTTCTTTAGTGCGGGTTTTAAATAAATTTACTAAAATTTGCAACACGACTACGGGGAAAAACACCATAAGGTAAAAAGCAAGTTAGGGGATGATTACGACGAGCGTTATAGTCTTATTAAGTAAGATCAATCTTTTATAGTTGAAATTCTATATCAGTTTGATATAATAACATTATAGTTTAATTTACCATTCTTGCATATCAAACTAAAATGTTTGCTTTTTAAGTGCGTATTACTCACGCTATTATATCACATTTTTTGCGTTATTATGCAAAAATATTTACTAAAAATGTCATTTGTTACTTTAACAAGGAAAATATCGTTTAACAACGAATAATTTTATAAAAATTAAATTAAAATTAGGTAAGCAAACATTTAAGCAGTAAGTTACCGCCCCTAAACCAGTGCTAAAGAATTTACCATAGCTATTCAGTAAATAAAAAATAAACTTACCTCTCTAAAAGGAACCTAAAATAATTTATTTAAAAAATTATGAACAAAGTAACAAAGGTTGTTTCTGAATTGATTACTTTATTGGCATATAATTAAATACATTAATAATGACCCACCATAAATAACAAGCACATATAAAATGAAATACTTTTTTTTTTTTGAAAGAAGGTTACTTCCGGGATGTATTAATTTTTTTTCCCTTACAGTGGTTTGCTTTCTGATTGGAATGAATAGGGAAATTTACTTTTGTTTTGTTGCAAAATAAACATCGAATTATCCGGCATGGCGGAAAATTCGAATTTCCCGGCATCCTGGTCAACCTCGCTTTTTTCCGGCATGCCGGATAATGCAGGGTAATACGGTAACTAAATAAATAGGAATATCTAACAAATCAAATGACTAGTTTTACTCAATAAGACGATGATATCAAACAGCACCTACCTTGTTTCTTACATTTTAGTGTTTTTTTGCCATAGTCAGGTTTCAGTTCTTTAATTGCCTCAGTATTTTACATGCCAAAGAGATATATTTATATCATTATCTACTCGCTAATAATACAAGCATACGTATGAGTAACAAACCTGAAGAAAAAAGAATCGGAAGAATCGATTTGCAAAAAAAAAAAAAAAAAAAATTAAAAAGAAAAAGAAAAGAAAAGAAAGAAAGAAAAAGCACCTACGAGAACGAAACAAAAATCTTGACTTCCCTCCGTAATCCATGTAATGAAAATCATATCACTGAAACCAGAACAAGAATTATAGCAAATTTTAAAGAGCTAATTATAAGTATCCCCATCCAAGCCCATTATTACATACATATGAACCATTGTAGCATAGCTTGTCATGCGTGGCAACGCTTAACTGTTTTGCATTCAGACTTCTCCCTCCGGTTTCAATTTCATTCACTCTTGTTTCAATTCCATTCACTCTTGTTTCACTTTCCTCTGGAAGTGTTCACTTTTCTAATTATTTCTGTGTCTTTGAATCCTCTCTTGAGGAAGTGAACTGTCGTGCAAAAGTGGCAATTTTTGCCTCGCTCGTCACTGTACGCATCAAGGTTGGCAAGTTCGTCGGCGTAATAGCGTCGGCTATACCATGCTCGTATGAGCCTCATGAATTAAAAAAAACATGTTTTAATTGATGATATATACAGTACGCTGACTGAGCGTGTTTCATTATGTCTTGACGAATATTTCAATTTTCATATGAGGTGTCTTCTTTGGATATATGGTTGGGATAAATCTTTAAAATATTTATTGTGACCTACACTGTAAAAAAATTCCGAAACGTTACTGGTTATTTCCGTGGAATGTTTCGGGATTTCAGAGGTTTTCACCTAGTTCCCCAAAAAATCAAGTATCTTCGCAAAAAGGTTTCCTGAATTCCTAAAAGATGCACGAATGCAGACCTTGCACTGGTGTGAAAAATATTTTTTGCTACCAGTTTAAATATTGACGGAGCGTGTTTATTAAGTGCATCGGCTTTTGATTGTTTATGGCCCGTCCAGATTGACTAAGCTTCCAATGGAAGCAAATAAGTCATTGGATAGCTTTGCGAGGCAGGAATTGCAAGGAATATGCTTGGTTCTTGCTTGCAATTTTCGCGTAGCCTGGCCGTGGTTGCTCCAATATTTCTGGAGCTTTCGTGGTAAATCAGGAAGGTTCTAATCAAATAAATTAAACCTATTTAATTTTTCTAGAAGGCTCACGACTGGCTTTAATAAGGGAGATTTCTTAATATTTCAGAAAGGTTACTGACTTATATCGGAAAACGTTCCTGGTTTTTGTAAGATATGTTACTGGTTGAAATTGGGCACATCAGCTGCCTATTATTTTCCAGGAAAGTTTCTGAATCGTTTTTACAGTGTGTAACAGTTTTTAACTAGATGTAACCTAAGCAAAGTAAATGAACATTTACAGAAATTGATGTTAAGGTGTTGCAAGTTGTACCGGGTACAATTGATACAGGTCCAGAACTGAGAGTCTTATGAATAATCCACCGATTTGAGCTTACTTGACCTACGTACGAGATCAGTCTGTCTTCTTTTGTTGGAGAGTTATTTGTAAAAAAAAGGTTTTTTTGCGCACAATATTAAATTTTTGTTTTGTTTTCAACTGTCGTATGGGGTGTTTAAGTGATATTATCATATTCAGAAACATACTCCTGTGTTTCTTGAATAAGAGGCAGAATTTTAACTAATAGAAGTCTCTTATATTCGAAGCTGTTTCTTCACCGTTTTTGAGTTAACGTACACTGTAAAAACGATTCAGAAACGTTCCTGGAAAATAATAGGCAGCTGATGTGCCCAATTTCAACCAGTAACATATCTTACAAAAACCAGGAACGTTTTCCGATATAAGTCAGTAACCTTTCTGAAATATTAAGAAATCTCCCTTATTAAAGCCAGTCGTGAGCCTTCTAGAAAAATTAAATAGGTTTAATTTATTTGATTAGAACCTTCCTGATTTACCACGAAAGCTCCAGAAATATTGGAGGAACCACGGCCAGGCTACGCGAAAATTGCAAGCAAGAACCAAGCATATTCCTTGCAATTCCTGCCTCGCAAAGCTATCCAATGACTTATTTGCTTCCATTGGAAGCTTAGTCAATCCGGACGGGCCATAAACAATCAAAAGCCGATGCACTTAATAAACACGCTCCGTCAATATTTAAACTGGTAGCAAAAAATATTTTTCACACCAGTGCAAGGTCTGCATTCGTGCATCTTTTAGGAATTCAGGAAACCTTTTTGCGAAGATACTTGATTTTTTGGGGAACTAGGTGAAAACCTCTGAAATCCCGAAACATTCCACGGAAATAACCAGTAACGTTTCGGAATTTTTTTACAGTGTAATGGCGTTGTTTGGTTTAAGTTGACACTTCGCATTTGGGTCTTCATACCGTTTATTAGTTTGTCTCACAAGTTTTAAAGTGCTTTTCTTTCTCCATTTAGAAATGACAAAACAAGAAATTCCTCTTGGCATATCCTGAAGAGTGCCTTTCGGAGAAGATAGCCATACTTATGTTTGTATTAGCTGTGTCTCAGGTTTACATTTATCATTTAACTCGGATTAAAACTTCAAACATTTTATGACAGCCTTCTTTAAAAACAACTCTAAAAGCTTCATATCTCTATTTTTACTTCAGCGAATAGCTTATTCATTTATGTACCAACTTGACCCTCGTTGGGTATAGTTTATTTATTTTGAAAAAAGTTTTTGATTTTTTTTCTTTTTATGTGAAATAAATTATGTCAATAAATGTGTTGAAGTCGTTATTTGATAGGAAAATAAATACATCATTACATGAAATTTTATTTTGGCACGTAATATTGGTTACAAAAACTAGAGAAAGCAAACTATAAAATGTGTAACGACTGTATCCGGTCTCCCCTATTGAAATAAAGCTTATATCCAGTACAACACAAAAAATAACTTCGTTTTAAAAAGAGACAAAGGAAAACTTATTACAAATAAATTCGCAAAGAACGTATCAAAATTTTCTTCAAGAAGTTCCAGTTCTAACTCTCATTTAGAAATTAATACAAATATGGTAACATAATAGATATCGAATTGCCGACATTGCTTATCTACACTAGAAAGAAAAATAGCACCATTGCAAATAGAGTCGTGTCCGTTTATGACAAAGTAGAAGGACCCAAATAAAAATTCATAATAGCAATAATCTCATGAAAAGAGTTAAATAATGCCCAGTAAAAAATAAAAGGGAATTGAAGCTATTACGTTTTGATTTGCATTCGCGACATAAAACTTCGCTAAAAACGGGAGTGACTATTGCAAAGAGCAACACAGCCCCATGCGTATGCCTTTCAAAGGTGTTTGTGCCTCACGTAACTTACACTGAATCATTCAAAGACACTGCAGCCATTTTTTCTACATTAATTCAAATATCATTACAATTTAATCTTTTACCGTACCAACCACAGATTGAATTCAAAATGCTATCATAATGAAAAATTAAGCAGCACATTGTTTAGTTTTTGTTTTTTTTTCTACATATGTCTAAAATGAATGTTGAAACGTGATACAACGAAATATAAGACATACCTCTGTCAGGGCTCATTCGGGGAAAATATTCGGTGAGAGATACAACTCACGTGGTTGAATTTGGAAGAGTCTCTTATTCTTAGTCTGAAATCAGTATTTACTGTAATGGTAATCGCGGAGAGCTATCAGTAAGAAGAGGAATCGTTTGGCACAGAGTTGGGCTACCATTGCAACCCTTTTATTGGCGAGAAAATCCTCTACTGCTTGCTACTTCTTACCTGAATAGTAATATTGTTCGCCAAATGGGCAATAACATTGCAAACTAAATCCGCAAGTTCTTAAGCCGTTTTTCCTCACCCCTATTTCAACTAATGGAATTGTTTAATCGGTCGGGCAGCGGAGATCAACTTGCCAGAGGTGGACAGTACTTGCGATAGTGAGGTTTCGTTGAGCTGACAATGTTTACCTCTTTTTGAGGAGTTTAGTAAAAAACAACGTGATATTCGAGCGATTTGAGTTGGAACACGTCAGCAAAACTACTAGGAGAGTAATGCCACTTAACACAGCGCCAACTACCCTTCCCTATTGCCCCAAAAAGAAGTAAAATTTGTAAAGTCATAGATCAACTAACCAGAGCCTATATGTATCTACTACTAATATTGCAAAAAACAGTGTGTATTTTGCAATATTCAACACAAAATATCCATTGTACAAAAGATCTTTTCTCCTTGATTATTGTATTTTTTAAGTTAAATTGAATGGTATAGTTGAATTCTCAAAACATAGTTTGGATGATTTAAAAAAATAATCAGAAGCATGGTAACTAACATGCTACTTTTTAAAATGTCAGTCAGTTATCGTGTTTCCAGCAATTTTTTAAAATTCATCCAAATGTATTTCAGCAATTCAATTAAACTATTGAATTCAACTTTAAAAATACAACAATCTAGGAGAAAGGATCGTTTTCACAACTTATATTTAAAAAACTTGCTGTTTTGCTCTAAAAATATCATTCAGTTACCCGTGGAATTGCCCTCATCATATTCATTTTTTAAGATAAATCCGTTTACGTTTTTAATATGTCTCCCGTTACATTTATAATATGCCTCCAAACTTTTCTAAGAAATTTGTTTGTTTTTTTTAAATTTATTAACTCAGTGAAGCTTGCTTTTTAATACATTTTAACATTTATTTGTATTACGCTACGCCTAAATTTAAATGAAAACAAAGAGTATACCTAAGAATTATCACGCATACTTCAGCTTAATTTGCTAAAAATGTTTGCTTGAACTTTAAGCTCACATTTTATTTGTTTTTTGAGTTATCGCTATGCTTTACAACCGACATTCATTCGTTGGTGCGAGCATGTGGACGGACCAAATGACTCATGAGTAGCATCAAAAACTAATTAAGCTACTCTGAAAGTAAGGCGAAGAGCAACTACTGGAAAGAGATTTGAGTTGACTTGGTTAATGAAAAAAGCGAAAATTAGCATTAAATATTTGCTTAGTTGTGTGAAGTTCCCTTACTAAAGTTGTTCCACACTCTCATATCGACATTCTAGTTTAACTTTCTTGTTAGTCACCGTCGTATCATGAGATGTGAGATTTCATTATTCTACTGATGTGCAAAGCAATTTCGAACATTCAATAAGTTTCAGATATAGCGCATACATGCTTATGTATCTTCATTCCGAGTCTAAGATATAAATACCTTTGCAAAAAGGTAAATATATAAACAACAAATGAATCATTAAGTTTTTAAACATTAGTTTTAATTTATATTTTATGAATTTACTTTTCAATTTATTTTGTGTTTTTCATTTTTATTGTTATTGTTATTTTTATTTTTTATTTTTTCTTTTTTTTCAGGGAATAAATAGATACTTTAAGTCAAAGAAATGAAATAATGCTGAAAACATTTTAAAATAAAATATATGCGCTTCGGTAAAGAAGAATTATTTAATTAAACATGGGACACAAACAAGGAAATATGATATAAATCTAAGTATGATTGTAACTTTGTGCGGGAAAGCAATTTAATCGTTCTTCAGTTTTGAAAAATTCTGAAACTCTTAAAAAATTAGAGTGAAAGAACTATTAAGATAAATTATGACTTAAGGGAATAGATTTTTTTTTTTTTTTTCAATTCTCATTTAAACCTCTCTTATTTTATTTAATGACACAATCGAATATATGCTTGTGAAATATTTATACCCCTTCTTTTTAGTTAAAATACAATTGATTACATTATTTATTGTGTCAACACAATGTAAATAGTTCTTCAAGAGCATTTAACTCTGATTTAATGCCCTAAAAGTACTAAGTTTTACTTCAAGAACTTAATTATTTAATTCTAATAACCTAGTATTTTATGAAAGAGGATGCAAAGTGGTTTAGCGTGTATTTAAGGAAAGACGTACCAATAAAACTGCAATTTGATGAAAAACAGCAATGTTAGTTTCTTAAGAAAGAAACACTTCAAAAACATAAATACAAAGAAAAGTCACCCTGACGACTGAGACACATTAACATAATAACTCACACTATAGATAAAAGCTCATGCTTTGAAACAATGTGGTGGGGGTGCTCTTGAAAGAATCTATTTTTAGAACCTACTGTTTTTTCTCCAGAAGATTGATTACAAACCTGATATTGATATACTAGACAAGCCTGCCCAACACTGTTTGGCCGACCAAAACTAGTCATTTAGCCTACACCAGGGGTTCCCAAAGTGGTTGCCACGGCCGCCTGAGGTGCGGTAGACAAAGGCGAGGGGTGCAGCGAATTGTCCACGGTATCAAATATTTCTTGTTATTTAAACTAAATAAAGTGCAATGGTTCCTCACTAAAGTTTTACGTAGTTTCAGGTATTTTACTTTAATAAAACAAAACACAGAATACCATTCATCTACATTGCGAAACTAAATACGGTCTTATGGCTTTGAACAAAAAAATAAATAGCAAAGCTGTTTCTACATATATTTTCTGTTTTTTTCCACAAAATCAGGCAAATATATTAATCTGATGATATATCTATACTTACGTCTCATATTGTTTTATATATGTATACATGAAGATACGAATATATACATGTATAGAGATAGATGTATAATTGAGAAAATAATTAGGGTGTCATGAGAAAAAAAAAATTAAGTTTTTAAAAGGTGCCACGACTTGGAAAAGTTTGGGAACCCCTGACCTACACTATAGAGATGAAAACTCAGAGCCAGATGATTCCCAATGAAATCGAGATTGTTTTTGTCCAGCAAAAATTTTTCATCAATTGAGAAAATTAGAAAGTCAGTCTTTTTTGCATTTCCTCCAGAGTAACATAAAGTTGCAATGAGAACTACCATGTACGAGCTATTTGGAAAGAGAAAAAATCTTGAACGCAAAAAAAAAAGTCGAAAAAACTTATGACAGGATCAAATGAAAAAACATAATTGGGAACCTGGACTCATTAGGCTTTAAATATTCATGCCGAAACTCACACTGAAATTAGTATTTTTGAATTTATTTATTCATAAATTAAAGTCGTTTCAATGTGAGAACTCGGGCAACCGAAGGATTCAACCTGTTTCTGAATGGTAATTAAGATCCTTCCTAGTCAGCATATTTTATAACTTTGCTTAAAGAAAAGCGATTTGAACACTGTCACCTCGCTACTTCGGTTTAAATTATTTAAAACAACAGTTTACATCCTTCCCGCCATTAACACAAAAATTTCTACATTATCAGGCTTTTCGGAAATTATCGCAACAGTCATAACAAGCTAAGCAATAAAATCCTCGTCACATTTTATGGCTAATTTATTTGAAATATTCAAGCACCGGTATCTGCGCGACGGCCGTTAAGTATCACTTGTCTCTCGCAATTACAACGGAAGGCAACTTTATAGCCCTCCACTAAATATTTCAGCAATATAGATTGTGGAAACGGCAGTAAGGCTGCGCGTACAGAGCCCATCAGTTACAATAAACTTCTAATTAAGGCGCCTATCAGTGACCTATCTAAAAATTATAATAGCATTAAGCGGGCCGAGCTGATTGACTAGCTGGCGCGCTTCTGAAGTAACCCCTGCCGAAGCGATTAATTTATCTTCCGGCCTCATGTCAGCACACTAGGCACAGAGATGTAACAATAATTTGATTGGCAGTCCCTGCTCCCTGGGTCTCGCTAATAACCGTAAAGCGGTTGCCCCTGTGGGGGGAGGCAACATTTCAAAGGGGGGAGGAATTGTAAGAGTATGACGAGATTACTGGGACCGGCGAGAAAAATGGGGGATGGAGTGCTTCCGAGATTTTTCCATAATCCCCTTTCTCTGGGACTCTGTTCATCAATAACGGGCATCATATCGGGCGAGAAATTATTCTTGTTCACCCCTAAGAGCTAGATGTTCACGAAATGAAGAATTTACTCCACGCTGAGTTGAATAAATCATTCCACCTGAGAGGATTTGGGAATTTATTCGCCACTTTTATTCACTATTAGACCCTCCCTGCGGTGTACTCGGCTGTAAATAGTAATCTAAAATGTTTTAAATGAAGGGATCAATGATAATTTATGGGTGCGATATTTTCTGAAAGGAAAATCGCGCATTATGAAAGGAAGACTGATTGTATGTAATTGGAAGTCGAAACAAATTTCTCCGACTTCTTTGTGTGCACTGCATAAAATTATGTCGTTTAATTTCCATTAGATGCATATTGCACTAAGACGAAATCCATTGAGGTACTTACGAACCAAAACGATGGGAGATTTTCATTGCATCTAACAAAACGAGCTGAACTCCTAGCTTCTCAGAAGAATCTAAAGTACATATAATTGATGCAGATGATATACTTGATATCAAAGTCCATTGCTGAAGTTAAGCTGAAAGCTTGCTCTTCTTGCTTAAAAGTTTGCTCGAGACTGTTATTACTTATAACTCATATTGCTGAAAACAAGCACTGAATAAAAGTATTAAGCAATCTTTAAATCCCAGCTTCGCTTAGTCCGACCCTAGGATAATATATGAGTTAAATCTGCAATTTGGACATAATATTTAGCACATTAAAAGCTGAAGACTTCGCCAAATTCAAGCTGTAACTGACTCCTCAATACTGAACGTTTGCGTGCTTAAAAGTAAAATAAGTTTCTGAAATTAGAATTCATCCTTTAAAGTCAGTGGCGGCGACTCGGGGGGACAAGGGGGAACCCCCCTTAACTTTTTATTATTCAATTATTTATTTTATTTTCCAACTTAGAAACAAAAACTAGAAATTAAAAAAAAAAAAAAAGCAGAAGTGTCAAAACTTTCAGATCATATTTTTTTTTTACTTTGTGTATCTGTTTAGGAAGGATTATTTATCACAAGCAGTAACTTTTAGATTATATACTCATTGTTTAGATATTAGTAAGCCAATTGTTTACCTAAAAGAAACCATACTTGCTTAATGAAATTATTACCAAGTGTTTGTGACTTCGCAAAATACTTTGGAGTAAATAATGTAAATCTAATTCATGTCTAAGTGTTTCTTTGGGGAAAGTTATTGTGTGCATTATTCATCAAAATCTTATGAAAAATGTGAGTAAAGCTGTTAAATTTGCATCAATTACCACTCATATGCTCTAAAAACCAGCATTAGCAAAATTTTGTACTTTTTTTCTCTTTTTTTTTTCTTTCATTTTTTGCTGCCGCTAAAAATCCTATGGCTTTTAGTTGCCGTTTTTTTGCCCCCTCCTTTTTCCCCCTCTGTTTAGAGTTTAGTTGTTTAATAATTTTTCCAGTAGCAAAGATCTCAGGTCCTAATATACAATATTTATCTAAGTCATTCCACTCTTTGGCAGTGAAATGTTCCGTAAGTAACGATTTGCTTTTCGCAGTTACAATAAAGCCCCATGTCATTTCAAGCACTTGTGTCAGCTTTTACCTCTCTAAGTACAATATTTCGTGGAATATTAATTTTTCAAATGCATACTCATTTTCTGTACACTAGGTATATTATGTATGAAACTTTATTGTTTTGTTTAATTTTATTCATTTTTCATTTATTTTTTATGCAGAAACAAATTATGCCCCATACTTAATACGCCATCAAAGCTGAATATGAAATTTAAAGCAGTAGTCGCGTAAAATTTATTTATAAAAAATCATGTAAAAAGCAAGAATTTTAAACTATTGATGCTCAAAAACACGAGATCAATACAAAACTCAACAGCATTTTTTCCTATCGATTATGTCTTTCCTACCGATAAATTTTTTGACCCTGTACTGTCTTCTAAAAGAAATCAATGACCTTCATGCCCATTTTTTTTAAATTCTTTCTAAAGAAAAAAAATCTTTATGAAATAGTTATATTTTCAGGACTTAGAATTAAGTTATTGTTTACTGATTAATATTTGAATTTCGGAAAAAGAAAATATAATGACACTTGGAGCAAGACTTGTAAATCAATTTTACATAACACAACTCGTGTCAATCTCCAGAATGAACTTGTTTTGATTTGAGGGTAAAAATCTTGATATTAAATCGTCATATGAAGAGCAATTATTTTCTTATAGTTATGTATTACAAATGCGATAAACATATAAAGAACATAATTATTCTAAAGCATATAATGGGTTCATATGAAATGTACGACCTACATTTGTTGGAAAAAAATGCACTGAAATGCAAAGGAATTTCATTACAATTGACATTATGTGACTTTAATCCTACAATTGTTATTGAACAACTAGCAAACAGAGTTACTAGTTGCATTACATCAATAAGACATTCAGCCCTACGTTCAAAATAACAGAAAACTATTAAGTATGAGCGTAAGTAAAGCCTCACCTTATGTGTCAATCTCCTCACCTGCTGCTAGCTCGTTAAAATGGGCTTTTCTGCATTTCTCTTCACATATTGGAAAACGAACAATACAGACAGAGGGCTTTCAGTTGGAGTAGTCCGACTAGAAATTTAAAGATTGAGTCACTGAAATATAAGAGTCATTTCTCAATAGTTTTCATTTTTGTACATAACAGTAAAGCGTCTCAATTTAATTCTCTGCAAATATCATTATTATCATTCATTAACTCATTCCTTTTCTATCGCATTTACTCTTTTATTTCACACTAGACACTTATTAGAAAAAATCCAAATGCGGGCGTTCCTCTATAGAGCAGAGGTCTTCAATCTTGGTTCTGTGGAACCTTAGGGCTCCCTAGAACTTTTAGAAGGGCTCTGAAAGTGACCACTATTTGGTTAATCAAAACACCTAAATTTAATGGCATTGGGACATTATATTAAATAACTTTAAGGGAACTGGGAATGGACAACTGTCAAGCAAGATTGCAGCAAAAACAGCAAAAACTACTGTAAGAAGTCATTGGATTTGGAAGAACATGAGTGCTCCAAAAAAGGTTCTAAAAATTGCGCTGTAAAATGTTCCTCATAGGAGAGCATGTGTTAGTGTTCAAAAAACGTTCTCAAATTCGTCCCCAACAGTGTTCAAAAAATGCACTGACACGAATATGTGTTCTCAAAAGTGTTCTAAAAACTGTTCCAAAAAAGTGCTCCAAAGAGCTCTAAAAAGAGGACATACGTCGGCAAGGGCGAATCCAGCTGCTGGTTTTGAAAGGGGTCATTATTGGAAAAAGAGAGGTCAGAGTGCAATTTAGGGCACAAATATATATGCTTATTATTATATGGGTGTTATTAATTAATTAAATTATATGGGTGTGATATTTTGCAAATGTGTTTTCATTTCCTAATATGAACTATTGTCCAATGTCCAACGTGAGAAAACAACTACTCTCCCAAGTATTGTTTTTTTTACCTGTGACTTACTACAGTACAAATTAGGCTGACTTTTTTTTTTGGTGCAAACTTGTTTCAAAAATTGCCATAATGCAGACTTAGGCCATAGTTCAACGCTTAAGGAATAGGGGCATAACCCCTATGGATCTGTGCCTGTGGTATGAGTTCAAAAAGCGTTCAAATCTTGTTCAAAAAGGTTTTACGATTTACAATGTAAAAAGACGGGAGCGCACTGGTGCTGGAACATTGGAACGCCGCTTCGTTACAGCTTTTATGGGAAGATAAATTTGCTTCATGTAATTTTTACCGATTTTTTTTTCTTTTCTACATTCAGCATTCATTTTAGTTTATTTTTTTTCGCGTGTCCCACAATGCTAATCAAGAGCTGAACGAGAGTAATACATGCATTAACAAAACAAATTAAGTTTTTTACTTTTCATTTTATTGATATGCAACCAAATTTTCACAGTCTGCAACAATACCAAATAAAAGGTGCCAAATTTTCTTCTTTCCCAATTTTTTTTTTTTTTTTTTTGATGTTGGAAGCAAGGGAGTAAAGGTTGAAAATTTTTGGTCTAGAGTCATTACTTTCTAGGATTACAAATATTTTGCCATTCAAACACGGTCGTAATCACTTCGCTAATAATAGCTAGACCAAATGATTTTTTAAAAAAAAAAGTTTTAACAAACTAAAGTTGCAGTTTTTCATCAAACATTTTAATAGCTTTTTTTAATCTACAGATATTAAAAAAAAAAATCAAATATGTAAATCGATGCTAAGTTTCATCTTCTTATATTCTTTATTTTAAGACTGACTGAAATACATTTTGGATGCTCTTGAATTCTCATACATTACTTTCAAATTTCTGATAGGACATTTTGTCAAAAATTAAGTTTTTTGTTGTTCTCAAAGGATTTTTACAAGTAATATATGCGAAGAGCCTCCCATGATTTTAGTTCTATGCCATACTTACATCTAAATATTTTAACAAATGAGATCATTAGTTTTAAAGAAATAGAGAAATTAGAAATTCCGTTATAGTAGAATTTTGTGGCATTAAAAAAAAAAAAAGAATACATCACTGTTTCAAGGATGAAGTATGGTACTTTCAGTGTGAGTATAATGTTTTTATCCAGGTAATGCCGAAAACATAAATTTTCAATGTTTAAATTGGTGTAAACATCTGATATGCCATTGCACGGAAGAACGGACATATTGTCCAGCACGTGACAGATCTATGGACCATTTCAAAACACGAAATGAACAAAAAAAGTTTTACCCAAGAAAGCACACATGCATGAGTGATTTCATAGGCAAAACTTTTCTGTTTGTTACATTTTCTTGAATATTACTTTTGAAATAAATATAGAGCTTTCAAGTGAAAAGAAAAATGTATGTTTTTTTTTTTTTGTTTTTTTTTTTTTTTTTTTTTGAGAGAGAGAGAAAGAGAAACATAAATTGATTCTTTCTGCAACCAACAAAAAAAAAAAATAAAATAAATAAATATAAATAAAAATCAGGTAAGTGAAGTATATAGTTCAACCAGTTGCACCTATAGATTCGGAGGGTATCACATTAGAAATGAAAAGACTGAATTTGATGTCCAAAAGTAAGTCCTGCAAGAGACAGGTAAGCTTCATTTAAAAATAACACTCAAAAAATGGTATTGGGGAAACATTTTGCTTAAAACAAGTAAAGTACTACACAAGTAAAGTACTTTCACTTGGTCAGCAAATTTTTAACTTTTAAATGTAATTGATTTAGATATACAGGGTGTTCCGTTTTACCAGCAAGACCTTTATTTTCGCAACCCTTAGTCCTAGATGTCTACATCCAGTTACAAAAATGTTCAAAATCAGATGCAGAGTTAAGATATTGAAAGTTTGAAGCAAAAATAAAAATGAGTCAAAAAATACAACATTTAACATTTTATGCAGGCCCCAGGTCCCCTAACTAATGGTTAGAGAAATAATCTCCATTGAAAACTATTACTGACACAAAAAACTTGACATTTGTGCGACCAAAACTCAAGGAGATATTCCATTTCAAAGTTTTAAGGGACCATACAGAAAATGAGATTGAAACTTATTGCCCTTTCAGAAGAATGGCAGGTAGTCAAAGTAGAAAATCAAAGTATTTATATTTTTCATTGCTATTCAAAAATAAATGCAAATGTTATGCCGAGATACGCAAAAGCACATTACAAAATCTCAAACAATTTGAAAAACCACACTCTATGAACAAATATGAATTTAAACACTTGTTAATCGCTGTATTTTCCACCAAAAGGTGTTATTGACGGCTAGTGAAAAGTGGTGCAAGTCACAAAAAGCTGCGTTTCATTTCTCGGTGAATATTGGTCGTACTAATTTTGACTTTTTGTGTCTGAATTATTTTTCAATGGAAATTATTTCCCTAAATATAACTTAGGAGACCTGGGGCCTGGGGCCCGTATAAAAAGTTAAATTTTGTATTTTTTGATTTAATTTTATTTTCACTTCCAACTTTATCTTAACTCTGCATCTAATTTTGAACATTTTTGCAATTGGAAGTATACATCTATCACTAACGGTTGCGAAAATAAAGGTCTTGCAGGTTAAAACGGAACACCCTGTACGTGTATATAGAGTCGAATCTCGTTTAGACGAAGTTGAAGGATCCAGAGAAATCATTTCATTATACCATATTCGTTACACCAAAACCACTATGATCCATAGATAATGTAAGCTGAGGTGCTTAGGAGTGTTCTTTATGACGGATTTTTTGCTTTTACAAAAGTTAAAAGAATACTTGACTGCATATGCATCGTCGCCTCAGAGCAACAATTAAGTCATCTAATCCCAGGAATAACACTAAGATATCCTACTGTTGCTTTGAGGCGACGATATATGTAAAGAGTAATTCAGCCCAATTTGTCTCACACGTGACGGTGGAATTACCCAGATACATTTGCGCACTAAAAATAATGAAGGATTTTATGTGGATGATTAAACGACGTTTAAAAAGAAGACCTCTGAGTGACTATAATAAAACGTTACTTCGATAAAAGAAAGTTTACTTCACAATTTCTATAGACTTCCCATCGAAAATCGTTCCTGTACTGTTAAATGGCAGCAAATGCTAGAATTGAGCCCGGGATTTTCAGGATTTTGGTTCAAAGAAGGAAACATTTTTCACAACGAAGACTCTTTCTTGAGATGTGTGCTTTGAGAGATACGGATTGACAAAAAAAGATCGAATTATTTTAGCTCTTCAACGCTAGATGTACGTTGCAGTGGCGAAAAGTCAGCTGTGATGCTGGAAAAACCAGCTATTGTGAAATGTGAAACCAGTTAATACTTTCATGGTTTACATTCATCATGAAATGAAGCCTGGGAAAATCGTATTGGAATTTACACTGTAAAAAAATTCCGAAACGTTACTGGTTATTTCCGTGGAATGTTTCGGGATTTCAGAGGTTTTCACCTAGTTCCCCAAAAAATCAAGTATCTTCGCAAAAAGGTTTCCTGAATTCCTAAAAGATGCACGAATGCAGACCTTGCACTGGTGTGAAAAATATTTTTTGCTACCAGTTTAAATATTGACGGAGCGTGTTTATTAAGTGCATCGGCTTATGATTGTTTATGGCCCATCCGGATTGACTAAGCTTCCAATGGAAGCAAATAAGTCATTGGATAGCTTTGTGAGGCAGGAATTGCAAGGAATATGCTTGGTTCTTGCTTGCAATTTTCGCGTAGCCTGGCCGTGGTTCCTCCAATATTTCTGGAGCTTTCGTGGTAAATCAGGAAGGTTCTAATCAAATAAATTAAACCTATTTAATTTTTCTAGAACGCTCACGACTATCTTTAATAAGGGAGATTTCTTAATATTTCAGAAAGGTTACTGACTTATATCGGAAAACGTTCCTGGTTTTTGTAAGATATGTTACTGGTTGAAATTGGGCACATCAGCTGCCTATTATTTTCCAGGAAAGTTTCTGAATCGTTTTTACAGTGTAGGAAAACGATTTTAGCTCAAAATTTTATTCAAAATAAATTGTTAGCTGAAGAATTAATATTTATGACGCTCATTGGAAACTTTATTGTTTTAATAATTTATGGGGATTTCCGATGTATTTTTATTTCAACTCCCACTTATGATTATACCAATACGAAATATTTGTTTTGAATGTGTTGCACTGCAAAAACATTGAGATGCACTTTAGATAAAAGTTTCATGGTAAGAGCACTTTTTTTCAGGAGGCTTTAATTTTCGCGAGCTCGTCGTAACTGTGAAAATTTCAGCTTCGAGAAATATCTTTTCGCGGGAAATTTTTTGTCTTTCGGTTCTAGTCGTATAAAGTTCAGGACATTTTCAGCTAGCGAAATTTCCAATACCTTCATTTTCGCGAAAAAAAAGTGCTTTTACAGTACTTACAATGTGTGAATCGTGTAGATATAAATTAAATCTGTTCCTCAAAAGAAGCACGTGTGAACAAATTTCAAAATTGCAGAGAAATACTATCTCTATTTTAAAAAATACATTGGGTATTACTTTGAACAAAAGGTAGCTCATAAGCGATGCCACAACCGAATGCCAAACCACGCTTATTGGCATTAAATGGGAGGAAAAAAAAAAAAACAGTAACTGGTTCATATATCGGATGCGATGTTTTCAAAATCTCTCGTTTTGTAGTAAATTACTATTTATGCACAATACTGTGTCATTTTCGAAGAAAACATTGCAATTAGGTAACGTAGAATTTTTAAAAATTAGTCTGTATTATGACTTTTGATAACAATCTTGGGACGCATTTACCACTCTTTTAATGAAACATCTCATAATATTTAATAGTTTTCTAATTTGGAAAAACATTACATTTCTAACTTGAAAGAGAAAACACAAATAGCCTTTTTTCATTGTTAACATCATTTTTTATGTTTTTACTTTATCAACTGGTGGAAGATTGTTCCAAATAAATTTTGCTTCGAGAGAAAGGGTATCATTTCTTTTGTGAGATCAGATGTCAACAAAAACAATTATCCTGTTACCACTACTTGAAATTCAAATACGAAAAAAGAGAGCATTCCAGTAAATATTTGACAATCACCACTGTTCTGTTAAAATAAATTTTAAAATTTTAAACATAAGTTGTATTTTAAGTATAAGTTGGTCATTATATGTTCAGTGAATATAATGAACGAACTTCATTGCTAATCTGAAAAATAATCTTTCATGCCTGCATTTTGAAATGTTTATTTTTATAGTACCTAATAATTACCCTCAACAACATTCAGGTCCAGGAATTTTATTAAAGCATTAGCCTACTAAAACCATACCCGGCGTGAGCAATTTAATTATACTCCCCAACTTCTGGAAGGGTGGTAGGGTTCATAGTAACACTACTAACGCTTGCCCTATAATCACCTCAAAACCAACCAAATGGACCCCTCTCCCCTGCTCTGCAGTTTGCAAGATGGGGATAGGGGATTGCTTACTGATAACGCTGATGAAGCGATTGACAAGATCGCGACATCGTTGCCTTAGCAACAGTCTCCTAACAATATCATTTGGTCACTCCATGAGAAGCAGGGATAGCACTGTCATGTGTTGACAGAGTAATCCTAGCTATCTGAATTCCATGACCTTTTTTTTTTCTTCTCACCCACCCAAATATATTGATGTTGAGAAATTCTCCCGACTAGATACCATTTTTCAGTTGGATCCCGTAATACGCAGGCAGTTTATCTTGCCTGCTATGAGTAGAATTCTAACATCATGCTTAGCAGATTCTGCTCTTATAGTCATTTTAATGCACATTCATTCAAACCTTTACCTTTCCTACTAATGTTTGTATTTAGGTTTTCTGGTCCAATATTTTTTACTTTTAGAACTCTTAGTAAAATAAATTCCCGTATGAATGAGAAAATTTGTTTCGAAATTGCAAAATGCAGCAGTTTTATGAGCTCTGTGATGATTCTTTTACATGTATTACACCTAATAACCCAATTTACTGCCATTAATGTCAACCCAGACATTTGCTATTTTTTTTACATCAGGTAGAATACAACTTAAATTCATAATTTTCATCGACTGTGCCTCAGGCAAGCGCAGATTCAAAGAGAAGGGACTTATGATGTGAAAACCCCACTCATCTGTAAGTAGCAAAGATAGACTAAAAATGCTGCTTTTCGGATTCTAATTTCGAAAAATTTCCGGATAAGAACAAGAAAAATTTCTAAGTTTCCTGGACACGCCTTTTAATGCAAGAGTATATAACACTGATGACTTAAATTGTAGTGATAATTACAATTGCCCAAGCCTGCGAAAAAAGACAAGGAGAACGTTTTTCAAAGTACTTTTTCTATTTAAAAAAAAAGACATAGAGGCAACATTAGGGGCAGAAAATGTCTATTTTTAGTTAAGTTTTTTTTTTTTTTATTTTATTATGGTTCAAGACAATCCAAAAGTTGCACACGATTGAAGGGCCCTTCAAACTAGTTTTGATACGAGAAAAATTATTAGGGAAAAGAAAATGTTCACCTAAAGTGCAGTTGAAATGTATCTTATGCAGTCTTTGCGATACATTGCTGAAAATGTCTATCAAACGTCTTACGCAAAATTCTTAGCCCTAAACTACGGTATGTAAATTTCCTTTAATTAATCAATTTCCAAATGGCAGGAGGTATCATAGCATAGTTTTTTTACTTTAAATACTCTTAACAACTTTTCATTCGATGAACTAATTTGGCTGAATTATTTTCAATTGGTTGAGGATAAGCTTATAAAATTGTTCATTTGGATTTTCGTATTCAAGTCAATAAACCTAAATTTTATAATGGAGGAACACATAGCATCAAACTACAATGTTGCTTTTCGTTTGAAAATGGATGAAGTAAAAATCATAACTTTTAACAGCTATATTTCAGTTCATCCTTTTTTAAACTGAGGTGGAACACGGATTCAATAAAATACTGCTACATTATTTTATTTAAAAATATTGAAAAACATCTATGAGCAATTCAACTCCAAAGTTAAGTCGCATTTCATGGTCTGGTAGAGTATAATATTAATTGAAACAGAAGTTCCATATTATTCGTTTGACAAATTGAGAAAACTGAAAAAATATTTTATAAAAAAAAATATATATACTCTGCTGCAAAATGTACATGAATCGAAAAAAAGAGGCCTAGTTAACGAAATTTAAAATGGTCATAGTGTTGAAAAACCAAGGATTGCGAATTCAGACGAAAATGCAGGAAAAAAAATGAGTCATAACTAGAGAAATAATTAATTTCTGCGATGTGTATTGCATTAAGTTGCCAGCATTCTTCTGAGAATGATTATACAAAAAAATGTAGCCGCTGATCACTAGATCCACTAAATTCAAAGGGAGCTGAACTTGCCTTCTCAACAGGTCCCAAACATGCTCTCTGCGGAAGCAAGATTTGGTGATGAGTCCATTGTAGCCTTACAGATGACGCAGTGAAAGTCGTGAATGCTGTGAAAGAAAGCTGAATTCCTGACAAATGGATTATTTGATAGTTTATGCTCTACCATCGACAGCAAAATATTGAACAAGTCAGAGAGTTGTCAGAGTAGACGACTTGCAGGACGACTAGATGACGCTGTCTACATTGAGGATTAAGTAACAAGTGTCTGGATGGCTACAATCGCAGTCAGTAGAACTGCATTTGAAACTCTTATAAATATTGAAGTTTCACATTAGTTTTAGAGCGCAAGACAACCTATAACACTCAGAAAATGAAATTTCCTGTAATATTTAGTTTGCTTTTATTTACAGTATTGACAACGTCTCTAAGTACAGCTACAAAGTTAAGAATGTAATTTCCAAAAATATGAGACGGGTTTATACGACCTGCTAGAACTGATGCACGCAAAGACAATTGAGGCAGTAAGAAGCAAAGGGATGCAAGTGGCAAAATTAAAAATATGGAGATAACCAGTACAAATAGTAGGGGAATCTCTCCTCTGTCATGGGGCAAGAGATAGTACTAGTATACCTGGTAGGTGCTGTTGTACAGCATGATTTAGAAAAAAAACTTAATGAAATCCTACCTAGGAAGTTACCTTTAAGCGCGTTTTACTCAAAACTTGAAATTGACCACTTACATCCCTTTGCTTCTCACTACCTCAATTGCTCTTAGTGGTTCTACACTGACAGAGAAAGTGCTCTCTGCATAAAAACTAATCAGTCGTGTGGTTCACCTGTACTAGAACTAATGCTGTTCATAGCTTGTTTCACTTTAATTCACTCCCTGTCTGATTTTTGTTTTGAAACATATGGAGTTCTGACCCTCACGTTTTTCAGTTTAAACCGTGTACATCAAATAAATAAGCTACCTTTTCAATATAGCTTATCCATTACCAAAACAAAACTTTATTCCGACGTAATCAAGTTGCGCTCTAATAAGCGAGTTGGTTATTTTAGGCCAGACTTTTCTCCTACGGGGGGAGAGGGGGAGAGGAGTAATCAACCAAGGTTCATATATGCACAGTGTAGCTTAAAATCAATCATTGTGAGATGTTTACCCTGCCTTTCCTCCATTGGCACGTGTCCTGATCAGACAGATCATTGTTTTAAATAAACTGGAAAGATTCATTTTGGAATATGTACGTTGATTAAAGCAATTGCGTATAAAATGTAAAAGAGTTCGAATGAATTCAAATGAACGCCTGTCTTTCATAATCCCATTGCGCCTCCATATTTAATCCTGTTATGAAATTGCAGGCTAGATTGCTATTCATTGAAACTTAGCAAATACAATAAAGCAAAAGTCGTTAGATATTCCGTATGATATGAGTCGGAGGATGGGAGGAGGCGGGGGGGGGGGGCATGTGCGCATGAATCAAAGCAGCTGCCTTCCCGGGTTTTGTCGTCCATGAGTAAGTAGCTCATCGAGTCGGAATCCGTAATCCAGGTGCGTGATATCCATGCAGAGATATTTTTCCACATGAAGTATGAGGGAGCATCTCCATACGGAGCGTTCCGCCTTTCCCAGCAATGATCGATTGCGGAGCTATGTTGGGAGGGTCGTAATCGCATACCGGACGTATTGTCGGCAATCAGCGAGGCGGACGTGTCATAATGTGGGCCAATAACTGCCGCCCAGGGATGACACTCGCCAGATATAATTTCATACTTGGACGCCCAACAAATGAGGAGGAGGAAGCTCCGCCTAATGCAGTGCAGAAGCTAGGCCGATAAATACGTCTAGGGGGAGGTCAAGTGCGGATACTACTTTCGATCTGTTTTTTGCGCCCCCGACTCCCTTGCATCAACGCTTAGATAAATGTCGCCCTTCAGGGAAGGCGGGATGCTGCCACACGACGAATATGAAAACATCGTTTTTTATCATCCTTTCTTTTTTTCTCCCCCAGATTCTTCTGATCCAGTGAACTACCATTTGACGGAGAATAAATATACGAGATATTGGAAAAGCGCTGTTGCGTGTCTGTTTTCCCCGGTTAGTTATTATTTATTTCGGGAAAGCGAAGAAACGGGATAAAAGTTTCGCGCTCCAAGTGGGCTAAAAGGGGACGCGGGAAAATGTTTTTTGAATCCGGGAGCGGTCGTTCGGGGAAAGAGTGTCTTCTCGGTAGATCATATTATTCCGATTGTGCGCGAACAAAGGGAAAGGTCTAGCGTCGTTTCCGATTAGGGGCAAAGAATATTTATTTAGATATCACTAAATTTTGAATGCGCTTGTCTTTGACATTTAGACGAATTTCTCCCCAATCTAAGCTTGTACCAAAGAGCACGTCATAACTCACAACCTGACTGTATTCTTGAGAACTATGATAGTTTGAACATAATAAAAAGGTAACGGATAAAATTATTTAAAAAATCACTAAAAGTTTATCCCTTGGACAACAAACTTAATGAAATGTTTAATAGTAGTCCCCAACCGATTCGAAACACCCGAACCGCCGGTTTGGAGACTTCTGATTGGTTGAAGAAAGCTTTAAATGGCAGTTTGCTTCAAACAAACTTAGTAGGAAAACGTTTTTGAAGAGGAGCATGTAAAGAAAATGTATTTTTGATTTGAACGATTTTCCTAACAATTTTGAACGGTTCAAATCTTTTAACATTAGTGCCTACGGCGAAACTAAAAATCAATGTAGATATCCGAACTTAAATGTGAACTTGCTTCAAATAATTTTTTTTGGGAATAGCTCTTGATGACCAAATCCCGATTCTGACTTCTAGAACTGTAAGAGCTGTCGACTTCGACTCTGACTCCAACTCCGGCTCCGTAGCTTTGGCAAAAAGTTAGACACGGGGGGGGGGAAATGGCTGACTCCGACTGTTGGAAATTAAAAGCCATCGACTCAGACTCCTTTGCCCCAAAATTAGTCCGACTCCGACTCCGCAAACATTGGCAGAATTGTGGGCTTTGAGAGAAAGTGACCGATTTCGACTTTGAGTCCTCGAACTAAAAATCTTCGACTCCCGACTCTGACACCTTCACCTCAAAATGTGATGGACTCCGACTCCATAGCCATGGTCTTCATTGTAAAATAATCATTGTTGATATGATTTGTTTTTATTTTCACTCTAATGTTTTAATTTATGTATTCAGTTTTTGGCGGAGAAATTCGGCCTCCTTAATGTTTTAACATAAAGATTAGTGCAGACGATTTTATTTTATTTATTTATTTTTTGATAATGAAAATTATTTTTAAGTTGGCATTTTATTGTTATTTATTTATTTTTCAAAGCATATTTATTACTTTTTAAGGTATTTTTTGGCAACAGGGGACAAACAAACAATTTATTATTATTATTATTATGTATTTATTTTAATGAGCATATTATTTTTAATTCCTTTTTGAAAGCGATGAAAATTGTTTTCAACGGAAGGTAACAGATAAGCTTTTTTGTTTAAAATGTGCCACTATTTTATTTGATCGTTTATTAATTTTTTGCGCATCTGTTTCTTTAGATGAGCAAGGCATATTTTATTTCTAGAAATCAGCTTAAAATGCTATTAAGTTATGTTTGAAATAATTTGCAATTTTAGCTAATTTTGAGAATTTTGATCACATACTATAGAAAGTCGATATTGATATAAGGGAAAGCAGGCTTGTTTAGTTCTAGACGGAACTTCTTATTGAACACCGCTATAATCAGCCATTCATATTGATCAAGTAATTCCTTTTTCAGAAGTCTTCAACCTATACATATTTTTCCTCCTTTTTTTTTACATTAACTTTGTCTAAAATAGCGTTAAAATTTTCATTTGCTGGCCCATTATCACGTTTATTATTCGAATGTATGGGAAATGTTTTGGTACTTCTTGTTTCATTTTCAGTTAATTTATAGCTTTTTACACATTTGCTTCTTACAGAAACATAATCTTTAAAAAACTTTTGAAAAAATCGTTTTTTCCCCGAAAGTAGCAGAGCGCTTAGGCAGTAATTTCTACTATACATTCTTCACTGTTGTACCCAGGGCCGGATTTGGAAGTGTGGGGGCCCCGGGGCAACGAAGGAGTGGAGGCCCCTAATCAGGGTTCGAAAAAATCATCATATTTTCGAAAATATCCGATACATTGATATATATCCGAATATTTTTATATATATGTATATATCCGATATTTTTGACCCGTGAAAGTTAGGATATTTTGTAAAAAATTTACTGTGAGGACCCCTTTGTTGTGGAGGCCCCAGGGCAGTAGCCCCGCCTTCCCTCCCCTAAATCCGGCCCTGGTTGTACCCTTTAGAAGTGAGAGACTTGCCCCAGACTTGTGACACCCTTAGAGGTACTAGAATGTCACTCTTAAATATTGTAAATATATAATCCAGCGTGCCCTGGGATGAAAGATTGCACCCAGGGGAGAATAATGGCACCCTTATTTGAAGGTGCCCAATGGCACATGCATAAGAAACGCATTCACTCAGTGGCACCCCCTTTTCCAGCAATTTCATTCGCTGATTATCGGTAAATTTTAATATTGAATTCAGTAAAGCTTTAGTATCAAATTTGAGCCTCGGGGGAGATTGTCCATCACTTTTGGATCACTGTTATGACTGTTATTTCTGTCCGTGCTCTAACTCTCTTAAATAAACACCTGGATTGCTTTGTAATTTTAACATATTGACATTTAGTACAGCATGATCTCTACTGAAAGTGAAACTTGTATTATTTATAAATTCATTTCCAAGAACAGCCAAAAATATTCAGCTGAATTACAATCACTGTGAAAACCGAATCATTTCGTTAAATTTCAAAATTTAAAAGGTGGGTTATAAAGGGTGAATCTGAAAGAGTGGATCAAATTTTAAGAAGAGAGAAATAAATTTAAGCTGTGTTCGCGCGCGTGATTTCTGTCATGAATAGAAACGTACCTAATAGATTAACGTATTTAACGCAAATGCGCCAATTTTAGATCTGAAATTTGAAAATTCCAAAAAACAAAATTAACTACAGACTTAAAATTGACTAATCACACACGCTAACACTATTTTTGGGTAAATATAATTATTTTCGTAGATAACAGTTAAAAAAGTTTTTATTGGGAACTTTTTAAAAGCTCAACTTTGGTAAGAGGAGGGGGTTTTTTTAATAAAGAAAATAATGAACAATTCAAGAGAATTTTCATGTATATATTACAGTAAAAAAGTAAAAATCTCATTGCCAATATTTTTTATAGATTTTTAATTTCTTCAATGTTGTGTTAGTAGTTAGAAGGTTTTAAACTTCGAAGTACAGACTTCAAAAACTATCCAAACGTTAAACTTTCGAAGATTGCCCTCAGATTATCAAAAAATAAAAGTTTAATAGATGGCCAGACGTATTCGACATAAACTTCATCAAAACTAAAATGCTAAAGGTATTCTATATCGATTCAGGCAAGGGAGTTGATTTTAAACTCACAGAAATTTTTTAATTTAACACATGTTGAAATATGTAAAAATATAGGCTACAGCCATATTTTTGTTTTTCTATCTTTGTTCACCATTTCTCACTTGCGATTTTCGACAATATTTTTAAACTGCTTTATGTTCGAAACAGTTCACGATATTCTGCTACCGTTTTCTGAGTTTCAAAGACAATTACTTTTTCTTGAAGATGATATGCACCATTTGAAAATGATTGTTTATAACTTCCTGCTGCAGAATTTCAAAAAAAAAAATATTTTTTAATAAATTTTGAACTTTTTACAAAAATGCTTATTTTTTTAATTTTTGATTTTTTTAAACTTTTAATCAGTATTAATGAATACTAAATACTTTGAAAAGGAGAGCCTGCTACTTTTCAGTTTATCAGGTTTTAGAGACATTTGAGAAAATGGGAGTTTCTCAGGAACTCTAAATGTAAAGGTAGACATGGAAAATTAAAAACTTAATTTTTCAGCAAGTGGCCACAAGACACTTTTCACTTGCTTATGTTTTCACATTTTATTTTTCAGTTACAATTTTGTCTAGTATTATTATTTTCGTGAAACAAGAAAGCAAGGAGAATCTCTTGGCTACGCTGAATGGTTGCGTGTGAGAAAAGCTTCGGCCAAATCGACTGAAGACTGCGTTATTGGTTTCATAAAAAATTGAATTCCTGGATAAAGCGGCAACTAGAAATTGTTTTTTTTTTTTTTTTTTTTTTGAAATCAAAAATTGATATACCACTTAGATCAAAAAGAAGATTAAGTGACTTAAAATGATTTTTTTGCTCAGATAGGGAAAGCTCAATTCAAACGAATTTTATTTAACAAAGAACTTTTATTATTAAAATAATAAACGTTCAAAAACCCAAAGAAAATAAAAATGAAATACAGCATTTATTTGCCACCCAACAGACTACATCTGAAATTAAACTTCTCACCCCTTGAGATAAAGAAAACTACTACTTATCACGTGTAGTTAAAGGTTTAAAAAAAATTTAAAATAATGTAATTTTATGCTAAAAATTATGAGACCTATCTATCTATCTATACATATAATAAATTAAGTTGTTTGTGTGTGTGTGTGTGGGGCGCATCCCGGAAAAACGGTAAGGCTTAGAAAGATGAAATTTGGCATACAGGTGCTGTTTTTGCCGAAGATGTGCACCTCGGGCTTCGATTTTTGATATTTTAATTAGAAAAAAAGTTATTTAATGTTTTATGTGTTTTTTTGCACTTTTTAGTAATTTTTACCTCACAGACCCCGAACCAATCGTACCACACAAATATTTTTTGTACTATAGTGTAGGAAATTTAATTTTAAATATGATGAATGAAAAAAGTTTGAAGATAGAGCAATTTTTTTATTTTTTATAAATTTTTGAAAAAACCTTTAATTTGCATGTTTTCCTGTGTTTTATTTTTTTCTAACATCATCCTGCGAGAAGTATCAAAGCCTCATTTCTGAAATTTAAGTTGGTAATAGTAAAAACATTTCGCCCTCTTCAGAAGAAAAAAGTTCTTAAAAATACGCAATAGTTTTTTTTTTACAATTTTTTTAATGCTGAACACATCATGTCCTTTCACGCATCAGTCGAAAAAAGCGTTCTTCAATCTTTTATGCCTGTGACGTCACTACTTGGATTTCAGTTCGATATTTACGATGGAATCTTAATCGCAAGCAATGTTAATCTTTTTTTTACTATAAAGCTTACATCTACATTTTCTGACGTGATGACCACGTGTTTTTCCGGCAGCGCTTACTTTTTTTCTTTCCTTTTTTTTGTTTTATTTAGGGATTGCATTTATTTCTTTTTCCATCCCCCCCCCCAAGCTGGACCTTTCGCTGTATCTATATTACGTTACATTTCATAGTTGTGCGCATTAATTCAATAAAAACAGCGAGATTTTTTTTTTATCTTTGTCAAACCTACTTTTTGCACACTATGGGGAATTTGGCCTTTTTTTTTTTTTTTTTTTTGCTCAACTTAAATAAAAGAAAGCGGTTTTTTGAGTGATCTTTGTTTTTATTAGGAAATGGGCGGGGAGGTCAAAATAAATAGAGATGGATTCGAAAATGTAGAGATAGATTGTAAAGGTAGATAGCCGCCGAAGGCGGCAATCTTGGCGTAAAAATGTGAATGACACAAAAAAAAGAGATAGAGATGGATTGATTAATACTGCAGCCAAATTTATTTAAACAACCGCCGAAGGCGGCAAACTTGAAGTAAAAAGGTAAATGACAAGTTAGCCAAACAGCCGCCGTAGGTGGCTGCTTGCACAGAAAGGCGAATGGCGTAAGAAGGCGAACCAGCTGGTCGCCGCAGACGGCTAGTTTTTAATAAAATTCTTGATTTCAAGCCGAAAAAAATATTCCCACGGAGATGGAGGCATCCGAAAACCCTTTTTGGAAACTATGTTCATCTAAAAATGTATTAAAAAATCTTCCCTAGTTTTCTTCCATTTTTTCTAGTTTTTTATTACTTCATGCAATTTATATAAGTTCGGAATAAATCTCGGTACATCTTTAATTCATACCATTTTGAGGCAAGCATTGCTTTTTTTTCCCCCCTCCGTATTTGGTTATGCTTTAAAGCTTCTTACTACCATGAACGGAATATGCTCGGAGCCTCCAAAAACGTGTTTGGAAGCGAAAGGGAAATAAATACGCCGCCTATTCGTCATAAAAGAAAATTATAAAAAAAATTCCTCTAAGTAAGGGGAATCAGGTAGGGGGAATCCAGGGGGGAACAACGGATTTTCCATGTCCTTACCGACCCCAAGCTCAAATGGAATCTCTGAGATGACAGTTTGGTTTTCTAAATCAAAGGTTAAGAGCCAGTGGGAATATTTTGTGACGGCTTTTGGGGGGAAAGGAAAATTCATACAGGAATCTAGTATGAGAGCGGCGTTGGGCATCCATTAAAAATGGATGTGTTTCTTCTTAATAATGCAGAAGTTATCCATTTGCCAGGATTGGCCATATCATGCAAGTCCGACGCCCCTTGGCCTACACATTAGTTCTTTTTAGCTCCGCAGGTACCGCCGGATATATGCTTAGGGAATTAGATGAAGCGTTTTAGCTTTGCGAAATTTGGCAGCTTTGATTCTCCTTTAAGTTGGTAGACGGCGGAATTGCACTTTCTTAACTGTGTGAATTAGAAATTTAAAAATAAGGACTTGGTCTCATTTACACTTTAGTATTATATTTTCCATTGTTTCGGAATTAAACTTTCATTTTATTTATTTCAAGTTCAAAAACTTTAACCTGGCTGTTGATTTCGAGTCTAACAGATGTTGAAACGAAAGCTGTGTAATAATAATAAACAATTAATTTTTAAAAAATGTCCTTTCTAGAAGTGACTTGATTTCTTAATTTTTTCTTTCTTTGTTTTATTTATGTATTTCTGCTTTTCAGAAAGCTGTATTAAGTTCAAGAGAGGAAAGTATAGATCTCTATCTTAATGGCATCCAAATAATGTTTTACTTTTATTAATTTTTATTTAATTTTTTTTCCGCATTCGTAGCATAAGCGATTTTTGTAACGCATATTTAATAGGAAAATCAAAGTTTAAAGCTTGAAAAATGAAGAAGAAAGAGACAGACAGAGAATTAAAAATTGTTGCCAGTTGTTCGGTTTAAATACCTTTAAACCGCAGCAATTTAATTTTTCTTACAACGTAAAAAAAAAAAAAAAAAAATAATAATAAAAACTGAAATGATACGGAAATCACTTGTCTTAGCTTTAAAATAACGCCATGAATGAAAAATAAAGAAAACAACTTGTGAATCATATGTTATGAGCAGCTCTCTCTCTATTGATTAACTTTAGTACTCAATACAATATAGAATTTTTTTTTTTTTGGTTCCGCAATTTTATATATTTTTATTGGTTACTTTTAAGCATGACCTTTATTCATGTTCACATTTTTTTTTTTTAATGCTAGTTGATGTTTTATCTCTCAGAAATACTTTGTAATGAATTTCGTATCGTTTTGCGAATCTTTTACTTTCTACTTTGAGATAAGCTTCTTTCTAAGCAATTAGAAATAGCAAGCTTGTTTAGATTAAAATATTATTTTAAAGTTCGAAGGACAGTTCTAGTGTTTTTTTTTTTTTTTGGATAGGTAAATTTGAGAAGTTGGTTCAATTCCCTGAGACGAAGTGGTAGACCCAATCTTCATAAAACAAATCACTTTCTGCTGACCAATTGCTAACTGATTCATTACGAGATTTTTGTGTATTGATGACAATTTTCTTTTTTCTTTCTTCTTAGCCTACTTTCGAGCAAAAAAAAGAAGATACAAGATTTAATATTTGGTAAAAATATTTATAAAAACAAAAATAAGTTGAAAAAAAAAACATTAATTCAATTAATATACGACTCTGTTAATATCAAAAGCGGCTTAATCCAAGATTTTTCATAATTTTTTTCTTTATAATTTGATACGTTTTTTTTTATATCATGCCTTAAAGCAATTCGAAAGGAATCTCTGTCAGTCATTTCTCACGCTGGTTTTGAAGTACCGTCAACCCCACGTTACTTCAAGACGAGCTTAATCCATCGATTACCATATTGCATCTGTAAAAACGTACTGATAAAATCGACAATGCCATTGCAAAAAATTGCTTAACCAACTCACATTTTTTATTTTATGGGCTAGTAGAGGAATGTGAGGCAAAAGTGAAATAGTTGAGATAGATTAGTTTTTTTTCGAATGAACTAATTGGAAAATTGTTTTTAAAATTACGGTACATAAAGAAAGAACAATATATTTCCATAAAACTTGCACTGAAACATTAGTTTTTTAGTTTTGGCAGTAAATTTGTACTGCCAAAAAAAAGGTGGAAATTTTTCATCTTTTTTTTATGGGGCAAAATGAAAAATAAAATATTTTTCTAATGCAATACTTGCTATTCGGTTATTAAAAATATTTCTGATCAACTGAATGAGTAAATTAGAAAATGAATGAATAAATGAAAAGAAAATGGACCAATTAACGAATAAATAAACGAAGCATATATTTCAGTAACTGCACAAAGCATTTAAAATACAAAAAAGCTTAATATTAAACAAAAAAATACTGCACCGAATATTAGTAGGTCTCAATAAATATTTGAAAAGTTAAAACAAGACTTTTATCGTTTAGTAATAACAAAGATAATTTTTGGACTTGCAACAAATTATTACAATGAGTATCAATTTTTGAAAATCGCTTATATTATCATACTCTTTCATTTACTCATATTTTCAGAAGCTTACATATGCTACTACATAGTTAAAATATTATCAGATAGGTGGTGCTAAAAGCGGAGTAAATATTTCACTATTTCACTTTGCTCCGCTGTTTCACATTACCCCACATTCCCCTACATGGTATGATGTGAAAAACCACATGAAATGTAATTATAATTTGAATGGAAAACTAAAAAATAAAACAAAACAAAAGTGACTTTGCTTCAAAACCAGTTCAAATCAAATTATTTTTATGTGTAAATCATTCGAGAATTCTGTCAATTTAAGAAATAAAACTTTTTTTTTAATCTGTCCTGTAAAGTTTTAAAAAACCGATTGAGCTGGTTTTCATTTTAAACGCTTCATTTAAAAATGAAAATTTGAAAGTACAGTTCCAAGATGGGGGAAATACGTGACTATCGATCGATCTGTTTGTCCACCTCTCTCCTCACTTTTAAACGAATGATTCAAACAAAACTGTATTTTTCGAACGATCTCGGCAAGGACACCTCATTACCACGCAATATTTTTCATATTGAACAAATTTCCCTTGATTTTGATCAGTTCAGAAAACGTCACATTATCGCCTACGGTGAAATGTCAAGGTTATATTGATCCTGACCGAGAAAGCGAATTTGCTACGAACAAACGTCATTTTAAAGTAGTTTTTACGTAAACCAAGTCTTATTTATATTCAGTAAATTACCGCCCATTAGCCAGGGCTATAGCAGAAATACATGAAATACACCGCCAGCTCTACTGAATATACCTTGCCTCGCGTTCAATCTTCGAGTTGAACCGAACCATTGCTTCGGTCACTCGTCTGGTCTGCTAATTCTATATTAGCTACCAGTTTGTTTCGCACTCTTAGCTTCCTTAAGAGGTTTTCCATCTCCAGCTCAGTCACTTTCCTACGCCGGGCTGATGAGTGCTAATAAGCACGAAACTGCAGTCCTCGGCTGGGAATGACTGAGCTGGCGGTGTATTTCATGCAAGTCTTATTTAGTTATTCAAATTATTTTGAAAACGAAAATAATTTCGACATTTGAGCCTACGAGAGAAACTTAAAACTTTTTCTCTTAATGCTGATTATATTAAACAGAAAAATCGACAAAAAATTACTGAAATTATTAATAGATTTTTAGTTCTGTTTCAAAACATAGAAAAGATATTTTTAGATAAAAATCAAAATGCTTTTCGGTGAAATAATTTTTAACTTACAGCAAAATGTTACAAAAAGAGAACGAATTTTTGAAAATTGTTGTAGTTATCATACGTTTTGATCTTTAGAGATAACTTTTTCCGGACTGGAATAGACAACATGTGTTAAAACATAGCTAAAACATTACCTCATACCAAGAGCTAAAAGCAGAGTTAATATTTCACCATTTCACTTCGCCCAACATTCCCTTTATAGTTGCAATTCATTATCAATAATGTGTATAAAAAATAATAAATAACGTATTACTTTTCAGAATTATAAGTTAATGAGCAAACAATCGACAATATTTCTATCAAATATTTGTTGTTTGATGAAATCAATCACTGTACTTGCAAAATGTAAGATAAATGAAAACCATTGTCACTATAACTCTTCGTAAAAGTCTAGGACGCGAGAATATGCAAAATGCAAGTAGTAATGTTTTGAAAAGCAATATATTTTTCTTAGCTGGTTGAAGATGTCTGGAAAAACAATTTAATGAGGAACACTTTTGTAAAAAAAAAAACTTAGTTTACACCATTTCGGAAAGTTAACTCAAGATTGATATTAAGATTTTTACAAAAACTTCAAGATTCTTGCAAAGTTAAGGCAAGCGACTGAAATCATAATGGTTTGAAAAAAAGATACTGAGTAAAACTTTAGGAATACATATGAGAAATAAATATGTCTGTTTGCAAGCAAATGTGGAAAAAAAAAAACCGGAGAAACAAAAAAAGAGAGAGAGAGAAAAGTAAAAGTAAATAGACACGAATAGAAAAAGTAAACGTCGAGCGAGAAAAGGAAACAGGAAAAAAAAAATCCTTCATGCAGTGAGGTCCAATCCAACAACCCTCTTGGTCGTGATGAATGAAAGAGGTACATTAGGTACATTTTTATCCTTCTCCGACTCTTGTATCCGGTCAATGCCCTACTCTCCCGGATAGTACTATGCCGGACAAAGGAGATTTTGCTTGTCATTTTCCCTTAAATAATCTGCTCTATCATTGAAGGAGGAAGGAAATATTTTTTCTTCAATATTACATTCCCTGACAGAATTATTCTCGAACAGGAAGAAATAAGGGGAGGCTCTCCCATCAACTACAAAAGTCACAACAAAACACGGTAATTCATTTATTCCTGCTTTAATTCTTCTTCTGACAGTATGGATTGCAATGAATATCATGAAGGATTTAACTTGTATCTGTGAAACATTGGTTAGATCGAGGTATTTTATTAATCCATTAATGCTCTGACATTTTTAAGCAATATATTTTTCTATGAAGAGATACCGCCTTTCTATGCGAGAAGAGAGCATATTCCCGAAATCTTTCTTTTTTATGTTGTTTTATTAAGCTTATAAGATAGCTATAGATAAGATTAGATTTAGTTAAATAAAAATGAAAAGTAGAAATATCAATTGCTATGATAAAAATAGCGTAATTATTAAAAAGGAGAAAAAAATATTCCTCTACAAATGTATTATTTATTTTTTTGAACTTATTTATGTTTTTTAATTATTTATTTTACTTATTTTCATTAATTTATTTTTTCTGATCCTATTTATTTACGTATTTATATTTTTTTATTATTTATTTAATTTTATTTATTTTCTTTAATTCATTTTTTAAATCTATTTATTTATTTAATTACGTTAAGGTACACCTTTTACGCTTAGGAGAATAAAATAGATATCAATTACCAATTTTAGTATAATGTAGTCTAATAAAACTATTTTAAGAACTCACTATTTATTTTCCGAAGCAGTTTTTTGGAAACAACTATTACACATTTATATAGAACAAAAAAGACAGAAAGAAGAACATAAGGTAAGGCGGAGAATCACACCCCCACCTATGCAGAAACCTTTAACTAAAAATAAAAGATAATGCCTCCTATGTTGATCCAGATGCTGTGTAAATCTATCATGACAAACACTACGAAAAAACTTTTTTTTATAAGAAAAAAAAATGCAGCTTTGAGACGTATTACCCTGATGTTCAGGCAATACGCTCCAGCTCATCAGGTTATTTGTCCCTCTTGAGGTAATTTTGAAAAACTTTCTGCAATGAGCAAAAAGTTGTATTAATTGACGAAATTAATGGAAATAAATGCAAATCATAATATGAGCAACGAATTGAAAAATCAAAATCAATTTTACTCTAGCAAAATAAAAATGTAGGTTAAAATATTTTAAATAATATGTATATGCATATTACTTGTGGTTTTTAATAAGCGCAATTACGCCAACTTTCCTCAATCACATATTTCTTATTTTATCTATTCATTCTCGTTTAATATTTATAATTAACGGTAATTATGGGATGAAAGTAATGTCTCCTACTTGCGTGAATCCGAATTACGCTCTCTCCTATCTTGGTCTCATAAGTAACACAATATAACAATAATGAGGTACCTATGTTTTTTTTTTTTTCACAAGCATCAGTCATCTGCTGAGAATGTCGGAACTAGTTGTCTAAGAGTTGATGCTTTGTGTTATGACTGGAAACAATGATCTGAAGGAGGCAGGAGGTTATAGGTGTTTGCTTGTTTCACATTTCCGAAAAAGTTTTACATTGCTACTGTAATCAGGTTGTGCATTCTTAAACTCTTTAAATTTTAGCATTATAAGTTTATTCTTCATTATTAAAGTTAAGTAGAGCCATTTTCAAAATTTATTCGACTTCAAACACAATTAATGTATTTGATTAAGACTGAAAATCAGGTCGGAGAAGTGCGCAATATATTGCGAAGCGAGTTCCTTTTTGTTCTGAAAAAGAAGAATGGAGAAGTGAAAACGAAGATGAAAATAGTGACTGCGCAGGTTCATTTACAATTGATTAGGAAGGGGGGGGGAGCAGCGGGAAGGGCAAATAAGTTATTTATGAAATGCAAGCGGCTGTTTTTTAGTGTTATCTTTGTAGTTCCCCATAATAGAAATTATCCCTGGTAAATAACTTTTCCTCGATTTAAAAAAAAAAAAAATTATAGCTTTAATTATTGGTCTAAGCTTTCTAGCTGAAATTACACAAATCCCAAAATCCTGAATTTCGTTTAACGTAATTTTTTTTTTTTCAAATAATGTTGGTTTTAAGTGACGATAAGAAAATGAACCACGTATTTGGTGATTTTACCATAGGTCTTTTAAATGAAATATGATGCTGTTGCCACTAAAAACATTAACTACTTAAATTTTGAACATTATATTAATACTTTATTGATTTATTTTTTTTAAACAAAAAAAGATCTTTTTAGCTAAACGAACTAAAAACTAAAAAGCTAAGCTTTCGACAAATGTTCTATAAATTTTTGCACACGATTATTATGCATTAACAACGTTTAACATATTACTAAAAACTATATTTAAGCACGAAAGGTAATAACTAAAAACTAAAACAGCATGAGTGCAAACTTCTGCTTGGATTTTTATTTGTATTTCTTACCAAACATTTTTGATCAATGAGTTTTACAAAGCATATTTGTCAGTGTCAGTTAATTACTTTAAAAAAAAATCAACAGGTTCTGATTTCCTGTTTTCTAATTATCAAGATTATTTATTTAACTTTATTTCACCATACCCTTTTGTTGCCGATCAATTGCGAGTGACGAGATCCTTTAAGAAAGTAAACGAGTGTGTGTTTGTCTCCTCAATAACGGCTGGTTGTTACGGGTCAAGCCAAGTATTAAAATGAATTAAGTATTTTCTCAGAAAACCATTCAGCTCCATTTAATATTTATTGGGCGGATAATTAACGGATATATTAATCACAAAGGCATAGTAACATTCCTTCCCAAATATACTTCTAAAAACATACTCGTATATTTTAAAATTTGATATCAATCGAATGAGTTGATTTTTCTGTGGAAAACGGAATTTATTTGCAATTTTTTCAAAGGAACTTCAGCTGGAGTTATAAATATTTTAGCTTAAATTCGAATGCCTTTCCTTGGTTAAAATCATCAACTAGGTTTTTTTTTTTTTTTTTTTGTTAAAAAAAATTTCTCTAAGCTCCAAAGATAAAACTACTTTTTTATGTAAGTCATTAAGTATTGTAACTTATTTTTGTTCAACTAAGTGTCATATTTAAGTCTAAATTAATTATTCTACCAGATCAAAGTAACTAGGGGAAGTTCAATTTACATATATTTGTTTCAAAACACCTAGTTCAAACACGGTCAAAACACCTAGCTTCGTTCACATTTGAACTTTTTTAAGGTTCTTTATTTCATAATAAACTGCGTAGGTTTCGTACATACAATTATGTAGCATTAAAAATAAATAATGAATTGAAAAGCATTAGGCAGTAAACTGGCTTAATATTATTCATGCGTTATTTCTTTGTTTACCTCAATAATAATCTGGAATTCGAAATAATCTCTGTATAATAGACTACTTTTCTGAATACAACACATTTTAAATACTTCCTTTGAACCTTACCATAAATTTCCCTATTCTTCAAAGTATGTGACACCTCCTCCTCTTTGGCACAAAGTGTCACATTTCTCCTTTTCCTTAACGCTTCCCTCCTCTAGTCAAATGTCGCCCTCTATACCACATAAAAATATCTTTATAAAAAATAGGGTTGTTTTGACTAAAACGTTTCACATGTCACACTTCTTGCCATCCCCTCGATCTTGTAGTCGTAAACTGTCACAATTTCACGAATCCTCCTCCCTCTCTAAGCGTGACATCATTGCAAACATTTTTAACTATTTAAGAACTAATACGTACAATTTCCCCTTACTTTTCATTAGTATAAACACAAAGAAATTATGCATACGAATATAACTGATTCCGAAATTAATTTTCAGTTTTAACTCGATTTTTTATATGCAATGAGTTGACATTAAGAGTTCAAAAATAATCTTAGAGAAAACCGCGAAGTATCCACAAATGCAGCTAGCATTTTCACATAAAATAAATGCGTTATTTTTTTCAAAAGCATATGCTCTCAATCCACGATTATATGCTTCCTCTAGCACCTCACAACCGAAAAAGGAAAAAAAATGGTTATTTCTCGAGCTGAACATTATAACCACTAATGCCAGATGATCCCTGCTGCCTTGATGGGAAATCTTACCACAACTTGATGGTTATGTCTTCCTTCCAGGCTGACCAGCCATCCCGCTAGCTGACCATTTCCAAAACTCTCTCTTGTTTCAGATCGTTCCAGCACTACAAAACTTCGTTAGATATAGATGGTACGAGGATATCCTCTTGCCGAAATTTGCGCCGCAGAAGCCCGATAACCCCAGGAAAATACCCTGAACGACAGGCCTTACATTTGTAAAACGCACTCGCCTCGAAACAACCAATGCTATGGGATGCTAAAAGTTAGATGAGATTCTCCTATTCACTAACTTCGCGGTTCTTTTCGCCTATGCTTCGGGTGTTTGCGGGAAAAGTAAGCAAAGGGCATGGGCTATTATTCTTTTCTATATTACCATCACGTATATATATATATATATATATATATATATATATATATATATATATATATATATATATATACAGGGTGTTCCGTTTTAACCTGCAAGACCTCTATTTCGCAACCATTAGTCCGAGATGTATACTTCCAATTGCAAAAATGTTCAAAATTAGATGCATAGTTTTGATAAAGTTGGAAGTAAAAATAAAAATAAATCAAAAAATACAAAATTTAACTTTTTATAAGGGCCCCAGGTCTCCTAAGTTATATTTAGGGAAATAATTTCCATTGAAAAATAATTCCGACACAAAAAGTCAAAATTAGTACAACTAATATTCACCGAGATATGAAAAGCAGCTTTTTGTGACTTACACTACTTTTCACTAGCCGTCAATAAATATAGCGGTTAATAAGTGTTTAAATTCATATTTGTGCATAGAGTGTGGTTTTTCAAATTGTTTCAGGTTTTGTAGTGTGCATTTGCGTATCACGGCATAACATTTGCATTCATTTTTGAATAGCAATGAAAAATATAGATACCTTGTTTTTCTTGCTTTGACGACCTGTCATTCTTCTGAAAGAGTGATAAGTTCCAATCACATCTTCTGTATGGTCCCTTAAAACTTCAAACTGGGATATCTCCTTGAGTTTTGGTGGCACAAATGTCAAGTTTTTTGTGTTAGGAATAGTTTTCAATGGAGATTATTTCTCTAAATATTAGTTAGGGGACCCAGGGCCCGTAAGTTAAATTTCGTATTTTTTGACTCATTTTTAATTTTGCTTCAAACAAAAAAAAATGAAATTAAACAAGCATAAAGCACGTGAAAACTTGTGAAACACAACAAAATCTTTCCCTCAAATAAAAGTTGCTCCTTGCTTTGATACATCCATTTTGTTGCCATTTTCTTAACACTTAGTTTTCTTCGCAACAGGCAGTGTTCCGAGTCCATCATTACTTTTCACTGTACCGATCGTACAGATTTTCATAAACATGTACTATGATTGTTTTAAATTGTATAAACGCAACTCAGACTTCGGGTTTTTTTCTTCTTTACAAATCCTAGGAAATGTTAAGAATAAAATGGGCATTTTCATGAAATCTATCGCTTTATGTCTGTATTAGATGTAAAGAGAAATCCAAAATCCGTAGAGAATGCGCTGAGAAGTTAAATTAGATTCAGTTTTTCATGCACACTCTTAAGAGAAGTCACTCATCTTTATGCGCATCCAAAATTACTAACTAAGGCTGAAAATCACTTTCAAATTAATTTCATTTAAATTAAACTTTTTTACCTAAGCCACTTGAGAGTTTGTGATTTCAGATCTCTCTCTTTCTCTTTTCTTTATTAATGAGTTTAGCAGTAAGATGTATGTATTTGAAGTCCGCCATTTATTTAGTCACCTCAAACATTTCATATTTTGCACGTTTAATAAAAAAAAAATATTAAATGAATTTCGAAGAGCGTACACTTTCTGTATCTTGGCTTAAACATTTATTCAACTTTTTTATTCAATCATCGGAGTTAGTTTTGTTTCATTCACATCATTACTTCCGCTAAAAGCAAATAAGTTTTCAGAAGAGAAATATTTTTATCACTTTTGACAGTGATAAATATGGTAGTGGAACATATTTAAATATGCAATAAATGAATTTTGAGCTCAAATTATATTTTAAAAAATTGTTTTAGACGAGATTAGAATTATTTAGTGAACACGTTTCTTTTTTTTATTGCAACTTTAATTTAGTTGAATTAACGCTTTAAAGAAAAATGAGTTTAGAAATATTCGTTATATGAAAGTAACTCATCATTATGTAAAGCGTCAACATGATGATTTTTTTTCTCTTTTTATTTAAAAAATAATGATTTGTAGGTGTTGCATTGAGTACGTTGTGCACAAAACGGATAAACCATCATCTAGTTTTTCATTTCTACTTTATTCCTAAAGGGTTCTTTTATTTACCAACTCGAAACCATTATAGAACATAATGTTTACTGAGAAAACGATCTACCGTGACTTTTAAATAATCAATTACTAATGCTTGAAACATTTATTTGAATAGTAAAGCCAATAACATCAAGATTTGTATCTATTTAAAATGATTTACGAAAGCAGTAGAAGCAAATCAATATATGCAAGTTCGGATTCATACGTTTTTTAATGAAGAGACGATTAATTTTCATCACTTACCATTTTACTAAACATGTTGATGGCAAATGCTTCCTACTTCATTTCCGGGGAAAGATCCAAATCCCTTCTTCCCCTAATATTATCGAAAAGGTCACCTAAAACTGCATTTTTCAGTTTCAATATCGGAAAATCTAATATATATGAAATTTCAAAATCTCCGTATCCTAACACTATCCTAATGCATTAAAAGATAGTCTAAAAATGTACTTCTGGAGGTTCAATTAAAAAATAAACAATAAAAAGATCAAGAGAAATTTCTGAGCTCTCGTGCTATTTCGAAAAATTTCCACCTCCCCCCCCCCTCGCTCTAGAACAGGGGTTTTCAAATTTTCTAGCTCTGCACCACATGAGGTCATTACGAGTAGTACTATCAGAATTCGAAATTGAAGCTGATTAGAATAGCTGAAACTGGTTATTGAATAAAAATAGAAATGAGTTAGATCACAAAATTGAGTATAACTAAGTTTAACATTTTGTATTGCTAGAAAATATGAAATCAAAGAATCATAGAATTAAATATATATTAATCTGAGGTAATCTAAGGTGTAGGAGAGATTGACATGTAATATCAGCCATTTTCACAACATGAATGAGAAAACTGTCCCAGCTTTTCCTTGACAAGTTTTTGAATATTAGGTAGTAACTATCACAAAGTGCTCCTCAACTTTTAATGCTTTTTTCGATATTTTGACTACTTTATGTATGACAATGCTAAAAATCAATGTTCACATAGAAATGTGGAAGAAAAATGCACTAAAAACCTCAAAAAAAAAAAAACAAAAAAAAAAGGCAGTAATTTCGACGTGACCACGGAATTGAGTTTTTTCTTAAATTATAGTTAGTTTAACTTTTATAATTCATTTTCTCAAACCTTCGTGCCTCCCTTAAAATTCTATACCCGCCAGTTTGAGAACTCTTGCTCTAGAAGATCCTCAAAATTTTCATTTTATAGAACTTCAGTCTCGAAAACCGTGCTGGAGGAAAGTCCCTGAACCCCCCCCCCCTTCTTTCCCCTAAGGGAACAAAAAATGATTGAAAATTGTGTTTTTAAGACTTTAGTTAGTTGCATTTCATCTTTTTCTTTAAAAAATGCATTTGATATGTGTTACAGATATGTGCAAATTTCAACACAAAAAACTGAGCCAAATACACCTAACCTGAAAATTATGAAAAGTCATGAAAGCTTAGTTAAGTCCTCATTTGGCTGCCTTCCCTTACATGTTCAGGTTTAATTTACTAATTTTTAAGAAAAGTTTATCCGTTTTCTTTGAGAAGTTTAAATATATGCTCCGTAATTTCATAAAATAAATGTTTTAGTATCGCAATAAATACTTATTTCACAGCAAATACCCATTATCCTTATATATTATTTCTGTAGCCTGTTTTTGGTTTCTACGGCGGATTTTCATCAATTCTTGATCGATTTCTTTGATTTACGCCTTATTTTAAAGCTTATGGTGCTGGCTACTGACGAAAAATAGACCCACGGTCTAAAAATTGTTTTTTTCAGCCGAAAAACCTGTTTTAAAGAACCAGAATGAGGTTTTCGGTTAAACTTATAACTTTAATTTGCGCTATGACCGACAGAGCTGAATAGCTTGATCGGCAGAGCATTCTCTTCGTAACCAGGAGAATGCGTGTTCGGGCCCACCTCCGGACGATCTGCAACAAAAAATTAGAGAAATATCGCGCATTACAAGAACACTTAATTAAGTGGATAGCAACTATGAAGAAATAGAATTAATGAGAAGGAAACGCTCCTTGCTGATATGAAAACTTGAAGTGACTATGTGCTAAATTACTTCTGAATTGAACTTTTTTTTTCTTTTTAAGCTTTGGCTCTGGTAAGAAAATTAAAGCATAATGTAAGCGAAAATATAAGTAACAGGTTTAAGATTTCAGACTTCAATAGAACTGTTTTTTGTTCCGAAAAAAATAATAAATCGTACATTGAAATATAGATTCTTCTAATGAGTTTTTTAATCTTTGTACAAATAAAAAAACTACTACCTCAATTTGAAGGGTAAAATATATATTTTTTCTTCTTTTTGCAAAAAAACAAATAGCTTATCACATTTTTACTACATTCGAAAAGCTACGCTTAAAAAAGAGCATAGTTCAATTTATTTTGTATTTTAACCGTGCTGTTAAATGATGAACACGTGCTGCCATCTAAGTTATAACGGTTCAAGCAGCCTGCGGTAACAAATTGTAAAAATTTTCAAGAATAAAAAAATGTTTCTTCAATATCTTATCTTATATATTATTCCCTTCTCATTTTAAAACTTATCAGGCTGGCTAATGAAGAAAAATAGGCTAACGGGCGAAAAATCAAGTTTTCGAAAACGCCCCTTGCTGTTTCAGAACCTTGATGCTGCCTGTGGTTCTTATGCATTTTTTAAAAGCAAAATTCTAATGCAGTTTTCCATTTTTTACGTCGCTTTCGGCAAAAAAAAAAAAAAAGCCTGTGTGTGTGTTCATATTTTAATAAAGCTTAAAAGCACTGGACTTAGTTGTTCGGTTAAATTGATAAGTTGTTTTCGGTAGAGCGTTCAGCTATAAACTATTTGAACTTCGGGCAAGTTTGGGCTGTCCGATATAATATCAAATTTATATTAGTATTACGCATTACATGTACTCATAACATACAAACGTAATAAAATAAATGCAGTTTGAATGCTACTTGGTGTTTCGACTCCTTTAGGCAGGCTGCAGTTATCATTCGGATAAGTTGACTGTTAATCGAAGGGTGTTCCTCCTTTTTTTTAAGCTTTGACTACATCCAGATCACTCAGCATAATGTAAGCATAAAAAAGTATTAGATTTACCTAAAGGAAATCTTTTTTGTGCAGAAAAACATTTTCATTGTATGCTGAAATGTAGATGTTTCTAATAGCAGTGTTCGACCTTTTGTACAAATGAAAAAATACTACGCCAAATTAAAACTACGAGTTTCACCCAGTAAACCTTTAATTTTTTATTCGCACGAATACGATATAAAGCATTAAAATTATTATAAACTTCATTAGCAAGAAATCATTTTCTACTCCTCTGCTTTCTGCTGAAAAAAAAAAAAAAACATTTTGTCTTCGTTCGAAAAATTACACTTAAAAAACGGACTCAGTTCAACTGGTTTTGGTTTTGAATTTTAAGTGTTCGATTAAAAGAGAAACATGTGCGGGTATTTAAGCCGTAACGATTAAAGCAACCTTCTATGTGAAATAGTTCAATATTCAAAGATAAAAACACTCATTTTCAATCTAATTTATTACTTCTCTAGAATGTTCGTTTCAATCGCTACGTGAGATCTTCGTCATTCTTTAATCAAATTCCATGCTTTGCGAATAATTTTAAATCGTATCATGCTGGTTAATGACAAAACATAGAAGCATGCTCTTATTACTATTATTATTATTTTTTTTTTTTTTTTTGGCAAAAAGCTTTTTTGCTGTTTTTTTACTACGCATTCCTTCAATGAATAGCTTTCGAAAAGGACAGCGCAATTGCTAGGTTTGTTGGGGTGTGGGGCTGTTAATTAGAATGGCGCCAATTCGAATCCGTGCCAACAAATATCTCTTTAATGTTTCTTTTTTTCCCGTCATATGCTTACATGGGCAGGACTGTATTTGCCACAACCTGTTTTTTCACATGCACAATTATTGATTTTTCACGAGTCACTCCGCCACACTTTTAATGATATTTATGTTTGAATTGAAAATATGTACGACCAAAAGGTGAGCGATGATCAAATTATCACAACGTTGTATTTAACGAGGTTTTGTTACTGATGTTTTTAAATTACAAGCCTTCTCTTCTGCGCTTACTTTTTTTTTCGGTTCTTCTTCATAATGTTCTTCCTTTGAAATTCTTAAAGAGCGAAATACCTTATGAAACGATTCGATGCACAGTGCGGAGTTCCGCACGGGTCGACTAGTTATTTTTATTATATTAGCGATACATACTAAAACTTTAGTTCTTTCAAAAATAATTTTCCACAATAGGAAAAAAATGACTACAAAAACCTTGCCGACCCCTGATCAATCAGAAGGGGATTCAATGAAGTTCAAAATGGAACGAGAATACAATTTGATGGTAAAAACGCTCCAAAATAGTATTTTTTTCAACAATTTTCCCTCTTTCCACTTATTGCATTGCGTAGTGATAATCTTGTGTACGTAAGCGAAAATTCCAAACGTTTATTTTAACTTTAAAAGAAATAACCCGGAGAAATATGAGACAGTGTGCCAAATGCTCTTACATTCCTCCCACGGTCCCCTTATGATCGCTTACTCACGCAATTATTTCTACACAACAACGCAACTAGTTACGTGCACCTAAATTATATTTCTCGTTAAAATCCGAAAAGCAATTTTATTCGAATATCATTTGCGAATCCAAAACAATATACGGTTAAAAATCTGTGGTGACGATGTCTTCACTACCTCCCGTTAACTAGTCTATTGACCTTGAATTCTTAAAACCAGACACATGTTTTGATACAGGATGCTTATCAAACGACTTCACTAATTGAAGAATCCGAAATCTGAAACAACTCTAACAATCGAAAATTGTTTCTTTTCGTGAGGCAAGAAAAGAGAGGAGAAAAAACGCCAGTTAGGACGCTTGGCTTGTTTCGACTGAAGCATGTTTCAGAAGTGCGCCAACCATAACGTACATACCCACCTGATCCTAGCACTTTTCTTGATGATGCGTAAAAGCAAATTTCTCCACGAAAAAGGTGATAATGAATGCCTTAATCAAGTGTCTTTTTCTAGTTTTTACAATCTGGTTTTGGAATGATAACGCCATGTTTTTTCAATCGACTAATGCTTTGGTTCCAGGTTTCTGCTTTTCTTTTCCGAATCAATATGTTAAGTGAAGAGAGTCAACGATAAAATTCTTTCTTGTGTGTGTGCCATAGCATTGTGCTATGGCTCGAACATACACTCTGAAGGACCGTGTGATTGAATAGAACAATAATTCAAAGCGAAAAATCTTTTATTACCTCCATCTTTTATTTTCTTCACCAAAGCCTTTCTCTACAGCGTAACGAAAGAAAAATATTATTCAACCACTTAATTAACTACAATTGGTACTGAAATAATAATAAACTAATTTTAAATCCCACCACGAATTTCTTGTACTTATTTAAATATATTAAGGAGCAAAAGTTTTTTTTTTTTCCAGTTTGAAGACACTACTAAAGTAAGTAAAGCTGCTAGCGGGTTAAATATGTTACTACTATTATTATCCTTATATATTATTTCTGTAGCCTGTTTTTGGTTTCTACGCCGGATTTTCATCAATTCTTGATCGATTTCTTTGATTTACGCCTTATTTTAAAGCTTATGGTGCTGGCTACTGACGAAAAATAGACCCACGGTCTAAAAATTGTTTTTTTCAGCCGAAAAACCTGTTTTAAAGAACCAGAATGAGGTTTTCGGTTAAACTTATAACTTTAATTTGCGCTATGACCGACAGAGCTGAATAGCTTGATCGGCAGAGCATTCTCTTCGTAACCAGGAGAATGCGTGTTCGGGCCCACCTCCGGACGATCTGCAACAAAAAATTAGAGAAATATCGCGCATTACAAGAACACTTAATTAAGTGGATAGCAACTATGAAGAAATAGAATTAATGAGAAGGAAACGCTCCTTGCTGATATGAAAACTTGAAGTGACTATGTGCTAAATTACTTCTGAATTGAACTTTTTTTTTTCTTTTTAAGCTTTGGCTCTGGTAAGAAAATTAAAGCATAATGTAAGCGAAAATATAAGTAACAGGTTTAAGATTTCAGACTTCAATAGAACTGTTTTTTGTTCCGAAAAAAATAATAAATCGTACATTGAAATATAGATTCTTCTAATGAGTTTTTTAATCTTTGTACAAATAAAAAAACTACTACCTCAATTTGAAGGGTAAAATATATATTTTTTCTTCTTTTTGCAAAAAAACAAATAGCTTATCACATTTTTACTACATTCGAAAAGCTACGCTTAAAAAAGAGCATAGTTCAATTTATTTTGTATTTTAACCGTGCTGTTAAATGATGAACACGTGCTGCCATCTAAGTTATAACGGTTCAAGCAGCCTGCGGTAACAAATTGTAAAAATTTTCAAGAATAAAAAAATGTTTCTTCAATATCTTATCTTATATATTATTCCCTTCTCATTTTAAAACTTATCAGGCTGGCTAATGAAGAAAAATAGGCTAACGGGCGAAAAATCAAGTTTTCGAAAACGCCCCTTGCTGTTTCAGAACCTTGATGCTGCCTGTGGTTCTTATGCATTTTTTAAAAGCAAAATTCTAATGCAGTTTTCCATTTTTTACGTCGCTTTCGGCAAAAAAAAAAAAAGCCTGTGTGTGTGTTCATATTTTAATAAAGCTTAAAAGCACTGGACTTAGTTGTTCGGTTAAATTGATAAGTTGTTTTCGGTAGAGCGTTCAGCTATAAACTATTTGAACTTCGGGCAAGTTTGGGCTGTCCGATATAATATCAAATTTATATTAGTATTACGCATTACATGTACTCATAACATACAAACGTAATAAAATAAATGCAGTTTGAATGCTACTTGGTGTTTCGACTCCTTTAGGCAGGCTGCAGTTATCATTCGGATAAGTTGACTGTTAATCGAAGGGTGTTCCTCCTTTTTTTTAAGCTTTGACTACATCCAGATCACTCAGCATAATGTAAGCATAAAAAAGTATTAGATTTACCTAAAGGAAATCTTTTTTGTGCAGAAAAACATTTTCATTGTATGCTGAAATGTAGATGTTTCTAATAGCAGTGTTCGACCTTTTGTACAAATGAAAAAATACTACGCCAAATTAAAACTACGAGTTTCACCCAGTAAACCTTTAATTTTTTATTCGCACGAATACGATATAAAGCATTAAAATTATTATAAACTTCATTAGCAAGAAATCATTTTCTACTCCTCTGCTTTCTGCTGAAAAAAAAAAAAAAAACATTTTGTCTTCGTTCGAAAAATTACACTTAAAAAACGGACTCAGTTCAACTGGTTTTGGTTTTGAATTTTAAGTGTTCGATTAAAAGAGAAACATGTGCGGGTATTTAAGCCGTAACGATTAAAGCAACCTTCTATGTGAAATAGTTCAATATTCAAAGATAAAAACACTCATTTTCAATCTAATTTATTACTTCTCTAGAATGTTCGTTTCAATCGCTACGTGAGATCTTCGTCATTCTTTAATCAAATTCCATGCTTTGCGAATAATTTTAAATCGTATCATGCTGGTTAATGACAAAACATAGAAGCATGCTCTTATTACTATTATTATTATTTTTTTTTTTTTGGCAAAAAGCTTTTTTGCTGTTTTTTTACTACGCATTCCTTCAATGAATAGCTTTCGAAAAGGAAAGCGCAATTGCTAGGTTTGTTGGGGTGTGGGGCTGTTAATTAGAATGGCGCCAATTCGAATCCGTGCCAACAAATATCTCTTTAATGTTTCTTTTTTTCCCGTCATATGCTTACATGGGCAGGACTGTATTTGCCACAACCTGTTTTTTCACATGCACAATTATTGATTTTTCACGAGTCACTCCGCCACACTTTTAATGATATTTATGTTTGAATTGAAAATATGTACGACCAAAAGGTGAGCGATGATCAAATTATCACAACGTTGTATTTAACGAGGTTTTGTTACTGATGTTTTTAAATTACAAGCCTTCTCTTCTGCGCTTACTTTTTTTTTCGGTTCTTCTTCATAATGTTCTTCCTTTGAAATTCTTAAAGAGCGAAATACCTTATGAAACGATTCGATGCACAGTGCGGAGTTCCGCACGGGTCGACTAGTTATTATTATTTCGATAATTTAAAGCCGTTTCATTATTGCTTTTTTTAAGTGCCTTTTTTAAATATTTTTTGTTTTATAACAAAATTTTGCTTAATGTTCTGAAAATGTATTTGCATAGATAAAAATTTTTGGAACACCTTTTCACAACAACCATCATCAATATTACTTGAAAAAATGTCGTTTCAGACTCGTCAAAGATATTAATATAAGGAAAATTTTTGCAAGGCGCTGCTTATTTGTTTTTTTTATTAAAATGAAAACAAAAGTATTTTGTTATTTTAAATGTTCACATCTTAAAATATACATCATTACACCTCAGAAATGGAGAAATTGTGAAACACATTTTTTACATTACTTTCCAGCAGCGACAAGTCCTCCAGTTTCACAACGTACGAACCGTAAAAGTTAACTTTACCGGAGTAACCCCTAGGATTTTTTCAAGGGTAAAACTTAGATAATTAAAGTTCTTACTTTGTTATAAACAGGATTCCCTACGGTTAGTGCGAACATTATGAGACTTTTATTCCAACATAAAGGATTCTTTAAGTGATTGGTGTAGAATGAGGCAGTTTAAGAAAGACAACACTGACTCCTCAAAATGAATTATTTTTATAACTTTATTTTTAGGAATCCTCAAATATATAATAGCTAATGATCGAAAAACGCTCCTGGCATCACCAACAATGAAACTCGTGCTACGCCAGGATAATTTGATAATATGCTTTGGTAGGGTTTGACATGCATGGAAATGCTTTATTTTAAAAAGGTTAAACTGGATCCGGTAGCTTAACTGTTTTACTGGTAATACTGTGTCATTTCAGGGGAATGAAGAAACGAAAAAGGGGTCAACAATGAACGCTATCTACTGCAGATTAGGGTTAATCCACTGGAGTTAGGGATAAAATTTCAACTATCAAAATATCACCGAACAAGCAATTGCTTCCTACAAATGTAGAAGCAATTTTCACCCGTCAATAATTGACTAATTAATTTCTAGGCTTTAAAATGTTTCCTTACGAATAAAGTTTGATGAATTTTAATGGAAATTTTGGCGTTCCCACAAAAAAAAAGAAAAAAAATCTGAGAAACTACATGATTATATGTTTCTTTTTCGAGCAGTATTTCTCTGCAAAAATGTTAAAATTATTGTTAAAATAAGTGTTTTAATATTCTTAAATAGTTAGTAATGTATAGTAATTATTTTCCTGTAGAAAAAAATACAAAAGAAATTGTTTACTTTTTTTTCTTTCTTTTTGAAAAATTTAAATGGGAAGAATAAAAGTTTTTTCTTCTATTTCTCGCACATATCATATCACTTTGTGTTTACGTTTTTAAAAAAAAAATTCCTTGTTTCGTCCTCCTAGAAACTAATGGCCAGAAACCCTTGTAAATGACTAAAGACATTTAAGGCAGATCTTGCCATAATTTCAATTCGCTTTTCGCGCTCTGAAATCGAATGACTTTAGACTTTTGTATTTATTTTCGATTTATTGCCCTTTAATTGATCCAGAACATCAAATATTTGCCGTAGCTCCATTCTTATCTGCCGCCATGTCCTAGTCAATAATTCAAATCGAAAGGAGGCCAAGAGCAAATACGCGAGAGACTGATCCTCCCCTTCAGTTGGAACTAAGGTCTCAGCCCCTGATGAAAGAGACAGGCCAGCGTGGCTCAGGCGCGATAAGCCCAACCACACGATGAACCCTTTAATCCCTTGTTTGGCTCACTTAAGGAGGACGGAAAATACATCATCTCTAGTCACGGGCCCGGCGTGAGCATTTATCTCCACAGGAGATGTCCAGAAATGTAAAGTCGGGACACCTGATTGGACTAGCGGGAGGGGGGGGGGGGGCGATGAAATCCGGGGAAATGTGTCCGAATCGGTCTTCCAGGACTGCCTCTGAAGAATGGTCTCAAATTCCCCGATAGGGATTGCAATGTCCGAGTTCCAATTGAATCGAAAGTATCTCGAGATTCGTTGAATTTGTAACATGTTCCGCTCTGGGTCATAAACTTAGTAATTGGTATTTGGGAGTGAAATGCATAGCATACGTTCTAAGTTCTAGAGTAAGAAATACGAAGTCGAAAAACCAGTGGAGAGCAATAAGATTTATGTTTACGGTTGGTTGGGGTAAGTGGGGTCCCTTTTGAGAATAGTTCGTTTTTTAAACCTCACTGTAAAAAAATTCCGAAACGTTACTGGTTATTGCCATGGAACATTTCGGAATTTCAGAGGTTTTCACTTATTTCCCTGCAAAATCAAGTATATTCGCAAAAAACTTTCCTGAATTGCTAAAAGATGCACGAATGCAGACTTTTCACTGGTGTGAAAAATGTTTTTTCGCTACCATTTTAAAGGTTGACTGAGCGTGTTTATTAAGTGTATTGGCTTTAGTGGAATTACGGCTCGTCTGGATTGACTAAGCTCCCAATGGGAGCAAATAAGTCACTGGATAGCTGCAGCTTTGCGAGGCAGGAATTGCAGGCAAGGAATATGTTTGGTTCTTGATTGCAATTATTAGTGTAGCTTTGGCCATGGTTGCGCGCTAATGCTTCTGGAGCTTTCTTGGTAAACCAGGAAGGTTCTAATCAAATACATTAAACCTATTTAATTTTTGTTGAAGGTTCATGGCTGGCTTTAACAGGGGAGATTTCCCAGCATTTCAGGAAGGTTACTCACTTTTATCGGAAAACGTTCCTGCTTTTTGTAAGATATGTTACTGGTTGAAATTTGGCACATCAGCTGCCTATTATTTTCCAGGAACGTATCTGAATTGTTTTTACAGTGCTTATACAAAAGTTTTGAAGCAAAAAATATCAAACTTATTGTCTTCTTTTATCTTGGACATTATTAATAAACAAAAGTTCATCGTTATTTCCTAAGTTAGTGCTTTAAATATTCTATACCGTAATATTTTTTGAAGAATGAGATGAGTGTCCTTACCCCACTTACCCCATAATGATCGTAAAAAAATAATAAAAACTAACCTGGAAGCACTTCTTTGAAAATGTTGCTTGAACTCGAAAAAAATATATTTCAGAATTCTTTTTTTGACTAAGTTCTATGACCTGGAAAAAAAGTCCACGAAACTCAAATATATGCAAAACCAATCAGCGTGAAGACATATGACATGATCAGAGTAAAAAAGTATAAAAACAATATCCATATTTCAGTTTTAGGGGGGACCCATTCACCCCAGTGATCCGCTTCCCCCCAACCAACTCTACATTTAAATAATATTTTTGTTTCAAACTTTAAGAGCTGTGAAGAACAAGTATTGAAATACCAACTACCAGATTTTTTTTTCATACAGCTCACTGGGGTATATTGGTATATATAATAAGCCTGAAAATTAACAAGAAGTGCTCCAAAACTTGGAAGTGAATTTCGTATTTAAATATAGTTAAAATGTATTTATTTCCCAAACACTTTTCTGTCTGTCCTTCGTTTTTTCTTTCGACGAAACAAAGAAAAGTGAGAGAGAGAGAAAGTATTATGTGCACAACGATCCTTACTTTTGCTAAAATCTTTTGATAGAGATGCTAGGGGAGGGTGATCCACAATGAGGCAAAAAACACATATTTTTCTTTTTTCGTATATTGGTGAGTTCTGAAGCACAGAAACATATTTGATTATATTAAAAGCTATAAATTATAGCATATTGCACCAAATTTAGCCCATTAAATGTTAGCAAAGAAAAGTTATGAGACTTTATAAATTCGATGAAAAGTGTCTCATTGTGGCCCAGTTATAGGCCACTATGAGACATTAAGTAGGGTCACAATAGTTGCTACTAAAACAATTATTGCCTTTGGACTTGAGAAAATAACTAGATAAAAATTAATATTAAAACACTTTAACTGTAAAATCTTTGTAATAATGTTTTCTGAAATGTCATTTAGCTAAGTTAACTTGTTCACATAGGAAGGTATCAACATTTTAGTCCAATTGAAAATAATATTACTCCTCCAAACAGAAGTGTGAATTTAAAGAGGAAAAGACTATTTTTTTTATGTATAAAAACGCACATTTCTTACATAATAAAGTGTCAGTTCTCGTAAATGTTCCTAAACATTTCCATCATTGTTCCGAACATTTTTTTATTCATTAAATAACATAAAACTTGCACTATAAGTTGTTTATAGGCGAACACATTACACATTTCAAGTCATCATTTTAAAAAGGATTGAAAATAATATGTTTAAAATAAAAAAATCCAACATAAAAGTTAAAAAATTCTTTTCTTTGAGCGCTTGGTGGGAGACTTAACTATTACAGGAGAGCAAAAACTTTTGTTCCAACATTAATTACCTACTTCATTGCACATATTTTTCAATTTGAACTTCGTGCAAAATTTATTTTTAATTTAAAAAAGAGATTAGAAAAAGGATCAATTTTCTTAAGAAAATTCTGTATTTTATTCCCCGTACGGGATATTGAAATATATTTTAGCTTGAATTATCTTTTTGTGGTATATGTGGGTCTATAAAGGCAACTTTTTAGCAACTTAAAAGTTTGAATTTCCAAAAAATGTTTTTATCCATAAACCCTAATGTACAAGTGACTCAGCTTAAATAAATGTGGTTTACTTGCACAAAATGACCAAGTAAGAGTACAGGGAAGCTAAACCACTGATATTCAATCAATTTTTAAATTGAAAAGATTGATGCTAAATTGACAAGAACGAATTTAATGAAAAAAGAATACTTTATAACTGATAATTCTTTTCATAAGGTTCAGTAAAAAGCAAAATCAAGAAATTCTTTTTTCTTTGAAAAGTGACTAATTGTTGATAAAAATAAAATTATATTATTCAATTTGAAACTTTACACTCTACAGTTACAGCCATCTTCAGAAATAAAAAAAAACAGTATTATTATTTTTTTTTAAAATGCGTAACAATGCAAGAATTAGGATAACATGCTGCATAAACTATATAAAACAGAAGGGAACCGCCCCTGCTCGCTTCGCTCGCCAACTCCCCGGTTGCCACCTGCAGTGACTCATATCGCCTTCGGCGGATAACAATTTATGATTTTAATGCTTTTACTACTCGATCTCCGGTTCCTTAAGGTTTAGAGAGGTGTGACAGGGTGGAATGGCTTTCCCTGGATGTCTGGTACAAAGCGGTATTAGTATTGACCTGGTAGACATACACAATCCGGAGGAGATAGGGTTGCAGACACACAGACAAGCGAAGGTTTTAATAGTAAAGATTTTTCCTTCAATATAAAATAACACACTTATTGTCACTAATTTCAGAGCCGCTATCAGAAGTGAACACAACCAAAATTATTGACACTAACCAAACTTCTCAAAACTGCTAAATCCTTTCATCAAAATTTTCAGCTCTTTAAGAATGAAACACCTTCGCGTTAGATGAAATACACACAACTTTCAATCGGTGTCCTTACCAACTCAGTGGTAAATATCTTTTCAGTCTCTTTCCTTTCAATTCTCCAGACTATACATTCCCCCGTGGTTCCAGACGAATGAATTGTCGAGAGGTGAGTTCGGAACAAATTTCGTTCTGCGTTACAATCTAAAACACTTCTTTTTTGACTAAAACTGCGCGTAGAATTTTTTTTTTCTCCTAGTAGACTTTTTTTTTGGAGTGTTATAAAAGTTGAAAGGATTTCCATTCATTTTGCTGTTAAGTTCAACTAATCACCCCACAAGAGCAGTTATTTTGTTGTTTAAAATTTAAATTTAATGAAAACGTGATAATGTTCAATGTTTTATAATTAAGGATATTCTTATGGTCGGAGTTTTTATCCAATTGCGAACGTATTTTGAAAAGTAAACAGTTTATGCAACAGTGCGTTGATCGTTTCTTTTCATCATTAATTTTTCAAGAATAAATACGATAAGCAACCGTTACGATTTATTTTTATGTCGTTAGTCGCCACATAGGCTTATCGTGATATTATTTCCTTGAATTCGAAGCAATTAGGAAAGTCCCCCCCCCCCCCCGAGCAAAATATATTTGTCCGCACTGGACCTCCAGTTTTAACTTAGTACATACAGCTCCATCCCTCAGTGGCTATTATTGTCTAACAAACCAAATTTTATTGCAATATTTTTTTTGTCATATTTTACACAATAGTTTTTTAAAAAATATTTTTATTAATTAGGGTTGGTTGCGGGGAAGTGGGTCACATCCCCCTAAAACTGAAATATGGATAAAGTTTCAAACTTTTTTGCACAAATCATGTTTAATTTCATCACAGTGATTGGTTTTGCACATATTTGGGATTCGTGGACTTTTTTTCTAGGTCATAGCACTTAGTCAAAAAAAAATCTGAAAAAACTGTTTTTTGCGAGTTCAAGCAGCATTTTTCAAAAAAGTGTTTCCGAGTTAGTTTTTGTTATTTTTTTTTTTTTCTATGATACTTAATTTTTCACGTATAGTTTAGTTTCAAGTTCAGACAGCAACAAGGATTTTTGTATATGAAATGTTATTATAAGTGTTTAAGAGGAGATGCCCACTTATCCCGTACATTTTTGCTATACGGTGTAAGTGGATCCCTTCTCTATGAGATAAGTGGGACCTATATAATAATGGGGATTTCGAAATTAAAAGCAACTCCGATTAAATATTTGTATTGGTGAAATACAAGACAACTATGATGACTTAGTAGGATTTGATAGTTCAGATACAAAAACTGCTAAAGCTGGTGATTATGTATTTGTGAAACATACATGAAAGAAAATAATTAAGATTTAAGTAGGTCTAATGTTGGAAGTTGATGATACAAATAAAAAAATACTGTTGCATTTGCAAGAAAGAATAGAAATAGTGACACTTTTTATTGGCATAGTGCAAATGATGTTGGAATAATTACTGAAGATGAAGCGATAATGGTTCTTCCTTAGTCAATTTTACGTAGACGCAATCATTTAGTGTTTCCAATTTCTTTTTCAACTTATAGTTTTGGCAAATTTACTGAAATTGATATTAATCAACTGTATTACGTTCATTAAACACATTTTTATATGTAAAAGTAAAATATATCCCTATAGACTTTCAATAAATTTCACTAATGAAATTGTTTTGTTTTTCGTTTTAAAATTTTCCGTGATACAGATTTAAAAGGCAGTAAATATCTCATAAATGGATGCATTTACAAAAAAATAATTCACCCTCAAAATTTACATACTTTATCATGTAAGACCCCCTTACCCCTTTTTTAGATGTGCTTCATTTAAATTTAAATAAAAGAGGAGTGACCCACTTACCCTTTACTATGGGGTAAGTGGGACACCCATCCGATTTTTCAAAAAATCTAATCGTTAAGAAAATTTAAAGTACTATTTTAGAAAATAATGATTAACTTTTTTTTATGATTAATGTCCAAGATAAAATAAATCAATTAGTTTAAATTTTTTTGGTTCAAAACTTTTGTATAATGTTTCAAAAACGAAAGGGGTCCCACTTACCCCAGCCAACCCTATATTAAAAACTAAGAAATGGGATAATCACTAATTATATTTTTTTTTTCTTTTAAGAGGGGCAAACGTCCCCGGTCAGGGATTATAGCCTCCTAAAATACACTACCAATCATATGTAAGCGACATTAGAATTAATAGAACGAGAAGCAATATAATTTTCTCTCTGAATGAATTTCATTGTCGATCAACAGTTTTGTGAGTCATTCTTTAAATGTTATATAATATTAATTTCAATGTTTGGTATAAAAATGTTATTATAGTACCAAATCAATGATGGTTCTACTGAATTAGAAAAAAATATTCACACTAGTAATTAAGAGTTTACAGCAACATTGCAGTATCGGTCGTCTTACGCAAAATGAAAGCTGAAATCAATTTTAAAAACTTGTGAGATTCACGACTTTACTAAAATTATCGTTTCCATGATTAAATTTCAAAGGTAATTATGTTGAGGCAGGAATTATAAAAATTGTGAGTGTCTCTGCTAAAGTCATTTTATAAAGGATATTATTATCAAATGAATGATGTTATTATCATTAAATTATCATTAAAAATAACACCTTAAATTTAGTCGAATTTAACACATTTTAGGGTGAAAATATCAAAGTAACGAAAAAAAAAAAAAACTATCGTGCGTTTTTATTGTTGTCATTTTTCGTTCAGACTATGCAAAAGTTTAAAACTGAGTTTTTGTTAACCTCCAAGCAACGTTTTGTATATCCGAACACTTACACCTATAAATGATCATTTTAAAACAAAAGCAATGCATTATACTGGGGTGAAACGGATAGTTTTTTAAATTTTGACAAGACAAAGTTTGCCACCCTAGGTGGCGGCACAAGTTGTCCTATTCTACGAACTGGGCATAGGCTTTGTCTAAGGATAAACGAAAATGGCTTTAAACACTTGTCTTTTTCGATCGGATTCTCAAGTTGCAAAAAGTTGCTGGTTCCCTGCCGCGTCCGATATAGCTATCCCAATCCCATCATGATGATCGTGAAGGAAGAAGTGTTCAAATCACAAAACCGAAAAGCAGGAACAGCTAAACGCTACACCAGCATTGATGGCCTTGTTGTAAAAAGACTGCAAGGGTAAATAAGAAGTTGGTCCACACGTGTTAGCGGGACTTGACCCTCACGCGAGCCACATTTACAGAATTCACAAATCACTGCCTCCGATTCCCTCGTAATGAGGCGCGTGAGCGGTCAGGCCAGAGCACCCCGATGAATGAATGAACCTTTATGTCGTGATTCATAACTGCCCGGGATGGTCTCACGGGGCCCATTGCAGAAGAGGGCACGTCCGGGCTAATACCAGCCAGCCTCATGAAACGATTATTACCAGAGACTCGGGCCCGGAAAGCTATTCCAGAATATGAGAAGAACGATGCCTCCAATCTCTAATTAAACTCGAGAGAAGCAAAATACGGATCCACTTCTAATAATATCAGTTTCGCTTCAAGTGAGGTGTTTGGTTGAATGTCTAAGTTTGGTCCGAAATTCACTTTACAAAGCCACTGGGATTCATATTATTTCAGTAATTGCCTTTCCAGTCAAACGTGCGCCGACTGCAAAATAAACGCGAGACCGCTTGCAGTATGCTTCGAAGAAGTATTAGAATAATGCGGTGAATTCACTAGGATTAGAATAATTATTGGAAATTCGTTTTTCCCATAATACGTTTGCGACCATTGGAATGCGTTATGCGGAAAGTGCATTCATTTGTGATGAATTTGAAACGGTGCTCCCTATTTATTGGATGGCGTGAAATTACGCTGTTAAATTTCCTTTCAGTCTTTCAAAATCGTGGTTACAGGTTTTGCTCTTTTCGGTACTTATTCGTGCTCACCAGCATTTGACCTATTTCCCTCCAATCATCTGCCTAGACTCATTTTTGGAGGAACAAATGATTACTGTTTGATCCGTTACTTAGGATATTTTGTTAGATCTGTACAACTTTCAAGGATTTAATCTGCTCCATCTTTACGAAAAAACATTTATTTTCCGTCTGTTCGTATGTTGACGTAATATACTACACCATGACAAAAGTTATCATGGGAATAAATATATTTTGTAAAAAAAAAAACATCTTTTCAGAAGCAATTACTGGCATCTTGCAATATTTATCACATAGGAAAACAATAGATATGACCCATCTATATTTTAGTTTTCTTTAGACCCAAATCACATTATATAGTATTTACTTCATAATTTTACATGTGCTGATGGGTCAGAAAGAATTGACTTCACTGGATCAGTTACCAATGTGAAAAGTTTTGTAAATTTTAAGTCGAGTGCATTCTTTTTTCAACGAAATGACTTTGTTAGCCTCGAAACGGTTATTCCTAATTTTAACGCCTGTTTATCACTTTAATTTGAGTTTTAATTTACACTGACACGTTTTGCTTTCCAAGTTTTGGGACAAAATTAATTGATGGTAATATATTTGGAATAAGACAGCAACTGTTATTCAGTTAATAAATACTAGTGATCGAAAAATATTATACTCATTATACCTTTTTTTTCCCCGTTTCTAAATAAAACTTGATTATTGCCAATCTTTAGAAAAATTTTTAACTATCCAACAACAATACAAATAAATCTGAATGCCATGTTTTTAGAGTGTTAGACACGTGAACTGAAAAAGCTTTTAAATAAGGGAAAACGTAAAGCTAGCGTCAGATGAAGGTAAGTGGAACCAATATACATGATGGGGTGAAGTGGGGTATAAGTTGAAAACTGTATATTTACTCTTTTTCAATTCAGACAATTACTAAATTCCTCTCTGGAGATATATACTGAGCAACTGTCACCCACATCAATATGGGCAAAGGGGTATGCCTCCCTAATAGCTGTTAGGAAAAGAAAAATTTAATGTTGTTTTGTTAGTTTTATTTTCCGAAAAATTCTTAAAAACTGATTTCAAGAAAAAAAAAAACCAAAGTTTTTCGTATAGGTTCGCCAAAGCGTTTTCATATAGCGGTTGGTTTCACGACGCGGTGCATTGAGAAGGTGTGAGCAAGCACAACTTCCTGAACGAGTCACTTTTCTTTTACCGCGTACTTAGAGAAGCTTCTAAACGCGATACTAAGAGTGCTTGTTCAGTTGAGAAGGTATTTATTTTATAATTTCAGCAAAATTTTATTCATTTATGAATTTGTAATTATAATATTACATCGAGCTACTCAATGACTTTTTCATTTTTTTTCCAATATTTCTTTTTTATTACTTAAAAACTATTTTAGAAAACTAGTTAATGATCCGTACATAGCAAATACAACTCTGTTCTGGGCAGGTAAAGGGCAGTAGCTGCAAATTTTTATTTGTTTATGTATTTATTTATTTATTTTATTTATTTATTTATTTTACTTTATTTATTTTTTTTAATTTATTTATTTATTTATTTATTTTTGAATTTTTGTCATTATTGTACATTTGCTTTATCCTACAAGCTTGCTTATTTAGTTTCCGCTGAGAAGAAAAAGTGTAAAAAAAAGTCTCATTCCAACTTTCCCTATTGTTAGTATTGAACCGAAAACAGGTTTCTTCAACTACCGCGAAAACTCATTTCTGCAGACACTGCCCACCTACCCACAACAGAACTCAGCGGTTTTTTTTTTTTTTTCTTTTTCGCATTATTTAAATACTATTTTTTAAAAAACTAATTCATGATTCCTACATAGCAATAGAACTTCTGCTGCATGTTAAAATAACTCTCATACCCAATGCCGGATCTAGGGGGAGGAGGAGGAAACCGGGACGCGTTCTTCTAATTGCAGTAATTTCAAGTGTGGCATTTGAGCAGCGATCCAAAAAAAGACTACAACACTTGAACAAGACATAATTTGTGTATTTGGGCCCTTCACGTTTCAGTAAATATTCGGTTGAGATCCTCTGCACTTCTCCCTACACTAAAAAAAATCCGGAAACGTTTCTGAGTATATCGTGCAGCTGTGGTTCATGAAAGTTTCAAAAACGTTTCTGAGTATTTCGGAATAATCTTTCTGTAATGTCCAGAAACGTGTCTGAGTATTTCGGAATCCTCTTTCTGTAATTTTCAGAAACGTTTCTGAGTATTTCGGAATCCTCTTTCTGTTATGTCCAGAAACGTGTCTGAGTATTTCGGAATCCTCTTTCTGTAATTTTCAGAAACGTTTCTGAGTATTTCGGAATCCTCTTTCCGTAATTTCCAGAAAAGTTTCTGAGTATTCTGTGCAGCTGTGGTTCATGAAAGTTTCAAAAACGTTTCCGAGTATTTCGGAATTCTCCAAACAATTTTCAAAAACGTTTCCGAGAATTTCGGAATCTTTTTTCCATGATTTTTTCTAAAATATAATTCTTTACTATAGTATTGCGTACCATACCAGTTTCAATTCTTTCATATCTAAGAGCAATAATACAAGCAATTTTAGAATCATTCGTGGATTTTTTTTTTTTTTTAAATTTCTAATGACAAATAGCATGGTTGACAGCATAACATATGCACAGTTATAAATTTTTGAAAAATTATGAAATAATCTAGTAGTTTCATTCCTAATCACAAAATCGTCGGGGAATTGGAGGGGGGGTACCTTCTGAAAAGTGGGGATTGTTTGTTAAACAATCTTAAACTGCAGTTTTTCTCTCAATATTTTCAAGACAAAACTATCAACATATTGTATTTTTAATGCAGAACTTAAAAACATATCTTCTATCAAACTTGATAGCTTTTATCTTCGGATAAAATTTGACAGGACTTACCTACCCTTCGCGTTCCGGAATTCGTTCACCTCAAGTCAATTTCTCTGACGAACAAAGTGTACCGAAAAGTGCCAACAGAGAAATTGATGAATTTAAATATGACCCCAAGTCCCCCTGCTGGAACCATTCGGGTTGATTCTTCTGTTCTTGCCCTTTTCCAGCTCATCACAAATATAAATACTTATTCAAAATAGGTTACTGATTTTATTTTTACAGTGTGCGCAAAATGCAATATATATTTTATTTATTAAAACATTGAACTCTATTACATGATTATTCCATTTCATTTATACGAGAATCCCCCCCCCCACCATAAGGGTGATGGTGCACCCATAAAATGCTATAAAGCGCCCCCCCCCCTTAAAAAAGCAACCCCCTGAAAATGTCAATGGCACAGTCTGCGTGGTGAACGCCCCTCGTCTTCTCCCCATATGTACATTGTATATTAATAACATAGTTTTTAAAAAAATGATCACTTTTAAAACAATGACATGAAATAATATTACTTTTTATTTTAGCATGTAAATGCAGCTGTTCCATTTTTGCCACTGACTCATTCCTCCTGACTGTCCTACATTAAACTAGTATGCATGCAGTAGGTACTGTCCTGAGGAAGACAAATTATAGGGACTTGTTTCTTAATTTAGCCGAGGTAAAAAACCCCTACTTTTAATTTTAGGTTTAAGCTCTTGTTTATTGCATATAGTTTAGCATATGGTGCGTTTGGCCCAATGTAATGCATATATTAGAGTTTAAACACTCTCTATTTAGTAAGTAGTTTAATATATTTTTGTCTTTTGACCATATTTATCGAATCTTCCCCGGCTGATGAGCTCCGAATTCAACCTTTCAACTTTATTCTAATAATTGCTACTTTTAATTTTCTTTTTCTCATTGCTATTCATTGCTTGTGTATTTCATATATATACAAAAATTCATTACTGAGAAATAATTCTTGTTTGTTATATTTGCAGCTTCTTTCCTTTAAGGGCAGGTACATTGCAACTAAAATAAATCGTACTAATGAAGCTCTGCTGAGATAAATAATATTTCATGTATAATATAAATTATAAATCAAAGTGTCATGTAAATTATGAGTCAAATACTTTAATATGGTGTAAAAATACAAAATTATTTTATTAAGTCTTTTTTTTTTTTTTTTTTTTGCTTTTGGTAAAATTGAGGCTCGTAAAATGAAAAAAATGAAGACACTTTTAAATACATATATGAATCTATTTGTTAAAGAAATTAATACACATTTAACTAATTTAAAGCGTTTCGCTAATGCAAATATTTAAAGAGATATCGTCATTTAGATAATACTGAAGAACTATGTTCCTAATTACAAGAGATAGTTTTTTTTTACTTCATACAATCTAGCTACACTGTTTACAAGAGAATGAAAACATGCAACCTTAAAGACGAACTATCAAACCTGATAATTTGCATATTATAACATTTAATTCATAATGCTTGATACATAAATGTTCAGCCAAATATTAACTGAGATTGACACATAAAAACAAAGTACACAATAACACTTATTTAAAGTTTTTTATAATCTTCAATTCATAAATTTTACAGAATAAAACTAGACACACTTGCACTTTAAATATGTGTTCTATGTAATGTAAAATATTTTCAAATTGCAATAGTTCACAACGAAAAAAATGATACTGAGGAAAATAGTTTTTTTAACGAGATTTATATGAACTAAATCACTTTAAAGTAATAGAGTTGCAAAGCGACTTACCTATTCGTCGGTGGTGGTCTTTTGCAGGCTTTGGTCACCAAAAAGGGGATTTTTATGACAGAATAAAATTCTGCCTACAAAAATTACCCATTTGGTAGAAAGAAGAAAAGTATCCAAGAAAAAAGTTTCTTGTTAAACGGGAAAGTTATTTGATAAGAACAGAAAACTGTTGAGGGCGTACGAATCTGGTTATTACGGAAAGCTTTTTTGTATATTCAGAGAGCTTTCCGAGATTTTTTACAGTGTATTATCACCAAAGACAACTTCAAACTGTATTTTTTTGGATTTGAATGGAGAAAATTTGACAAAGGACAGCTGCCCATTGCCCCAAATTTGGCTGCACATTACCTGAAAGTATGTTTCTGTGACTTTGATTTCGAACAATGTTCTGCATGGAATCCTCCAACTCGTTGACTAACTTTTCCAAAGACACTTTTAAAACCGGATTTTCAGGAGGGAGAGTTCCCAAAGATCCGTTTCCTTCCCTTAACATCTACAAAGAAGATTTAAAATTGCGTTTTTATAGCCTTTTTGTCCAAAATGTGAGAACCCTAGAGCTTTTTCTCTCTTCCCCTACCGTCACCAAGAATAATCTCGAAGTATATTTTTAAGTATTAAGGCTTCAAAGCTTTCTTAGGGAGAGCCCAACCTCTTCCTCAAACGTCTTAACGTCTAGCCTAAAATTGAGTTTTTAAAACTCAATTATGAAATTTTTTCGAAGAATAGTCCCAAATGCGTTTTCGGGACTTCCATTACGAAAATATTTCGGGGGAGCTATGGATCAAAAGTCACATTTAGTTTTTTTTAAAAAAAAGCATAATTTTATGATCTTTTCTTAAAAAAGAAAACTGCTTTTACCCCATCTTACTTCCACATGACTCTACGCGAATGCAAGTCGAAAGAAAAAAATGTGTAAGTAAGCAATACAGTGAATTACTATTTATTTTAGTTATGTTAAATTTAACGTAACTCTTTTTTCCTTTTTTTTTTTTTTTTTGTTCGAATGTAAAAGCTGATTCTTAAATGTTTCGCAGTACAATGTAAACAATGTATTTGAAAAAGGCTTCAATTTAAATACTAATTTATAAAAAGGTGTCGGTAATAAATAAGATAATGTAATGAATACTTGTACTCCTTTTAGCCTGTTATTAATAGACTAAAGATTCCAGAAGAAATCTGAATTTGATTGAAGTTAACTATAGTACAAGAGCTTGGAATATAGGCAATAAATCAACAGTTTCAAGATAAGTAGTGACACTGCATGAAAAGTCTGGTGGAATGCTCCAAATAATCTTCACTTGTTTCAGCAAATTAATCAATCCCTAAATTTGATTCAATTTAGGATTAATATGCCACCAGGAAAAAGACTTGATCAAAGCCAACTATTAACCACAAAAATATTTCGAAAAACTAACGACTTTAAGCTGGAAGATATGTTGATTGTGGAGAAACGGAAAAATGACAGTAACCTTTCGTAGTTAACCATTATTGCGCAATATTTTGATACAAAAATGAGCTTACTGTTCCAGAGTTTTTTTACTGCTCAACCAATCCAGCTGCCAAATAAAACCGTTATTTTGGCGGGACTTTTTTCAAAGTGTAGAAAAATTGTGCAACTGTCTCAAAGATTTAGGCAGTTTATCTGAACAACAACATTTAAAGTTTTTTTTTTTTCTTTTAAACATATGGTGTTTCAGTATTTAATTTCTCACGTAGTGAAAATTAATACTTCCTATAAATCAGACAGACGGCGAAACCAAAAATATGCATTAATAATCTACTGTTACTTTTCGCCAGGATTCGCTAAGTAGCAATAAGTCATTAAAATTAAAGCATTTAACCCCTAACTGCAATCAGGAACTAGTTTAATTGTATTTCTGTGAACCAACGTTATACACCTAACTTGATTGGTTCACTACCTGCGTTACTCGGCGTAGAACGTTCTATATCGAAAACAAAATTGTATCAAGTGACGCATGTTTAACAGTCAGACTTAAAAAACAAAATAGTGTAGGGGAAACCCGGCTGAAGTGGATACCCCGGGCAAAGCGAATATTGCTTACAACTCCCAAATTTTTCGTTGGCCGGCAGCCGTGTTGTCATAGCAAAGGTCGTCTGTTGGCACACCGTGCGCGGCAAACACGTCGCGACGAGTTTGCGTCGCGCGGTGCCAATGAGCGGACAGAATGTTTCTGGGAAAACAATATTGTTTTACAAAGGTAAGTTTGTTTATAACTTTAATACTATTTGTGACATGTTCTTTATGAGTATGATTTCTTATGAGTCATTTTCTAATGAGTAGGATTTGATGCATGATTATGTAGCTTTCAACTATCCGTAGACGACGAGTTTAGGTGCACTGGTTTTTTAGTAATTTGAGATAACCTCAAAAATGTTCCGACAGGGCAAAGCGGATTGGGCAAAGTGGATACCCCATTCCTTTGCCCGGTTATCACAAGTTATACAGTTTTATGGAATTATGTAATTTATCGCGTTTTTTTTTTTTTTTTTCAATTGTACATGGTGTATAAATATTACAAAAAAAAAAAAAAAAAGAAGAAGACAACACAAGGATCCTGGAGTAAAGAAAACATGCAGGTCGCTATAACTTTGTTTGGCGGGAGAACCGATTTAAGGAATCGCGAAAAAAAAAAAAATTACGGGGTAGCTTATGCTACACTACATTGACACGTCAAAAGTGGAATTACTTCTCCGCAGTTAGGGCGATTCAGTCCTATATTCACGGAGTCTCAAGAAAATGAAATGGTTACTTTTCTACAAGACATGGACGCTTTGTTTTTTGGCCTTACTCCGGATGAATTTAGGAGTCTAGCATTTGAGTATGCAAAACGCAACCATTAACACTATCTTAAGAGCTGGAATAAACATAACAAAGCACGAGAAGACTGGCTGCAATGAATTTTATCATGTCATACTAACTTGACTTTAAGAACTCCAGAATCGATGTCTGTGGCGAGGGCAAGCGGATTTAATCGTGATAATTCTGTTTATAATAACTTCAATAAATAGTATTGCAGCAAAAAAAGTTTTTTTAATTTGTTCCTCTAATTTTCGATGGTTATTTTATTTTCAATCTTTAGTTCCAGGAGAAATAATATTGTTGTTCGCTTTGCCTGAGTACCGAATCCACTTTACCCGTGATGCTGGACAAAGTGCACTCTTAATTCAAAAGAACGAAAAAATAACTCTTAAAAAGAGTGAAATCTATTGCGGGTGCATTCATTCTTTCTGAGTGCTAACTTTATCGAAAAAAGACGCTTTACGAAAAAAACCAAGACTAAAACTTTTCCTTATTTGCGTGAAATTCGGAAACACTCCTTTGATGAGCGAAAAATAAAAACATTCTTTAAAAGAAGGACACAAAAACATTTTCATTGGTTCAATTCTGTCACGTGATTTTGTTTAGGGAGAATCTTCTATACCTCCATGTTCGGCTTAACTAACATTGGTCGCGATTACCAAGTGGATGTCGCTATCTAAATGTCTTCATTTAATGAGTTAAAACAATTTTTGTTGCCGAATGAGGTTTATGAAGGCAATGCACAAAAACTGCATGGTATGTACGAAGATTTTTCTTTTCTATTAAAACTTGCAACTGTTAATATTTCTTGAACTGCTCGTATATCGTTACAAATCCCCCACGTGCAATGTTACGGCGAACTTTTTCTTCCTAATTAATGAAACTTTCATCAACAATTTTGTTTCGTTCATTGAATTAAAAATATGATATTTGAAGCAGTCGTTACCATCTTTGGTGTGTGTGTGTACTGTATATATATTATAGGCAGGTGTTACAGACCCGACCATGCGCAAATCTATAGGTCGGATACCGAATCCGCTCCCGATGGTCGGAGCTCCAACCACTGCGTATATTTTAAATTAATCAAATATTGTTTGTGTGTATAATAAACTTCAAAGAGTATCATAAACTTTGTACAATACACTCATTCATATGTGTAACATCCAATTCATTAAGTAAGTGTCCTGAAGGGGAGGGGGTGGAAAATTCTCTACATACCCTTGCTTGGAGGAGGGGGGGGGTTAGATCCATTCTTACGTAATATTTTCCAAGCCGATATTTTATATTAGAAATCCTCGATCAAGTGGTTTGGCAAATATTATATTTCATTTCCTTCATAAAGGTAAATGTATTATAGGATGAGCTGTTTTTTACTTGTGTTTCAAAGAATGAAACGTGTAAAATATAATAAAAAAATCGCACTGTGTTTTGTATGTCTTATTTTTAATTATTATCGCATCATATACAAAAATTATTTGTCGAAAAAACATTTGGTCTAGATTCCTTACAGTAAATATTTCTTTACTCAAAAAGGTTTAAAAAATAATAATGATAGTTGATATAAGAACGATCCCAGTGATGTAATATTTGTTATTTTATTATTGTGAAGAAAAAAAAGAATCTTACGTAAGATGGGGGGGGGGGGGGAATCTTACATACCCTTACATAGGGGGAAGGGAATGTCAAAAATTGCCAAAATTGTCCTTACGTAGTTATTGAATGGCCCCGAAGAAACAAAACTGAATTCAAACGTATTTATGAGTGACTTTTTAAATTAATTTGGACTGATGTAACTTTTCAAACCGTATTAATGTTAAAAGGCACACCGAGAATATCAATATAGAATTTCAAAATTTTAAATCTATTTATTTGGAACTGTGTGGGTTTTTTAATTTTATTTCAATCTTTAGATTCGGAAATGTACGCAATATTGCATTTGGGTGATTTGTAACGATATACGAGTAGTTCAAGAAATATTACCAGTTAAAGTTTCAATAAAAAAGAAAATTCTTCGTACTTACCATACAGTTTTTGTGCATCCTCTTCGGAAACACTAAAAAGAATTTTTTTTTTTCACATTTTTTTAACCTAAAAACTAATTTTTTTTTTTCAAATAAAATAACAGTTTTAAATTCAAGTACACAGCATAAGCACATGAAAACACGTTTAAAAAACAATTTCACCAAATGAGAGTGAAATGATTTTACCTATTTTATTCTAAAAAAGAGTGAAATATCGGCTTTCCAAAACGGAAAGCAGCCACTCATTTAGGATATTAATTTAGTCTTAAAAAAGAGTGAAAATAACTTATCAAAAGGGAGTGAAATGAGCTTATCCAAAAGGAGTGAAAATAACCGCTCCGCAAAAGGAATGAAATTTACTCCTATAAGGAAAGTGCGTTTTCAAAACTGGGAAGGAGTGAAAATTTACTCACTCTGAGTTAAAATCGCTGGAATTTTTTAAGAGAGTGGATATTCATGCCATTGATGAAAACTTGCCTTATATCTAATAGTTTACTAAATATTAAGGACAACTGTTATTGCATTATGTAAGTTCATTAAATGAAGACTGAATATAAATATTTGTTTCAATTCCTCCAGTTATAACTAAACAACAATAATCAAGAAAATCTTGAGGTATTCACGTTGCTCGGATTTCCCCTAAAACTTTCCGTCAAAGTGTAAAAAAGAGCAATTTAAAGTCTCAAAATTTTAATTTATACTTCGAAATTTTTTATAGTCCCAAAAATTCAGTAATTTTTATTAAAAGGCAAAATTATTCCATTTCATACTTTCTTAAAAAATTCCAGCGATTTTGACTCAGACTGAGTAAATTTTCACTCCTTTACAGTTTCGAAAACGCACTTTCCTTATAGGAGTGAATTTCATTCCTTTTGCGGAGCGGTTATTTTCACTCTATTTGGATAAGCTAATTTCACTCCCTTTTGATAAGTGTTTTCCACTCTTTTTTAAGACTAAATTAATATCCTAAATGAGTGACTGCTTTCCGTTTTGGAAAGCCGCTATTTCACTCTTTTTTAGAATAAAATAGATAAAATCATTTCACTCTCATTTGGTGAAATTGTTTTTTAAATGTGTTTTCGTGTGCTTATGCTGTGTATTTGAATTTAAAACTGTTTTTAAAATTGTTATTTCATTTGAAAAAAAAATAGGTTAAAAAAGCGAATTTAAAGATTAAAATAAAATTAAACAAACCCACACAGTTACAAATAAATAGATTTAAAATTTTGGAACTCTATATTTATATTCTCGGTGTGCCTTTTAACATTAATAATGTTTTAAAAGTTACCTCAGTTCAAATTAATTTAAAAAGTCACTCATAAATTATGACAAGATACGTTTGAATTCAATTTTGTTTCTTCGGGGCCATTCATTAATTACGTAAGGACAATTTTGGCGATATTTTTGACCTTCCCTTCCCCCTATGTAAGGGTATGTAAGATTCCCTCCCCCCCCCCCCATCTTACGTAAGATTCTTTTTTTTTCTTCACAATAATAAAATAACAAATATTACATCACTGGGATCGTTCTTAAATTAACTATCAATTATTATTTTTTTAAAACCTTTTTGAGTAAAGAAATGTTTACTGTAAGGAATCTAGACCGAATGTTTTTTCGACAAATAATTTTTGTATATGATGCGATACTAATTAAAAAAAAAGGCATGCAAAACACAGAGCGATTCTTTTATTATATTTTACACGTTTCATTCTTTGAAACACAAAACAGCTCATCCTATAATACATACTTTTACCTTCCTGAAGCAAATGAAATATAATATTTGCCAAACCACTTGACCGCGGATTTCTAATATAAAATATCGGCTTGGAAAATATTAGTAAGAATGGATCTAACCCCCCCCCCCTCCAAGCAAGGGTATGTAGAGAATTTTCCACCCCCTCCCCCTCAGGACACTTACTTAATTAATGAATTGGATGTTACACATATGAATGAGTGTATTGTACAAAGTTTATGATACTCTTTAAAGTTTATTATACACACAAACAATATTTGATTAATTTAAAATATACGTAGTGGTTGGAGCTCCGACCGTCGGGAGCGGATTCGGTATCCGACCTATAGATTTGCGCATGGTCGGGTCTGTAACACCTGCCTAAAATATATATACAGTACACACACACACACACCAAAGATGGTAACGACTGTTTCAAATGTCCTATTTTTGATTCGATGACCGAAACAAAATTGTTGATGAAAGTTTCATTCATTTGGAAGAAAAAGTTACAAAAAGTTCGCCGTAACATTGCACGTGGGTGATTTGTAATGATATACGAGCAGTTCACGAAATATTAACAGTTACAAGTTTTAATAAAAAAAGAAAATTCTTCGCACTTACCATGCAGTTTTTGTGCACTTCCTTCAGAAACCTCATTCGGCAACAAATATTGTTTAAATTCATTAAATGAAGACATTTAGATAGCGACATCCACTTGGTACTCGCGACCAACGTTAGGTAAGCCTAACGTGAAGGTATAGAAGATTCTCCCTAAACAAAATCACGTGACAGAATCGAACCAATGAAAATGCTTTTGAGTCCTTCTTTTAAAGAATGTTTTCATATTTCGCTCATCAAACGGAGTGTTTCCGAATTTCACGCGAATAAAGAAAAGTTTTAGTCTTGGTTTTTTCGTAAAGCGTCTTTTCTCGATAAAGAAAGAAGAGACTCAGAAAGAATGAATGCACCCGCAATAGATTTCACTCTTTTTAAGAGTTATTTTTTCGCTCTTTTGAATTAAGAGTGTAAATTTTCAGCCGAAAACCCCTATGTGAATTCCTGAGCATCAAAACACTTCTGTGTTAAATTCGAAAAAGGTCCGAAGTAAACTGGATTTGTGAAAAGAACACATACACATATATGTGCTGCCCTTTATATACGTAAATATTTCTTTTTCTTTCTTTTTTTTAACTATATGAAAGAATTTTCGATTTGATTTTTTTTTTTTTTTTTTGGCAGATTACTTTAGTGTGGAACTACAAAGTTTCTGCTGGGTATTTCGTAATTTGTCAACAATTTGAAATGACTTTTCAATTAGCTTTAAAACGCGTTTCTTTCTTTCTTTCTTTCCTTCTTTTTTTTTTTTTTTTTTTTTTTTGAAGATCTTCTTTTATTAAAGCAAATGAGTAGTTCAAATCTAGCTTAAAACGCTTTGAAATAAAGGTATCATTATTAGTGTTTTTTGAAACATGAAGCAAATTTTTATCTGTTCTTGTACTTCTAAACCACATCGAAAGAAAAACAATTTACAACACAAAGTGCATATCAAAATAAGTTGAATCTTATCGTATTTATTCCAACGAAATATTTTGCTTTTTGCACAGTAGTCAAATATGTACATGTCACTTACATATATTCCGTTTTTGCATCTATTCTTGTCAACTTTGAAAAACGTGTATTGAGAGAGTTGACATCTTATTGAAGTTCACAATATTTGGGAGAATTCAATAACGTTACTAAAATCTGAAACGGTGAACACGTAAAAGTTGTTCGTTGCGAAGGAGATATGAATATAGCATTCGCACAATTTAGCGTGAATTCAATTTCTTCCACCTCGGCTTTGAGTACAGGACTTCTTTTATTTGATTCTATTGGTAAATATAAACATGATTTCCTGAAATCGTATTAGACTTCATTTATTCTGTTTTCACGAAAAACTAATAAAGTGATCGATTGTGGAAAAGAAGGGTGTGAAATGAAAGAGAAAAAAGAAATAACTTCTACCAAATGAGGTTGTTTTTGCTTTCATTGTGTTTGACCCTTAAACGCTTTTAACTCCCCATTAAAGCTCATGATTGTTTTTCTTATTGGCAAATATTTTTAGTGTTTTTTTTTTTTTTAATATATACACACCGCTATCAAAATTGCAAACAATGATGCTTCATGAAAAATCTTGTTTAGACAATGATTGATTTTAGCAAAGGTTGTTTTTTTCTTTTTTTTTTTTTTTTTTCATGTTTTTAATCTGTTTTTAAGTAAATTCGAAACAAGATGAATGCCAATCCGATTGACTATCCAGATGGTGTCTCAATTTCAATGCTCTCACTGATTCGAACGATTCAGAACAACTAACGTTTTCTTACAAATATTGAACATTTTACCCAAACCGGTGGGAGAATGGGGGAGGGAGTATTGCAACTTCCTCTTCCACGGAAAAATATTTAAAAAATTTAAAAAAGAAAGACTTGAGACTATGGGCTTACTTAATAACCTATTCAATGTTTATGATTAATAGCGCTGATTATCATAGCATTTGTGTGAAATTATATAGCTTTTAGCATTTAATTGGTTTAAAATGCTAAGAAAGATGTTTGACGTCTACTCCTACATTCGAAGTAAAACGAGTGCAAAATATTTCTGCACATTAAAATAGAATAATAAGCTTTAAGGACTCTTACAAAATATTTTAAAAGATCTTCATAAGAACTTTGTCATGAAAATTGTATGAGAAGAGGGGGTATTTTTTACACTCCTGTGTCGCCTCTAAAAGTTATTTCTGAATCCACTCCTGTTTACATCCCCTGGATTTCGCAGGATGTAGTCAGGAGGTTTAATCATTTTAGTTAATAGTGTACCAGTACAGCAGAATCTCGAAACCTCGAACTAATGAGAACTTAAAAATGGTCGATGTTATGAAAATTCCGGATTATCAGGATTGTGCACGCAACAGGTTTTTCGCGTGAGGTTTTTTCGTCTTGTCAGAATGTGAGTGAGTTTCCTGAAACCCCCCGGGTAATCGAAACTCTACTGCGTAAAATTTTGAAAAATGAATGTCATAATATTTAAATTAAGCTAATGAAGCAATTAAAGTCAAAACTAGGCTAGGTTTAATTATATTTCAAATAAGTCTAACTGAAATGTGAAATGTATATCTGCTTTAATTAAATCCGCTTAAGGAAGAAAAAACAACTAATAAAAACCGTTCCTACAGAATGAGCTTACTAACAAACATGACGAAACAACTGAAACAATATTATTTTACTTCGCAACTAAATAACCACAGTGATTAAGACAGATAAAATTTCTAGGGGGGTTATGGTTAAATTTTCGGAGGCGGGCGGAGATATTGGTTACAATTCTATACGGTCAAAAAAGGAACATTTCTGAATTTCGGGGGAGGGGAGTTGCAACTCGCTCCCTACTCCAGTGGAAAAAAAAAAACTTTCCTAAAAGGCTATAGTCTCACCTCCAAAATATACAGGATGACCGAAAATCATCGACATATTTTAAAAATACATAGAAAAACAACAAATTGTCGCATGAATATGTGATTTGCGTCGTATACTTCACAGATTCAAGAATTTATAATGTCATCGCAAAAAGAGGGAAAAAAAGAGAAGGCGTAATTATAAGTAATTGTTGTATCATCAGAGTAAGAAAAACAAACGTCATATGAGGTGTTTTTTTATTTTAGTGAACAGAAAGCAATTCCATTCATTACCAGAGTTCAATGTGTGCACCGTATGTTGCTCGAACCACATCTAAACGGTACTCAAGTTCATCCCATGTCCACAAACGATGCACACATCGAACTCTGTTCATGAAACGTTTTGCTTTCTGTTTGATAAAATGACTAAACACCCCATATGACGTTTGTTCTCCTTACTCTGACGATACAGCTATTACTTATAACTACACGTTTTCTCTTTCTACGATGTCATAAACATTTTATGAATCTGTGATGTATTTTGTCGCAAACCACATATTCATACGAAAATTTGTTTGCTCTTCTATGATTTTTTAAAATGTGTCTAGGACATCCGTCGTATTGTCATTCTGAAGCATCTTTTATTTGACCAAAAAGGTGTCACACTTTTTCAATATATTTGACTCCTCCTCCCCTCTTTGTCACAAAGTGACACATTTCCTCTTTCCCCCTCCTTTCGTCACATCTCACGTTATATTACATAAACATATTATAGTTAATAAAAAGAAAATATTTCAACTAATTTGAATGATTTCATACTTCTTCTTACCCCCCCCCCCCCTGATGTTGCAAACTGTTACAATTTCACAAGTCCCCCTGCTCCCTACCCATTAAGCGTAACATGTATGAACCTTTGCAAAAAACATCGTGTTACCTTGATGTGTTGAAAATTTTAAATAAACCTTTCTTTTTTATTCTGATTTCTTCTTATCATACAAATGCATAAAAATTCATGCACATGAGTTTATGTAATCAATAAAGTATGTTTTTTTTCTTATAAAATCCCAGATGTCACAAGGATGCAAAATTTGTATCATCTGAGCTCCCCCTCCATCTCGATCAAATTCCTGTGCTTCTCAAAAGCAAGGAATATTAAAAGCTCAAGAACTTTCTTTTCAAGAATTCCCATAGCTGAAAGTTACTCGGTAAGTCAATAAATATTACACTCAAGCATAAAATTACGAGCTCGGGTGAGTCAATCGAATTGGGTAAAAAACACGAATTTAAGAAACATATCCTTAAGACTTAATTGTTTCAACAACACAGCGAATCGTCAAAACACTTTTTACGAGGAACCTGAAACGAAATAATAACGTTCGAATAGTTGTTTTTGCTTGATATTACTAATGCACGTTTGCATCAGTTAAGTTTGTGTTATGCAGTAAAAGAAAAATGTAAGTCTTATATTGTCCCTTTATAAATAACAATTGCATAATTTATTCCCAAAATGAAAAATCAATTACACAAAGCGTGTGTCTGCAAAAGTAGGTTTCTCTAAAAAAAATCTTTTCGAAAAGCTCACATATCTGTCGCCGCAAAAATATATGAGTTACAATAACTTTTCATGTTTTGTTTAAACTATTCAATGGACCATTTTCAAACTCTGACTATCTTAGGTTGCTGGCCTACCTATATGTATCGTAACGTCTGTGAGAGAAAAAATGCATTTGCGAAAAAAATGGAGATACGTACCCACTTTTGCAGTTACACGCTTCAAATATTTTTTGCCGAGTACACATCGTCGGCTGAGTGCTAAAACTAGGTACAGTCAAGTGCCCATACTTTTGACAGTACCCTAACTTGGGACATTTGGTTGAGTTTAGTTTTGAGGGCTGGTACACTTGTTTGTATTTCACCAGTAAGAAATAAATGGTGTAACAGAATAAATGAATAGTTATCTTATGAGGCTATGTAAGTTGAACTTTGATGTATCAGCTTTATGGGTTATTTTATGATTTTAAAAATTTCGAAAAAAAATATGTGATTTTTAAGTATGGAAATAACTTTGGTTGCCTACGCTAACTGAGCAGCATGAGTTTGAATTTGTTTTACTATTCATCTCGGCTAATATACCCATGCTTTATTTTGGTACATTCATTTCCGCCCAATTCAGTTGAACTTATTTATTCATAAATTTGAGAAGTTGCAAATACGCTCCAAACTTGGGACACTGTTCCAAGTTCGGATACTAAGGCATAAAAAGTGTCTGCAAGGAATATTGAGGAAATAATGTGTATAGTTAAATTAACAAATACGTATAGATACAAAGTTTTATAAATTGCGGGCTGTTCTGATGACAATAAATGTGTCATACCATAACAGGACATGTCATTGTTAAAAAAATTTGAATCTATTGATGAGCAAAAGACGTTACGCCCAAAATATAACATATATTAGTTCTACTAATTAAAAATGAGTCTCAAAAATGAGGCTAATTTATTTGTAGTAAATTTCACGTATTCTGAAGGAATGAAAATGACTGTGAAAAGAGGTGAAATAAGGAACACGGAGAGCTAAAAATAAGCTGTGTTAATAATTACTTGGGCTTGGATTCACTAATTGCTTTTATGCTTCCAAATATAGAGGGGAAAGAAGAAATATTACATTCAAAAGAATTAAGAAGGCCGGGGTGACATTCAGTGTTTTAAGGGGCAAGTGTACATTCTGAAATTATTGAAAGTTTACAAGATTATATTATTTATATATAATGATATTTTTTTCTTTATTGGGTTGTAAAATAAACTTCTTGAAAATGATAGTTGGTGTCCTAAACTCTTATTTATTGCTGAATACATGAAAGAAAGATCAAAATAATAAGTGTCCCAAGTTTGGTAGGGGGACCCTAACTTGGGACAATGAACATTTTTTTTTCAAAGGGACATATTTACACATCTATACCTTTTTTTGAGGTGAAGTACAAAGACACATCCTAAAAATAAAATACTTCGTTCGAATGGAAAACATATGATTAAATACTACTAAAGGTAAAAGTTCAAAACTGTCCCAAGTACGGGGCACTTGACTGTGTTTGTTTAAAAGAAGACATTAATGCTTCTAATGAAGTAAAATATAGAAACAGTCTTCACATTCCCAAAAAATCGTCAAAAAACAAGCTGTGAATTTATTTAATGATTGTGGTTAATTTGCTGTGTTTTCCTCGAAACAACATGAAAAAGACTAAATTGCACTTATCATCTAGTAGCATTCAACCCCACGATGTATGACGCAAAAATGGCAAGTGGAATGAATTAAAAAGCTCAAAAGAGAGAGAATTTCCTTTTTCAAAAACTACCACAGCTCTTTAAGTCAATCGGCAAAGTCAATAACTCTCAAACGACAGATAAGACTAAAATTAGGAATTCGGGTGAGTTATTATGATCAAATGAGGGACATAATAAAACTTTCTTGATCAGCAAAATCTCACAACATTCCCACAACCAAAAACGGAAAGGAAGGAGTTTCGCTTGGTTTGTTGTTTTAGCTTGATATGACTTAAGTTCGTTTGAATCATTCAAGTTGTATTTTAGTAGAAATAGTCAAAACTGAATATTAGAGAATTGTTTACTTATTTACAAAATAAAAAATCATATTTGATTTTTTTTTTTCTTTTTGCCAAGTATGATGAAATAATTTGAGAAGTATCTTAATGATAATAACCTTAAAACTTGTCTGGACTGCAACTGACCATTATCGTATAAGCTTGATTCATTTTTAAAAATATGTAATATTTATTGCTGAAAATAAACTACATATTTTCACTTCCCAAACACAAACTAAATAAACACAAACTAAGGTAAGGTAAGGTTTTCTGCAAAACTGTTTCCCCTATACTTGATACGCAGCTTTTAAAGGGGAGCTAAGTTAACAGAGATTTAATTTCTGTTGCTGCATTTTTATCAAAATATTTTACAATGTAGCTCAAATATCAGTATGACTTGAGCTCAAATCAAAATGCAATGCCCTTTGAAATTAAATAGTTTTTGAGAAATCGTGCCCTGACATTTTCATATGTTAGTCTGTTTTTATTTGCTATTCGGAAACAAAAACTCAAGGAAAAATATTTCAGTTAAAAAAAAAAAAAAAAAATCTGCCATGTTTTCAAAATGTTTACTGATAAAAAAAGAGGGGGGGGTCAGGAAAAATACTACTACTACGAATAATAATAATAAAAAGAAGGATAGAAGAAGAGAAATATCAGTGATTTCATCGCAACCGAAAAACATATTTGAGTCCTATACAGTGAAATCCCGTTACAACGAATTTCAAGGAACCGCAAACTTTGTCCGCTATAACGAGAATTTCATTGTAACGGAATTCAAGCAATCAAATGAAAGTTAAATCGGGACCGAAAATTTATTTCGTCAAACGGATATTTCGTCGTATTGGTATTCGTTATAACAGGATTTCACTGTATTTTATTTTAAAAAAGAGAGAGAAAAATGATCTCGAAGTGGGGTTAAGAATTGTACATTGCTCTTGTAGAGCATAGAACAGTAAGCGTTTTCGGTCAAAGTTATTTTTTATTTTTTATTTTAAGCTTAAAAAATCATTGTGACGATGAATATCAAATTCATTAAGGACATTTAATATTCTATGCAGATCAATAATTTTGTTACATAATTTAATTAAGTATTACACCACTTTCAATTGATGGAGAGTTTGTTTTGTGTATTTTTAAATTAATAAATCAAAGCGAAATATAATCAAATCCTAATAGACTCCTTTCATCCCGCACTCATGCTCTACTTTATTTGAAAACTCCTCACCTTTATCAAACATTTAGCTCAACTCGTTGATCACAAGTTGAGCAAATGGAACATTAAACCTCGCTTTCATTCACATTAAAACCTTCCTATCCTTACATTTAAGAAACTCTCATCCTCCAAAAGTTGCAAACACATTAAGTTACAAAATGCTGCCTTTTAAATAGACCGAACAAAACAGCACTGGGAAAGGGAAATATAGTCTTCCCTTGATCACACACAATTCCCCCAGAAAAACTTGGAAATAAAATTTTTAAAAAAGATTACCGTTTTCATTAATTAGTCATGCAAGCGCTTGATGAGTGTTAATTGATCCTATGGAAAGAGTTTCCGATTCTGTTAGAAAAGTCAATTTATCACTCTCAGCAATTGCAGCATCCTTTTATACGCGTGTACTTATCCCAGGGCAAGAATCATTGAGCTGTAATAAGATGCCGAGCTCACTCTTTCAGACGGTATCATTTGAATCGCGACTGTTGCATACAACTTTTACTTTCTCTTACATTTTATCATTCGTAAAGTAAATGGTAATAGCGGGAGAAGAATCTAGTCCAAAGACGAGGCCCATTGGAGGAATCAATAACTAAATGTTTTCCATTGGAAGAAAACTCGTTACTTATTTTAGCAGCACATTTATTAGGGTGTACTGAATGACAATGATATTTTTGACTGTCTTCTTCTTTACGGATAAATTTAAAAATCAGAAAAGATTATTCACTTTCAAGTTGTTTGCTTTGGTAAATTGTATCGACTCAATGATAAATGGATTGAGCATAGAAGTTGGACTGCTTTAACTAAAAACATAAAACCAATCAAATAAATTATTTAAAAACAACTATTTTAAAAGTAAATTATCTTCTCTCATTTCATTTAATTCCTTTTTTTAATTTTAATTTTCATTTGTTTAGTTCCATACCTTTTGTTGACACGTTATGCATATTTTTTTACATTGTAGTTTTTCTGCATAAAGAACTATACGAGGTTCTTTTTTTTTTTAATAGCTGCGTATTAAATTAACTGATGTTATGCTAAATACTTCAGAATACAATGCTGAAATCTACCACACAATTTTCAGAAATTATAAGCTCTAAAATGTTGAACAGTTAGGCAGAACTACTGAAATGGCAAAATAATAATGAACAGCTGAGTTAAAAACAATATTAACTGTGTATACATTTGAATACGAGAGTGCCTATACCTGCAGCGTTGTGTAATGCATGCAATTTAAATTATCTAGATGTTTTTTATCTTTCCTGCAACAGCAAAATAATTCAAAATAAACAAATAAGTAATATTTAAGTTAATTGCACGGTAGTTGCAATTATCTGTTTAATATTAAATAAAAAATCATAATTTTCAACTCTCACACTGTCGATGCAAACGAGTGATATAGTATATACATTATATTATGAGTCTGTACTGTAATCGCAATTAAAATCATAATCGGCATCTTATAATCGTAATTGATTACATTTTCCACATAATCGAATTGTTGCTGTAATCGTAATTATGTTTTGTCAAAGGATTATAATCATTATCGTAATTGTAATCCACCTTTTTTTGCGCTCGTAATCGTAATCTTAATCGATTACATTCTCACGTCATTGACTCCAATCCTGCCTTTTTCTGATATCATCGAAATCGTCAAAATTTGGATTTTTAAAAGCGACAATTTGTTGAGGTGCTTACCATGCAGTCCTCTTTAAATAGAGTGAGCCGACGTTACCGAATGAAATCTGAAAAAACTATAATTCTGAAAAAAATAAAGTGGATTCCTTTAAACCGTCACCTTAGTATCACTGAATATCACTTAAAAACTTCGTTTTTCAGGACTTCAATTTCGAAATGTTTTTTGGGGAGAGCTTCAAAACCCCCTTTCCAATTTAATGATCAAAATCTGTCATTTACTGCGTTTTGGAACTTGGATGTTGAAAAATTGGAATAAGGGTAATCAATTTCCCTCTACCTTCAATACCTTCAAAAAAAAAAAAAAAAAAAAATCGATCGAAGACAGCGCCTAACTTACGTCCCTTACTCTAACGTCATAACACATATCGCATATAATCGCGTTTTGAAGAATACAGCTTCTTAAAATTTCCTCAGAAGGCCCCCCGCATCTTTCCACCGTCGTCAGAGACCGTCTAAAACTACGTTCTTACGACTATAATTTCAAAAAATTCTCCCCGCCCCCCCCCCCCCCCCTAGCAGGTACAGGAGATTTTAAGCTTGCCTCCTTTCATATGTTTTTGGTTGTGCCACTGTCGAACAGTGTAAGGAAGCTGTGGCCGTACTTAGGACCGCTGAAATGACGAATAGGTGATGACAACGACAAAACAACTGCTTTCAATCCTCGCCTTCGCTCCACCTCTAGGAGCTCCAACTAGGGGTGGCAGGTGGAAGACGGTTAATCGTTAAAAATTTTCGCCAGGCAGAAGAATTGCTTCCTCTTCTTTTTTTTTTTTTTGATGAATGAACAAAACACAATTTTTTTTTTCCAAATGCTCTGAATTTTCCGCGGTTGATGCAAATGTTGAGTTTTTATTAAAGAAACAAGTAAGACAAATGCTTAAAATTCCTTTTAAGGTTAAATATTCTTTTTTCAGCTTCTTCTTTCTTTTTCCTATATGATATCGATTTTATATCGCGTTTTCGGATGTCTCGAGTTTTTTTGTACTGGGCTGCATGCCCTAAATTCATTTTCAAGATTCAAATAGAAGTTAACAGAATAAATTATAATAGATGACTCTTTTTTTCATCCACTCCAAAAGACGTTTTAAACAGAGATTTTGATGTAAGCATTTTAAGCAATTCTAGTGCCAAGTTACGGTGTTCTTTTGCGGCAGATTGGGGCCCCAGAGTTCTCTATGTGGGGCATTAACACCTAATGCTCCAGGCGGAAACCATCCCAAAAATGCGCATTAAAAAGTTTTTTTTTTTAGGAACTGTATGCGCCCTTGCGTTGCTTGTCCACCGCCTTTTTAAGGGTCCTAGTCCGTCTCTGATCCCTGTTATCTATTACATACACCCTAATCAATGTGCTGCAGGAGTATGTAACGGATTTTCCTCCAGTGGAGTTGTAAACCTTTAAAAATTTCGCTGCATTAAAGTTGCACTACTTTCATTAAAATATTTTATTCTGCATCCATTTTTGACGTGCGTTTGAGGCTTTACTTTTATAAAATATTTTGTTTCGGCATAACTCCAAAAAGAAGTTTCGTAGCTTAAACGCCTTAAAATACTTTTTTAGCATTAATATAACGTATTTAAGTCAATCAGTTCAGGATAACTTTAAGTCATTCCGGTTAACTTTGCGTCACTTCAAATTTTAGTTTAAAAAAAAAAAAAAAACTAAAACTACCAGTGCTGCACTAAACTGACATGGTCATGAAATAAATTTTTTACTTTCTATGTTAAAAAAGAAAGTTTTGGCAATATTGTAGCTAACTGTATCATTCAATAATTCTGAAATTCCTGTTTGCAATCTATTTCTGACTTTGTTAAAAGGGATCTTCCTACATTGAAATCTAGATATTGCATTATGTTATGTACAACAGTAGCGCAGCGAAGGGGGGTTTTGGGGGTGAAAACACCCCCCCAGAGTTTTTTTTAACATAAATACAAATTCTAATACAGTAATTTATGCATATGAGGTCTGTTTTGATCAAAAAAAAAAAAAAAAAACCTCCATAAGGTATTTTTGATCAAAAACTCCCTTCAGACCTTCAGAAGGTATATTAGATCAAAAAAAAAAACCTCCAGAAGGTATTTTTAATCAAAATACACCCTCCAGAAGGTATTTTGATTAAAAAAAAAAACCCTTCCAGAAGGTATTTCTGACTGCGTTAGTGATATACGATAGAAATCGTGCGAAATTGTGAAGTACAAAGAAAGAGTTTTTAAAGAGTTTGAAATTTCATTTTGCTGCATTAAAATTGCGCTACTTTTCTTAGAATATTTTATTTTACTTACCATTTCTGACGAAGTTCCAGGATAATAAACTCATCTTCAAAGAATTTAATACTTAGTTGGGGTTCTGCCCCCAGCTTGTTTCACTCGCCAACCCCCGTTCGTAGATACATAAAAGTACGTACATACAAATGTATGAAACTATTTTTTGTGCTCACAAATGCGGGACGTTTAACAGAAACAAAGTTTTGTCGGAAAAAACATGAAAAATAAAATTGCATGCACGTGTTCCAGGATTATAAGGATTTTTTTCCTATAGTTTGCGCGAGATGATTAGTGGGAAGAAGTAGCTGAATAAATATAATATCTGTTGACTTGTTTTCGCCTAGAGGCTTCTCTGGTAATAAAAAGAATTTTTTTTTTTTTTTTTAAGCGATCACGATTGCTAATTGTTTTCATCTGACCGTCTGTGGCGTTGTGGTTCCTTTTTCAGCTTGAACCAGGGGCCTCTGCAGGTGAGGCTCCTCTGGTGCTCCCGGAATCCGCTTCTACTGGGCGGGGGCGTCTATGCCCTACACACGCACTCACACATGCTTTTACACACATACACACGCGCCTATGTGCACAAATTCACAGGACTATGCACACACACACAAGCCTACACACGCACGCACCCCTACACACACATGTCTATACAGAGGTACAGACACAGCTATACAGACGTAACTGCCCAGGAGGAAGGGCAGGCTTGGGGGGACAGGAGCCGTTTCTAGAAATATTTTAGGGTCCTGTTGCAACTCGTGATTGCGAAATACATAAATTGAATTCAAAATGTCAGAATTCAAATTAATCTTTTTCTTTTTTTTTTTTTTTTGTGCACTCTCTTAAAAAATTCCAGCGATTTTAACTCAGACTGAGTAAATTTTCACTGCTTTCCAGTGTCGAAAACGCACTTTCCTTATAGGAGTGAATTTCATTCCTTTTGCGGAGCGGTTATTTTCACTCCTTTTGGATAAGCTAATTTCACTCCATTTTGATAAGTGTTTTTCACTCTTTTTAAGACTAAATTAATATCCTAAATGAGTGGTTGCTTTCCGTTTTGGAAAGCTGCTATTTCACTCTTTTTTTAGAATAAAATAGGTAAAATCATTTCACGCTCCTTTGGTGAAATTGTTTTTAAACGTGTTTTCATGTGCTTATGCTGTGTATTTGAATTTAAAACTGTTTTTATAACTTATTTCATTTGAAAAAAATTAGTTTTTTAATTTAAAAAAATGAAAAAAAAAATGTTTTTAGTGTTTCCGAAGAGGATGCACAAGAACTGTATGGTAAGTACGAAGAATTTTCTTTTTTATTAAAACTTTAACTGGTAATATTTCTTGAACTACTCGTATATCGTTACAAACCACCCACGTGCAATATTACGTACATTTCCGAATCTAAAGATTGAAATAAAACTAAAAAACACACACAGTTTCAAATAAATAGATTTAAAATTTTGAAACTCTATATTGATATTCTCGGTGTGTCGTTTAACTAATGTTTTAAAAGTTACATCAGTTCAAATTAATTTAAAAAGTCACTCATAAATTGTGACAAGATACGTTTGAATTCAATTTTGTTTCTTCGAGGCCATTCATTAATTACGTAAGGACAATTTTGGCAATTTTTGACCTTCCCTTCCCCCTATGTAAGGGTATGTAAGACCCCCCCCCCATCTTACGTAAGATTCTTTTTTTTCTTCACAATAATAACAAATATTACATCACTGGGATCGTTCTTAAATTAACTATAATTTTTTTTTTTTTAATTTTTTCAAAAACATTTTTGAGTAAAGAAATGTTTACTGTAAGGAATCTAGACCGAATGTTTTTCGACAAATAATTTTTGTATATGATGCGATAATAATTAAAAATAAGACATGCAAAACACAGTGCGATTCTTTTATTATATTTTACACGTTTCATTCTTTGAAACACAAGTAAAAAACAGCTCATCCTATAATACATACTTTTACCTTCCTGAAGCAAATGAAATATAATATTTGCCAAACCACTTGACCGCGGATTTCTAATATAAAATATCGGCTTGGAAAATATTACGTAAGAATGGATCCACCAACCCCCCTCTCCAAGCAAGGGTATGTAGAGAATTCCCCCTCCTTCCCCCTCAGGACCCTGAATTAATGAATGGCCCGTTACACATATGAATGAGTGTATTATACAAAGTTTATGATACTCTTTAAAGTTTATTATACACAAAAACAATGTTTGATTAATTTAAAATATACGCAGTGGTTGGAGCTCCGACCATCGGGAGCGGATTCGGTATCCGACCTATAGATTTGCGCATGGTCGGGTCTGTAACACCTGCCTAAAATATATATACAGTACACACACACCAAAGATGGTAACGACTGTTTTAAATGTCATATTTTTGATTCGATGACCGAAATAAAATTGTTGATAACAGTTTCATTAATTTGGAAGAAAAAGTTACAAAAAGTTCGCCGTAACATTGCACGTGGGTGATTTGTAGCGATATAGCAGTTCAAGAAATATTAACAGTTACAAGTTTTTAAAAAGAAAAGGAAATTCTTCGCACTTACCATTCAGTTTTTGTGCATTTCCTTCAGAATCCTCATTCGGCAACAAATAGTGTTTTAATTCATTAAATGAAGACATTCAGATAGCGATATCCACTTGGTATTCGCGACCAACGTTAGTTAAGCCTAACGTGGAGGTATAGAAGATTCTCTCTAAACAAAATCACGTGACAGAATCGAACCAATGAAAATGCTTTTGAGTCCTTCTTTTAAAGAATGTTTTTATTTTTCGCTCTTCAAAAGGAGTGTTTCCGAATTTCACGCCAATAAGGAAAGTTTTAGTCTTGGTTTTTTTTCGTAAAGCGTCTTTTTTCGATAAAGCTAACACTCAGAAAGAATGAATGCACCCGCAATAGATTTCACTCTTTTTAAGAGTTATTTTTTCGTTCTTTTGAATTAAGAGTGCACTTGACCTATCAATAAGAAATTCATTATGAATTTACAATGGAAGTTTTTATTACTATTCTAGTTAATTCACAACCGAGACTTAAAAGGTACTAAGTCAACATTATTTGATAATTGTTTCTGCTGATGTTCATTTTGAGGTACTGAGGTCTTTATTTTGAAGGAAACTTTTGGGGAATTTGGTCTTTATTCAAAAGGGGATTTTTTCGTTCTCTTGTTCAAATTCTGTTGAGGTTAGGAAGAGAGAAAGTTGATATTTGGTTTAATTTTTTTTTCTTATTATAACACGACTCTTTTCGGAAATATTTCCCACACCCAGGTATGATAGACGTTTTTAGAGAGACCGATGACGTTATTTAAAAACTGTTCATGCTTATAGTGATTTGTTAGAGACTAATGTCCTTACTCATATGGAGATTTTTAGGGAACTTTTCTTTTTTTAATGTAGAGTATTGGAGACTTATTTTCACTATAACGGAAACTTTAAGAGGCTGTTGTTCTCACGATAAAGAGAGTTTCTTGGGATACATTTCGTGGTAATAATGGATATTTTCGATGAATTTCCCTTAGTTGAAACCTGTCATTCATGTTCTAATATGAATGTATAGGGTCTGTTGACCCAATATCAATACTGTTGTCTTCATTCTAATGGTAATCTTAACTTTATTTGTAAGCAGTAGAATAAAGTGCATAGCACTGAGAGTGATATACATTACGTTAACTAGCTTAAAAATAATTAAAATTTATCTAGAAAAGAAAGGAAAAAATGAAATTTCCGTATGGGACTTTCGTCAGCGAGGGCCTTATTGATCTTGTATTCCATTGAACTTTCACATAAAGGCCTGTCAATCTCCTGTAAGAATCACACTCTTATACACGATGTTTCCGAAGACACAAGCATTTTTCAGTCATTTTCAGCGAATCAGAAGTTAAGCCGTTACATTTCTTTTGAGCTCTTCAATACCACCAAAACTTTCACCCTCAAATGAAGTTCACAATTTACGAATTGAACAATTTCTAAAATCCAAATATTTAGGGGTGTCATCCCCTCCCCGCCCCCGAAATATCACAATAATCACCCCAAAAAGAGAGAAAAATACCCCAAAAACCCTTTGCAAAAATTTCATGTGAAATGACCCTCCCTGTAGGGTTCCTTTAAATTACTCAACACAGGAGAGTTCCTGCGATTTTTGACTACTAGAGCGTATGTTTCATCTTACATGGGGTGGATTTAAAAACAGAAGAAAAAGGCATCAAAGACACTTTTGATGACTTAACTTCTCCCATTTCACCTAGTTGTGCCTCGATTAGGGCTTAACTATATCATATTGTATAGTTACAGGAAAATTCACGTATTTACTCTTGATAAAAATCTGTATACATGTATTTCAAAGCTTCATGTACCTTGAGGCAATTCTGCAAACCTCCCAAATTCAAAAAAATTAAGCAGAATTTCGTCCTTTGTACACTTTATAACAGCTCCGAAATTTTAGGCTACTGAAATAAATTTGAGCGCCCTTTTCTTAATTTCTTTTTATCATGACTTTATTGAGACTCTGGACACTGGAGAAAACAAAACTTTTCTGAGTGCTACTCTGTTCATATCTGCCAAAGCAGAAAAATCGAAGACTTCGGGAAAGAGGGAGGAAAAAATGTGCGATATGGGAGAAGAAAATGACGAGCAAAATGTGAGCTGTCAAAGTGGCCGGCATTCGGGAAACAAAGGTGATGACAGTCCGGAGGGCAGAGGAGGGGGCAAAGGATAGGGGCATTGGCTCCTCCCCCCCCATCCGCCACTGGCGGATGCACATATTCAAAACTTCAGCATCGCGCACACAAACTATAAATCACATTTGCCACTCTACATGATTACGCCGACGTCAGAGGCTGGGCCGGGCCTCGGGGACCAATGAGCGAGCGGCTGAGAGAGTGCGCGCTCAAGTCTCGAGCGATACTAGTGGCAGAGTAGGGCATTGCCGGTCGAAGGCTCCGTACGCGCGACACCAGTTTCCGCTACATTGCTAATAGAAAGAGGCTAAGAATCGTGGAGAAGGAATCAGCTGGAATTGACATGTCGCCTTGAAAGCTGGAAGGGACAAAGCACACCTTACATGTCACTGGGACATCTTTGCTCGGTGAGTGAGAAATTTTAACTTTTTTGCCGAAAGCGCGAAAAGTTTGCGATTAAAGTTTCTTTCGGATACTTTGATATCGTCGAGCGGCTTTTCCCGTTTGTTTTGGCTGTCAAAAACTTGGTTTTTCGTGTTTGTCGCCGAAAATGAAACGCAAATAATGGGTTTTTCTGAAGAGAAAAAAAAACCTACCTCCCTCAAAAATATGTTTTTCTTACCTCAAAATTATTTTTATTAAAGACATGCATTTTGCGCAAAATGTACACTTGAAAAATGTGATTTTTATGAAACATAATTTGAGGTAAATGATCTGCTTGTTGTGTCTTCCCTCTGCTTTTGGATATCAATTATGCACTAATTATTGAAAAACAGTGGAATAATCTTTATTGTATTCGTATATCATACTTGTTCAAATAAGTTTGCTACAGATATGCTTTTTCAACTTTCTTAAAACTCAAAACTAGTTTTGGTTTTGCTGATATTAGTTACATTTTTCACAATCAATAACATAGCCAATTTTCATATAATTGGCTTACAACAATATTTTTTTTTCTTCTAATACAATGTTTTCCGAGTTTTGCTGTATTTAATGTTTAAAATAATAGTGTGGTTCATATTTATGCTGCACGTGTCCAGTAAAAAAATGCAAATGATGAACTCAAACTGCAGGCTTATTTTAAATACTTTTTTTTCAAATGCTTTATAGAGTTTTCCCAAAGTTGAGATATTCCTCCATGACTTCATTTTAAAATTGTTTTCCTCGTCCTCACTGTCCCATCAAAACTTTACCTCCGACTTGCTTAAAATTAACTATTTGTTTATTTGGATTAGTTCAGTTGATTGCCTGCGTCTGAATCAAATAACCAGATTTTTAAAAAATTGCATGACGAAATCACATGTAGCCATATGCTTGCAAATTAATACCAAAAACAAAAAATTAAAAAAAAAAAAAAAACGAATGAGGCGTGGGGAGGGAGGGGGAGTCAAGAAAGTAAGGGGTATACTTTCTTTTTACTTTGTTTTCTTTACTTTTAGGATAAAAAAATTCCTCTTACTCTTTTCTTTCTACTTTTTCAATCGTGCAAATTCTATTTTTCGAACTAATACCGTAAAAAAGTATTGAATAGCTCCTAAATTGTATTGATTACTAGGTCAGGGTCTTTGTAAAATCGTTATTTAAAAAATTATACTAGGGCACCGACACAAAAAGGAAATAAATGAGGACAGACATATGCTGAGGTAACTTTTTAATGTTTCAAATATTAACTATTTAGTGAGACCTTATTCATTATTTCTATGATAAACGCAGGGGTTCGACGATTACTGTTTTCGATAGGAGTGCTTGCGGTCGTCCTACCGTCCGTTTTGTTTATGTGTGTACATGTCAGACAGTATTGTTCACAACATTTTAGTTGCCGGTTACTGTTTTCTATAGAATTACTAGCGATCGTCTTATGATCAAGTTTGTTTTGCATGTAAATGTCAGATTAAGTATTGTTCACTACTTTTTTTTTTCTTTCAGACATGTTTCTTATACTGAAAAGGATGATCGATAGTTAGTTGTAAAAGCTAAAGAATTAAGTGATGAGAATTCATACTTAAATTATAAAACGTTAAATAGATTTTCATATTACATTGGACATTCTTTTTATTTGTTTGACTTGAAGATACACCAAACAGTTTCTACTCCTATATTTACGACGCTTTATTTACTATAATTATGACGTGTGCTGTTGTACCTAACAATTGTAGTCATTTTAGAGTATTTCAATTGGAAAAAAGTTTTTGAGGCATTTAACTCCACTTTAAGTTGTGGTTTTAGCAAACTGTTCCGTTTGGAAAACAAATATATCGAACAGGGTACTTCTAATTGCTCTTTACTTAATGTCAAAATGAAAAGGGAAGCTGTCTGTTGTTCAATTCATATCATAATTTGGTTAAGCAGTTATTAAATCACGGTTTCCAAAGTATATCTTAGACAAACATGAGTACTAGCCTTTTGTTGAGCAAGGATGATTAGTTTCGAGCTTATGTTAAATCGTGAAATGAAATACTTGATCATTTTGTGGGGTGGATGCTACAAGTAGATGACTACAATTCAGTTCGTTTCGCATTGCTTCGGGAAAAAACACATTAATATTTTTTCAGGATTTTTGGGAATATGAAGATTTGGTTATTGGAATATTAACAGCATTTTCTAAATTTTATTTAATCAAAAGTATTTGTCTTTTTTCGGACAAAAACTTTTAACAAAAGTGAAACATTCCACATTTTTCGGAGTTGCAGTTATCTTGTTGTAGTACTCACCCGAAGATTTTGTACCGTAGGGCCGCCAGAATTTTCTCCTGGGGGAGGGATAGATTACAACGTTCCGTAAATTGAATGCATAGCCATACTAGGATTGGCAATACGGCTTAAAATAAAGGGAAATGTTTACTTTTTCATTTCTCCCCCCCCCCCTTCATCCCTTTGCTACCCTCCTGTACATATCTATTGCACCAAGTTTTTAACTTTTGATTTCTCTCGTTTCATTCTGTTTAATCTATCTCTCGTGTTGTACGTGCATTCTTTGCATAAGATGTCACAAACACGCTACATACCTCCCACAGGGTGACCGAAAATTGCGGCCCTGTTTCCCTTGAATAAAAAAGCAAACTTTACTCGAAAATCCAAATAAGGCACATGAAAAGAATTTATCAAAATTAAAAAAATTAATTTTAAGCGAAAATGATAACTTTTATATTTTGTTTATATATTGTAAGAACATCAGAAACATACTGATTTAAGGCAGGTTCTTAAGTGATTTAACTTGAGTTATTTAAAAATATTTCCTTTTAATGCGATGTAATAAAATTATTACTATTTAATGAAAAGAAAAATATGTCGTTGCAGCAAATAAAAGTTTACTGATACCCTTTTTCGAGGGCAGTAAAAAATGTATAGTATTGGAAATTTGCAACCCCTTTCAAAAACAACTGCCTGTCTGCATTAACAGAAATTTGACCCTGAGTATAAACGTACTAGATGCTTATAATTAGATGTTTTAAGCGATATTGTCGATTTTTTTTAACTTTGCAGACAGCGTTAGGATGAATTTTTATTAGGATCATATTTTCTTTACTCACAATTAAATGCTAAAAAAGTAAATTTTAGTGTAATATCAAAGCAAAACAACTGAAGAAGTTTTTCCAGAACAAAAGTATCAAACTCATTTTGTCGGTGAATTTTCTACAACTCTTTTCGTTTCGTTTATGAATTTATCTTGAAAGTTTTATTTTTCTATATGTTGATTTTTTCTTGATGACAAATATGAGCACAGAAAACGTAAACAATCTAAAAGCAAAATTATCCCAAATCATAGATTACAGTATTCTTTCAAGTCCTAGTGGCTCGTTTCTAGAACCTTAGTTTTCTGTTATGTGATCTCGTATCATCAAATTGACTGATCATGATTGTTGATTGTATAGTGTCTTTTATGCTTGGATATTTTTTGTTTTAATTTGTTTTCAGGATTTTCATGAGATTTTTACTTTTTTGAGCTTTTTCTTTTGTGACGGGTTGAGATTTTTCAGCACATATGGTGATCATTGACATATTGGCATGCAATCAATGATCACAAGCAAGAAGCAATTATTATGTGGTCTTACATTCATCATTAAATTAATTAATTATCATTGTTCGTTGTTTAGTTTCCTTCCTTTTCAGAAAAGTTCTTTAAAATTCGTTTTTAGTATTTTCGAAACATACTGTTTTTCTCTTTCATGATGGGTGGATTTTTTTTTTCGCACATACTGTGATCATTGACAAATTGGCATATGATCAATGACCACAAGCAAGGAGGTTATTATCACGTTGTCTTCCGTTTATAATTAAACTGACTGATTATGATTGGTTATTGTTTAGTTTCCTACATTTTTAGAAATATTCTTTGAAATTAGTTTTTAGAATATTTAAAACGTGTTTCATTTTCCTGAGTTTTCTCTTTTGTGATGAGCGGAGATTTTTCTGCATATATTGTGATTATTGACATATTGGCATACGACCAACGTTCACAAGTAAGAGGCAATTGAGACAGTGAGAAGCAAAGGGATATAAGTGGACATTTTCAAGTTTCGAGTAAAACGACTATAAAGATAACTACTAGGTAGGCTTTCTTTGATTTTTTTTCCTAAATCACGCTGTACAGCAGCACCTACCATGGCTACTAGTACCATTTCTTGCCCCAAGACAGAGGAGGGGTTCACCTACCATTTGTGCTGGTTATCTCCAAATTTTTAATTTTGCCACTTACATCCCTTTGCTTCTCACTGCCTCAATAGATGATTCTAATGAATTTAAAAAATCACAATGATTGATGATTGTTTTGGACTATTTTTAATCAACGTTAGAAACCTCTAAGGTGAGAAAAAATTAAAGTGAGTTTTTTTTTTTTTTTTCAATTCGACTGAAAATCGAAATTTGCGTCTAAACTTTCGCGCGGTTTTGTACACTACAGCAAAAACCGTGCCGCCAAAATCACGCCTCTACTGCAGGAATTCTTTAAAAGAAAAAAGAAAGATAACATCTTTTAAAGGTGAAAAAAAAAAGCAACGCTTCTCGCATTAAACGTAAAAGTAAACCTACAAACGTGTAATTTTCTCCCGAGGCATGGAATTAGTCGGAGACCAACCAACCTGCGGTTTTGTGCGTATATGATAGCTCTCGGTTGTTTTGAACTTTTGAAAAACAGTAACCGTCTGAATAATTTTTTTTTAGAACTCAGAAATTTTTGCTTGCATGTTTAATAGAGTAACTAAACTCTATTGGTCAGGAACACTCAAATTTAATGTATGTTTAAAATAGGTTATGTGATATCCAAAAAAAAAAGGAAGAGAAAGTCTAAAAATGCGACAAATGCAGTTGATGATGTTATACGTGAATAATGAAACTGGTTTAAAAATTACGTATTTCCCTTCTTCAAGATATACATATTTGGTTATTCATTTACATTAATGTTAATATTACTTCTTCTCATTGACTCACATTGTGTCAAAGATGATTCGTAGTAACATAAACATGAATTCCACCGGGTTACATGCCCCTTTTGGCAACTTTCAAGATTGTCAATCCCTCACCAGAGAAGGTTATCTGACGATTTTTTTTTTTTTTTTTGCAGTAACTATTCAAATCGGTGGCAGTCTCACGAATGATCAAATCTCACTTTCTTTGACGATTTTGAGATCAACTAATGTGTTGGGAGGTTATTTGTAAAAGGTTGTTTTGTGTGTTAAACTTTGTTAAACGCGTTTTATTTTGTAACTTTGGTCTCAATGTAAATACAAATACGTATACTTATTGGTTTTTTGGGAGGCGACATAATGGGCGACTTAACTTAAAATTTGAGTTTTTCAGGGATGGCCATTCCTGAGATGGCCCACAAAATATTTACTCATACCAAGTCTGTTTACCAATGCTGCGGAGTAAGAAAGAAAATGACCGACTTCGACTCCGAAAATTTTAGAGCCCTCGACTCCGACTCCTTTACCCTAAAATCAGTCCGACTCTGGCTCCGTTGCAGATTGCGAACTCCAAGAGAAAATCACCAACTCCGACTCTTGAACGTTTGAAATTTTCGACTGCGACTCCTTTACAGTCCAGCTCTGACTCCGCAGCCTTACTGTTTACATTGTCTAAAAAGCCGGCTCACTGGAGGTATTTTCTAACAGCGATAGGAGAATTGTCAATGCTGAGAGAAAAAGCGGATCGTTCCAGGTAGAATCAAACTCCTTACGAAGAGGAAAGCGTTTTAGTTATAAGTAGTATTGGTGAACTGCAGGTTGCTATGTAAACGCGTGTCATCGGAAATTCTTACCATCAGCTTTAAGCCGTTCATTGCATCTCCTCTTTACACATACCAACAAAGTTCATTGAAACGATTTAGTAAAAAAGGCAAGAATAGCGTCGAGTGTGTTTCATCCATCAGTTAATTTCTTTTGCATTGAAAAAGTTTGATTCCTTGTATCTCCGAAACACGTGTCCGAAATTCTTTTTGATATTTTTGCATTTTCATGTTGTTATTACCTTTTTAAAGTTATTTTAACAGACTACAAATAATTGTTTGCATTTGAAAATATACAACGATGTTAAGCACAAACTTATCGAAGTTAGGCACAAACTTGTTACTGAAACTTTTTCATTCGGAGTCCTCCCCCCCCCCGTAACCCCTAACTTTTTTATCGAAAGGTAATTCCTAGTTCTGAAAAAAGTGTAATTTGTAACTCCAAAACGACGTCATGAAAATTTATTCCTAATAACGTTGATTTTGTTAATAAGTGCAGTCGTCGCTTTTAATTACATTTAAAGAATTATTTGTTTAGGTATTTTAAACAAAAGCACCGCTTTAATAAACACCACAACATTTATCCAATACTTCCAAGGGTGTAAAGGAGGATATACGAATATATTTACCCTATCCCCCTTCCCCTACACGAAGCTTAAATTATTTCCTTTTTGACCATAGAAAAGGGCTAAAACTAACCCTATCCCCATTCAATTTTTTTTTCTAAACGTGGCACTGATAAGCTCTTTTTTTTTTTTTTTTGCATTGAAATACGTGCCTACAGTTCGTTTTTAATTTTTTCTTTCAAATTGCTTTTTAGAATTAAAGCTTTAGTATTTTCCGGGGAAAAAATCTTCAACTTGATTTTCAGTGTTCTAAAAACTAATTCAAAAAGAGAGAGGGGGGGGGGGAATGAACAGATTCAACAATCATAAAACGGCCTAAATTTTTAGAATAATCATATCTGCATCAATGAATCTGACGGTAGTTCGAAATTGTGGAGCAAATAAAATTTGATTTTCACAATGATGCTCATTTTCAACCCCAAGTAGTTCCCCCTAAGTTGACAACGGAAGGAAAACTCCCCCCGTTAAAATGCTTTTTGAGAGCATGTTTTAATGCATGTACATACAAAGCATTTCTCATTTGAAAAAAATAGCAATAAATCTGTGAGGTAATATTTACGATTCGGGTCACGGTAGTGTCAAAGGGAGTTCTCCAACTAAATAAGCTAAAGAAATGTTCTCCCAAGGGTCGAACTTCCCCCTCGATTGAAAACTGCCTTTACATAGCGTTAAGGGGCCACGCGTCCGATTATTTACCCTCAATTCCCCTCCTCCTCCCCCAAGCTGTATGGGAAAAAAAATGGGGGGAAAGAAAGCAGCCCTGGCCGAAGAAATGTGAGCCATTATTGCTTACGTGGCGATGAAACCAAGTGAAGAAAGTTCACATGACGTATAACTTCTCTATACATCAAACGGCAAGGTGCTGCGCTTTGAGTGTCACTACTGGCCAGAAAGTGAAGGTTCTAAAGGCATCAACATCTGTCACCTGGCTATAACAAAGTTGCATTTCGGTTTTAGGCTGTCTACAACTTTTAGGCAGAAGTGTCATATATCATATGAAGTCTAGCCATGGCACTTCTTGGAAATAGCAACAATTCAGCAGTTCATAATAAACCATAAATTTATTTTATTTATTTGGGGGGTTTTTTTTTTTTGGTACATGTGAGATTTTTGTTGAAATCGTGCTTTTTTTTTTTGCTGAATGTTCTTTTTTGCAATATACTTTGCAATAACATACACAAAAATAACATTTTTGTATGCTATAGACAGGAATACCCATTCTCCACAAGACGATTGCGCGTCCCCTTTAAAGAATGCGGAAACTCCCTAGCACGACCTCCCACCCCCACACACACAACGAACCCTCTAAAATTACTCTATTTAAAAGTTTCAATGGTACAATCTGGGCAATGAGCATCCCCCCCCCCCCCTCCCTCACTTAGGGCACCACTGCAGTTTTGACCGAGTTACAGTTCATTACTTTCTTCCTTAGGCTGAAAGGTCTTAAAATGCTTGATAGTGCCCGCTAAATACTGGTTTCCGTTGTGAGTGTTGTAATCTCCCTCTCTTGTTCGAATCACATTAAATATTTCCCAATTTACGATTCATTCAGTTTTTTTTTTTTTTTTTTTTTTTTTTTGTATGTGTGTTTGAGTAAACTAAAATTCTTAGCTTATATGTTTACACCAGTGTACAAAGCTAATAGTGTTCAAATTAGAGCGATATCATTTATGGTATTAGAACTGTTATTAACTGTTTTTAATTCTATAGGAACTAATTGCCATATCAACAGAAAAATATTAACTTCATCATATCTCGTATATAGTCAGTCATTAGTAGCTTTAAGGAGTGCTGAATTCTTTGAGAAACAAATGGCAAAATAGTTAGGTCAATGTATTTTATTTCAGTTGTAGGCTCGACTCTTTAATACATCTGCGTGACGATTTGCTTACAAGAGTAAAGAGTCTGAATATTTATTTTACTTTCGATGGCTTTTTTTTTTTTCCAGATTGTTACATATCAGTTTGACATGAGACAAAGGTTTAATTCTCTAACAATCAGTGTCACTTGTTACTATTGAATCATATGGGATAATTCAGACGAAAATTCTCTTGCAAATGATCAGCTATTCTAGTCACGGTTTTAAAATTTTACCTGCACTCGTATAGAAACCATTTTTATAGTAAAATAGATAAAACCGCTACTTCTTTGTCTTTTACGAAAGTTAATGTTCTGGTTTCAAAAGGTTCTTTAAAATGCTCGTGGGCATTTAACATATACAGTCGACTGACATTAACGGATATACAGTCGACTCCCGCTACAACGCGAATTCTTCATCCGCTACATGAAAAATTTCCGAAGGGAATTGCGATTTTTCGTGGATGGACCTTCATCCCTTTGGCAGCACTGAGAGCGGAAGTTCCCACACCGTTCTAGTCTAAACATCGCTTATACAAATAACTACTCCTCATTTTCCATTTATTTTTTTCATTATATATGGAAAACTTGATGAAATAAAATGACACCTAAGAGCGCTGTTTCATTTAAGTTTGTGAAGATAGAAGGAAAAAGAGGAAGTTTCTCAACAACTATAGTGCATTTGTTTTTCTTACTAAATAATGTACGTAGCGGTTTATTTTACGTCTTCCTTTCCCATTGATTACTGATTTTGTGCATTATAGCAGTTTTTTATGTTAAATAAAACGTTTTTTTTTTAAATACAATAAATAAAAATTCAACTTTTTACTTAAGAAACAGTAATGTATAGTTAAGGAATGGTTTTTAACAGTTTGAGGTGGTGTTTACAAGTGTCTTTAATCGAATGGATATGTTTATAAAAGTTTTTACACATACCCTTTTCCACAACGCGAAATTTCAACTTACGCGAAGGGTCTTGGAACGCATTCCTCGCGTAAGTCGGGACTCGACAGTATTTATAAATTTTTATGCGTAAATAAGTTTGCAAAAGAACATAAGCGCTTAGTTAAAAAAAAAAAAAAAGAAAAAACTCAAATACCAGGGCCTGATTACTGAATCGACCAACGTGGTCTAATGCTTTTCAGGGGCCTCCAAACGGCTAAAACTCTTTCTGCCAATGGGTAAAATTAAGATTTGACTACATGGACTCCTGAAAAAGTGTTTGACTTAGGGCCTGCAGACACCTTAATCGACTCCTGCTTTCTTCTCATTTGAATTTTCAGCTTGCAGAGCATTTAGTGCTGGGGCACTTTTCTCTCTTTAAAACTGGACCTTGAAGCTTAATTAAAACAAAATTTGCACTTGAGTTATCCGTGTTGTAAACATTTTACACAAACATTTGCATATATATTTATCTGTTTTTCGACAAAATGAGCATTCAAAATAGGAACATTGACACTTTATTTAAAAGAAAAAATCCCCGAATTTCAACATTTACTTTCTGCTCATTTGAATTTACAGCTTCCAGGGCATTTAGTGCTGGGACACATTTCTCACTCCAAATCTGGACCTTGAGATTTATTTTAAGCAAGTTTCTCACATGTAAAAACTGATTTCCAACTTTTAAATGCACGTACAATTGCTCACGGTTTCGCCTAATTTACTGAAAAGGCAAACTTGACAGTAACTCATTCTGAGATTTTTTTTTGAGGAAGAAGTAACGCAAGACATACACCTGTCGGTCGGATTTTAACTTCTCAAAATTGACAAAGAGCCAAACTTTAGACTGTTACAAACTGACTATTATTTGCCTATTCAGCTGAATAAAAGAGTAGAAGCTATTGTTTTCATACTGGCTGAAAGGAGTTAAAGCTAAGTTTATTAGTTTTTAATCTTATGCATTACTGAATAAAGATGCCAAACCAATCAAACTGTCACCTATTTTTTACAGTTCTTTCATTTTTACTGTAATTACAAGAACAAAATTTCTTCTTTTCAGAACTTAAAACGTTCATAAGGTACACTGAAAAATGTTAAGTTCACACCAAAAGATTTTTTTTATGTTCAATTTTAGCTTTAGTATAAAACTTTTCAAAAACAGTAAGAACGACAGATTCTGGGCTCTATTCTTTAATCAAAGTTTAGGGAGCTTCTGACCCATGAATAAAGTGCTGATAATCAGGGACCCTATCTCCAGGGGATAAGACCCTATCTCCAGGGGTCACCGAAAACTACTAACCAAATTGAAAATTACACCAAAATATGGCTTTGATTTGTTTATTATGATGTTTCAAATCAATTGCGGTAAAAAACATTTAAACAATTTAACCATAACAATTTAAACATTAAAACTAACATGTTTTACTATCAAGTATTTCGCTGAGGCAGTTCACACTATAAGTGTACCTTAACCTATAGCATACGCAATTACTAATAAGAGCACAGTTCGCAACTCGAGAACACTTTCATCGATTGCACTGTGAAAGGGAGCACTTTCGTAAAATGTACTGTTAAAGGGGAGCTACGTATGCTTCTTACCTACTGTCCAAAAATTTCTACATCGGGCCCTAGCGATAGTATAGATTTCTCAACAAACTGTGAAAATTGAGTATATTCGATGGTATACAGATTCACTAAATATTGGTGTAGTAAAAAATAATACATGAGAAATTTTGTTCAGTAACTAAACCGTATCCAAAAATTTATAGCGTATTTCAGATATTTGACAATAACTTTATCAAAGTGCTTGTTTACCGCAAGGGGAAGCAGGGTAGATTTAGCCTTGATCACTCACTCTAAGAAAACCTCAAGATATGTTCTATGACCTTAAGTTAAAGCTTATATGTATCACTGCTTTAGCTCAAAACTATGACAACTTTAAAAAGGGATTTCTACATAGATGTATAGAATAATTCATGCTTTTTCTGGTTCTATGGTGAGATATGTTGAATTTCAGTTTGTTCGCGTTCAAATTTTACTTTCCTTGGAACATTTCCTGTGCAGAGCAGGAAAATGAACTTTTAAAGAGCAACTTTTAATGATTCAATTCAAAGCATTTTTTTTTTTTTTCAAATTTTGTAACACACAAATAGATACTCATTTCCAAAAGTTAGCATGAATCGGTAAAGACATCGCTCACTCTACCACTGCAGCATCTGAATCAGTGGCAGATTTACAGGTTTAGGGGCCCCATTGGCCCCATATGGGGGAGACTAGGGGGATTAACAGTAATATGGGTCGAGCAGAAAAGAGAACAGTATGAAAAAGTGAGATAAAACTTATTTTTAAAGGGGTAAATTTCATAAACTTCAAGAATACCAGCAGCATCTGTGGGGGCCTTTGTCTATTACTATGAAAATAAGAGTTTGAGAAACAGGTCCGTATTGTTCCGTAAATTAAAATATTTCTTTCTATGCAACTTTAAAATCACATAACAGTGTTGTTTTAAGATAAGTCAGCGCTCAAAACAACTGTTACTCATACAAAGTGGGAAATACAACTTTTTACAACAATTAACTAAAACATACGAGCCACATTTAGGCTTGGGAAAGAAGTTCCAGAAAGTTATTTTTCGTATGTGCGCCTCTCCTGGCGATAGTGAGTCTCTGCTTTTCATAGAATATGCACTTATTACACTGTTATAACTAGAGGTGCCATATAGGAGCGAATTTCCGCCTTAGGGTGCAAAGACGGAACCACAGGGAGACATGGAGGATAGTAAATATTGTTTCGATATCTTTTAGCACCTCAGTGTATGAAAGAAGGTAATGAAAAGCCGTCAGCCCACGTAGTAGCCAATAGCTGAATCTTTTCCCTTTGAAAAGGCGCCCCGCTCGCACATGCGCTGTGCGTTCCGGTATAAGTTCAGTTTAGCCACTTTAATGGCGGACGACGATGTTGCAACAAAGTTGTTGGTACATTAAATTTTCACATTGAATAGACAACGAAACTGGATTCATTTCTGTGACAAACCTTCAAAAACTTGCGTAAGTACAGGCTTTTAATCATGGTGTAACATTTAAGGCTTTCCAACAGTCTTTTAGTGTTTTCAGAGTTGTGTTTCAACAAAGTAAACTGAGTATTACTTATTATTTATAGTTAACCGTTTTAACATAGTGATGTATGGCTTTTTCTATCATGTGTAATAATATAAGGTGTTACTTGTTTGTCGCGTCAGCGGCCTCGCGGATTTTCCCCAAAATTGTTTATTGTTAGCAAAACGAAATAATTATTAAGTAACCGGGATGAAAATGCAATGATTTAACTAACTGCTACAGCAGATACTCTAAATGTCTTTATCTTTTCAATAAAATAGTTGCGTACACGTAGCAAAGGAAGAAAAAAAAACGCTTTGAAAAGAAATCTCTATGTGTTTTATGCCATGACTCATCATCATCATCATCATCATAGTTGGCTCGACAGCCCAGGGTGGGCCAAGGCCTTCCTTTGGAGAATCTTCCAAGACGTCCTACTTTTTGCCTGGGTTTTCCAATTTTTAACTTTGAGAATATCGAAGTCAGATTCAACAGAATCCAACCATCTCATTTTTGGTCGTCCCCTTCCTCGAATTGTCACGGGTTTTGCAGCAAAAACTTTTTTTACTGGGTTTTCTTCGTTCATTCGAGAGACATGGGCCACCCAGTTCATTCTCCTAATTTTTATGCTTTTTATTATGTCAGGTTCTCTAAACAATCTGTAAATTTCAAAATTGAATCGTCGTCTCCAGACACCGTTCTCATTGATGCCTCCAAAAATGCTTCTTAAAACCTTTCTCTCAAAAATTAATATCTTGTGCTCTCCGGTTTTAGTCAAAGGCCATGTTTCAGAAGCATAACTTAGAACTGGCCTAATAAGAGTCTTATAAACCAAGATCTTTGTTTTTCTTGAAATCAAAGACGATCTGAAGATGGGGCGTAGTCCAAAAAAGGCCTTGTTTGCCAACGTTATTCGGTTCTGTACTTCTGAGATTGTGTCATTTTTGTTGTTAACACAGGACCCAAGGTACGTATAACTGCTAACGATTTCAAATGAATGAGTACCAATTTCTAAACATGTGTTCCTGTCATTTGGCGGAATTTTTTGTACAGGCATATACTTGGTCTTGGAGTCGTTTATTTTTAGTCCCATTCGACCAGCAGCTATCTCCAAAGATGAAAAAGCCTCTTTCAAGGCTGGAACAGTCCTAGCAACTATATCAATATCATCAGCATAGGCTAAGATCTGAACTGATTTGTAAAAGATGGTGCCCCTAGTGTTGATATTTGAGTCACGAATAGCTTTTTCCAAAGCAATATTAAAAAGAAGGCAAGACAATGAGTCGCCCTGTCGAACACCATTATTAACATTTAAATCCTCAGAGAGGACACCTTTGAATTTTACCTTGCATTTAGTGTTGTTCATAGTGCACATTACAAGTCTAATTAATTTGCTTGGGATCTTGAATTCATACATTGCATCCATTAAATGTTTTCTATCCACAGTCAAATGCAGACTTAAAGTCTATAAACAAGTGATGAGTGTCAATATTAAACTGAATTGATTTTTCAATAATTTGACGTAGACAGAAAATTTGGTCTACTGTAGATTTTCCACTTCTAAACCCACATTGATAACTACCAATTTCTGAATCCACAAATGGTTTTAGTCTCACAAACAGAATATTGGATAGTATTTTATAGCATGTGGTTAGCAGGCTGATGCCTCTATAGTTGGAGCAGACCATTGGGTCTCCTTTCTTGTGAATAGGGCACAAAATACTAATGTTCCAGTCTGATGGTATATATTTAGAGCTCCAAATATCAATTATTAGTTTATGCAGGTGCTCATATAGCATGCCATGACTCATTACGTGAAAATATTTCGTTGGTGTTATTTCAAAAAAAAAAAAAGACTGCAGTGTCTAGACGCGTTTATTATTTTTTTTCTTTCTAATTTCTGTTTCCAATGTTTTTTATTATGTAGGATGCTAAAAATTTGTTTTTATTTTTAATGTCAAATAATTTCCTATTTAAAAAAGAAAAAAAAAGTGCCTTTTCTAGATTACTTATGTGCAAATATGATATTAAAATGTCAACCATATATATGTATCTATATGTTACTCTTGATTAAAATACAGTGAAACCTGTGTAAGTTGACCACTTGCGGTGCCATACTTTGCTGGTCAACTTAGACAGGTGGTCAACTTATAGAGGGTAGTAATGAAAACTTTTATTTATTTTTATTTATTTATTTATTTATTTATTTATTTTTGTCATTTCTTGTCTTATGCATTTATTTTTTAACTTATTGGAATACTTTAAACTCACTTTCATTGTTTGACATTACTTTAAAACAATGAGAAAAAATGTTATATTCAGTCAATTACCGCCCATTACCCAGGGCTAAAGCAGAAATACATGAAATACACCAAATTCATGTATTTCTGCTTTAGCCCTGGCTAATGGGCGGTAATTTACTGAATATACCATGCCTTGCCATCAATTTTCGAGTTGAACCGAACCATTGCTTTGGTCACTCGGCTGGTCTGTGCTAATTCTACATTAGCTACCAGTTTGTTTGGCCCTCTTGGCTTCCATAAGAGGTTTTCCATCTCCAGCTCAGTCACTTTCCTATGCCGGGCTGATGAGTGCTAATAAGCACGAAACTGCAGTCCTCGGCTGGAAATGACTGAGCTGGCGGTGTATTTCATGTAAGAAAAAATGTTGTTTAAATATTTTTAGAGATTATTTACCAGAACGACGCATAAAGTATCATACAAATTTAAAATTTCTGTGAATTGATCAAAAAAAAAAAAAGTCTTATTGCTTATGAAAAACTACTTACTTGATATTAACAATTCCTAAAAATTCATAACAAGTCAAAAGTGACTCAAATTCTTCATTTGATTTTTTTCTTGTACATTTGTAACCATGGCAATCTATTTTTCAACAAAGTAACTCCTTATTGAAGTTTGGCTCATTTTCTGTGACTTAACATTAGCCGAATGTTTTTCTATAGAAACATTAATATTCATAGGTTTTTCTAAAATGTCTGGTTACTTATTTGAGGCATAACTGATGAAACTTTTAGTACAATCTAATGCTTTTGCCTAGTGGTCAACTTACAAAGGGTTTTTTACAATACTCCAAACCAAAGCTGGTGTATATTAGTGGTCAAGATAGACAGGTGGTCAAGATAGAGAGGTGGTCAAGTTACAGAGGTTTTCCTTCATTACATAAGATAGGACTAATTCCGTTCCTGACAAAAGCGGTCAACTTAGGCAGGTGGTCAACTTACAAAGGTGGTCAACTTTACAGGTTTTACTGTATTTTGAACGTTTATAAAACGCCTGCAATTTATGAAACGATTTGATTTTTCCGTAATTGTAATATAACTGAATATTTTTGGCTGTGCCTGTAAATTATCCATAAATGACTACACTCTTAATTTTTGGTACCATGCTGTAGTAAATGTCAATATTATTTAAAACTACTGAACAATCCAAGGGCTACAACTCGAATAGAGGAATTGAAGTCATGAACTCTTCTAAATTATGTTGGAAAGTCTTAAATGTGATCAAAAGCCTTAAATGGCAAGTTTTAATCCAAAACCAATTCAATGTGAAAAATGTACCAAGACATTGTATATCATAAACCCAAACAATAAACACAATAATATTCAAAAAACGCACACAATACGGGGGAGGGGGGAAAAGGATCTACTGTAGAAATCAGTAAGGGTGCCATTTATCTCTCCGTAGGTTCCTTCTTTTCACCCCCGCTGTCTGTCTTTTAAAAGGTGCCTATTTTTCACCCTTGTGAAAGGTGCGATTTCGGCTCCGTATTGGGTGTCGCTGGTGAACAAGCGTTTCGCCCCTGAAAGGTGCCAAACGCAACCTGTAGTTTTAACAGTGTACCATACAGCATCACCTGAAAAAATTTCTAAACTTCTCGGGAATATCTGTTATTGCCACCTATCATTTATTTATGTCATCAACAGAATCATTACTTGACATGTTGCCCTATAAATGAATTAGTATATTTGATCCCATGAAGCTCTTCTCTTGTATCCTAGTCTCTATCGTCATGATTGCGTGTAATTATTCATGAAACATTAATGTACTTGTTTATACTAAAACGCAAATTAGATAAAAAGGACTTAATTGTAAATGAGTAGTTCCAATGGAATATCTTACACTAGTTTTTAAAGAAATCTTTTTTTAACAACAAACACGTAACTTACGTTAACCGTTTTTTAATTCAAGAAAACAAGACGTTAAATATATATGTAGACACTTTAATTGAAACGAAGTTTTAAGGAGATATTTTGCAGTTCTAAGGTGAAAAAATTACCAAACATTACAGAATTTTCCCAATTGGGTCCAATATTCCCTAGACTTCACAGGTATACTGATAATATTTCGCAAAAGAGAAGATTTTCTTACTGTTTCTGCTATTTTGATTTAAGCGTGACATGGTTAGTGAGGAGTATTAGACGTGAAATATAACCAGTAGAATTTTCCTCAGACATCTTGCAAAAGATGATAAAAGCACGTAAATGCATTGTAGATTGCGTATTCGGCTTTATAATTCTTCGCTAGACGATGTACGTGTAAAAATATCCCCGAAATCAATTTTTGTTGAATTGGTCGTGAAAAGAATAAATAATGACGACTTTTATCTACCATTCAAAATAAAAGATCATTCATATTCACAATTCATATTCTTGGACAGATTTATGTTGCTACGGTAATAGCTTTATTGCCATAACTGATATTCATTATTTACCTGTCATCCTGTCAACCATTTAATGGAAGGCAATAAATTTTGCTTAAATTAAAAATCGTCGCCATGGTTTGGAGTATACATACATGCACAGTAGTGCCTTTTTAATCTCACCTAATTGAGACCCATCGCACATCGATTGCATAAAAACTCAATTAATCGAGGAAATATGAAAAAAAAAAGGGGGATTTCTTAAGTATTGAATATTTTTCAGCTCGTCGCTTAAGAAAGAGAACCAGTTTATCGAGGGTCAGTTTAAAAGGATCAACTGTACGTATATATATATATATATATATATATATATATATATATATATATATATATATATATATATATATATATATATATATATATATATATATATATATATATATATATATATATATATATATATATGTTACGGCCAAAGCCCGAAATCGGCCAGTTCGCGAATTGGCTGGCCAATTCGCGAACTGGCCAACATTATCAAAAACGTACCGGCCAAAGCCCGAAATTTTCTTCATTTCGGGCTTTGGCCGGCCAATTCGCGAAGTGGCTATGGACGATCGGCCAAAGTACGAAGAGATAAACCAAGACCAGATTGTGCTTCACTGTTAAAAATGTAGCATTTTAAAATAAGTACTTTTGTGCACAGTTTTTTTTTTCTTGAAGTTCATTTGTTTCACAAACGAGTTCAAATATAAGGGATACCTCTGTGCTAAAAATGAACTTATAACACATAAAAATATGATCTCGTGTCATTCTGTTTCTATAATAAAGCCATAATAGATATTATTCAGTGACAGTAAATGATGTAACAACGTGATTGCGTAAAGAAGATTGGATTTGCGCCCTTCATATGAACGAATTATATCTTAAATAAATGAGTTGTGTTAAATGTGCGAATGCAAAGGTAAATTGAGGCAGTGAGAAGCAAGGGATGTAAGTGGACATTTTCAAGTTTTGAGCAAAACGACTATAAAGATAACGTCCTAGGTAGGCTTTCATTTATTTTTTTTTTTCTAAATCATGCTGTACAGCAGTATCTACTAGGGCTACTATTACTATCTCTTGCCCCAAGACAAAGGAGGGGCTCACCTACCATTTGTATGCGTTATCTCCAAATTTTAATTTTGTCACATACATCCGTTTGCTTCTCACTGCCTCTATTGAATTAAGGACGATCGACAGTCTTTTCATGCTCCATAGACCTAATTTTAAAGATTCTAGATCATATTGTACCAAGAAATATTGTTTCAAAAGATTTTAAAGTATTTTGCAAAGCCTCAATACTAAGGGTTCAATAAGACAAACATAAAGAAAAAATAGCTTTCTTGTTAATATTATTTAAAGACATTACTTTAATGCCACGTTTTGTCGAAATTCCCCTACATGTCCTTATTAATATTTTATACATAAATGTCATTATGTTCATTTTAATTTACACTTAGTATTGTTTTTTTCCCTTTGTAAAACAGTTCGTATTTTTATGAATCAATATTTCGGAAGGGAATGCAATCTGGAAAACTTAGCATATTTTTCTTACTTTTTTCTTTTTACATTAAGGAAAGGTTGTTCTTACTGTCATAGTATTTATTTTAATTCTTCCTTTTTTTTTCAAACGTTTTACTCACGTTTTACTGCATTTATTTTATGTTAATCTGATTGTGCGTATTTTAACTGAATTTCTTTTCGTCTTGCTGTACTTGCAATGCGAATTTTAATTTAAAACTTTTTCTTCTAGAGGATGCGGAATGATCATTTACAGAAATTGTGTTGTGTATTTTAGCTAAATCCTTTTTTCCTAAGGGGGATGAAGGAGCAAGATTTTCCTTTTGTTCTAGATACAACGTGTTTTCAGTTACCTTCTTTTTTCCTGCGAGGAAGGTGGAAGAGCGGGATTATCGTTTAAACGTTTTCGTACGAAAGGTATCATTAATCCATGCGAGTTTGGTTCGCTCGCTAATCGACAGGGTTACAGTTGCGTTGTTATTTGGCGAGTTTGGAGAAAAAAAACTACGGAATTTTTTCATTATTTTACATTTCAAAGCAACTGTTTATGTAATTTAATTGCTTTTCATTTAGTGAAATATTTTAAATTGCAGATATATATTATTATTTGTTTTAGGTTCTCTTAAAAAGTGTATGCATTTTAATATAAGAAAATAATTATTTTGCATCAAAGAGATATGGTGGGGTAGATTTTCATTTATTCACGTAACTTCCTTTAAATTCTTAGCATGGGAGTCGTCATGCGGATATTGTCTGTAATAATTAAAAGTACTCTCATAATTTTCGAAATGGCTTATCGCACCAACGCAACGGTGTGAATAGCCCGTGGGTACAGACTAATTGCACGGACTGGGCGCAAAACAGGCTAAATTTCTCCTCTTCACTATCTCGTTTTTAAATTGTCAATTCTACACAATTGAAAGCAGAAAAAAAATGTAACTTTCCATATCTCAAACTTTTTATTTCCAACAAAGTATATATTTCAATAAAAAAAAAAATCAGTCATGGATATTTATTTAATTTCTAAATGGAAACAAGTCTATATTATTCATGCAATAAGTCACTTACAAAACTTGTGCTGCCGACAATTACCCGAATATTTGGATTCTTATCACTATTTTATGGCTATTTTGTTTTAGTCATGATTGATTTTGACTTGGAGATTTTCTCTGAGATATGGTTTTGCAAAGATTTTTTGAAGTTTCTAGAGTAAAAAAAACTAATGATCAGACATCTACCCTTATTGGGGGAAAGGGTGGTAGAGGGATCTTAAATAAAATTGATTTCAAATAGAATTCTAAGGAGGGGAGCACACAACAAATTCCTTACTTGTCATTAGGTTTGGTTTCTGAATGAAAATTATACTATTTAAAATTTGTGTCGCAAACACTGAAAGGTTGAGAAACACGGCCTTATGTTTAATTTTAATTGGGTCGGTCAAGTATTATGTAATCAGAAAGAGAGGATCCCGAGGGCTACTTATTTTCTCCAACAAGAGGAGAGGGGCCACAAAAATTTTAAGGTAAGCATTAAATAACGAAGCAGTTACAGTGCAACAACAAAAAACGTGGGGAAAGAGCATCCTGTGACGTACAAAATGTCATAAAATCTCATGTAAGCAAAAAGGGAAGGGAGTATAACGTATGTTTATTTTTTCTCACAAGGTGGGAGGGGGGAAGGGGGTGCAAAATGACCAAAAGTTGCTTAGACAATACTTGAATGACCCCTTATTAGCTATCGAATATGATTTCAACTGAAAGTATTCACATTTAGAAGTGCAAATGCGAGAAATACACACTCATAGCTCCGTCGAAGGACTAACGGCAAGTAAAACGCGATCGATGTTTTTAATAAAAATTGGCAGGATCTTCTCAGGGACGTGGTAGCATCCTCCGAGCCCGACGAGATGCCATCATGTCAGCCTAATCCAAAACTAGGGGCCCAACTCGGAATCAAAGTAGTATAAATTTTCTTGGTGTTGTGAGGAGAGGGGGAGGGGCAGGTGACGATAATGATAAGGGGCTCGATTTGGCTCTCGGCGGCCTTGGACCAACCTCCTTCCTAGTTTCTACCTTTGGAAGTGACAGATATGTCATCTATCTGTCAACCTAAAATCTACCGTAATCATTTCGGGCTTTGGCCAAGGATTCCTGGCCACTTCGCGAAATGGCCAGCCAAAGTAGAAAATGCAATATTAATTGCAAGTATTTCGGGCTTTGGCCAAACCTCTTGGCCAGTTCGCGAATTGGCCAGCCAATTCGCGATATATATATATGTATATATATATATATATATATATATATATATATATATATATATATATATATATATATATATATATATATATATATATATATATATATATATATATTATTAAACTGATTTTTCAAGAAGAAATTTTTTCGGTCTCTTCTAGTAGAGACGTAATATTTTGATTGATGTGTTGAATTTTTCTTTTTGATAAGCGCGTATTGCATTTCGTATGATGTCTTATTTGCCCAGTGTAAAGTATTCACAATGAGAGAGACCAACTTAAAACAAACATTCATATAGGGGCGGATACAGAAAAATCTTTTGGAGGGGGCACGGGAAATTGAATACCCCCCCCCCCCGCCTTCGATGTTTCATAACAAAGTTTTGACGACTTTATTTTTAAATGTGCGTGTTTTTTTATTTATTTTATTTTTTTTTAGGATTCCTTAAGGTCAATGAATCTACTTCTAAGTACATGAATATTATGCACTAATATACTTTGAATGTGGACGGAATACATCTTTCACGTTTCAAGCCATTTAAATACTAAACCCAATATAATGTCACCAAGATGCTAGACAATGAGCGGCTTTACCTAGGAACATTGTCATAATGATTATAACACGAGGGAAAGGTTATTAAATAAACCCAAACCTCTCTTGAGTTTTTTAAAATTAATTTAATCATAACTTCATAACATATATAAGTTTCACTGAAGAATTCAGAAACTATTTCTGTGTGAATTTCAAAACAATTGCTGATTTGTTCTTAGAGCGATGATACAGTTGAGATAACATATTGATACTACATGCCGTTTCTATTAAAAATCATGGTTTTTCTAAGAAACTACCTCATGATTTCTTTCATTTTGCATCTTTTATTAGCTGCAAAAGAATTCTATTATTTCGCAAATAGGTTATTAGATCAAAATGACTCTTTTAGGTGCGCCTGCACATTTTAAAAAAATGTTAATTATTGATTCCATCAAAGAAGAATTAATGAACGAATCGCGATAATGCGGTCTCTTGAATTTGAAGCCAATGAGTTAAATGTATTCTGCAACTCTGAGTCTCTTGACTCCAGTAATACTTCTTTAGCAAACAAAAATGCTTTTATTCAAAATATACTGTGTGTGTGTGTGTGTGTTTTGTGTTCTTTTTAATTAGCTACGTAAAAAAAATGCAAAGGAAAGGTCAGTTAAAAAATAATAAATAAAATAGGGAAATTAATTAATCCTTTTGGGGGGCACGTGCCCCCTGTACCCCCCCCCCCCTAAAATCCGCTACTGCATTCATGTTTCTTTCTGTGCCTCCAACCTCTCAGTAACTGCAAACCAATCACTGCAAAGTGATTTCTTAGCTTTGATGGCATAAACCAATAGGGGTGGATCGTTTGATCTATGTTTGCAGTGGACGTGTCAGCTCGTACGGAATTTCATGCCCTGCAGCCAGATCGGACTAACTGATAAATCTATCATTTTCTTTTTATGGCTTTTGTCTGGAAGGAGGGTGTAACAGGGGTTGCCGGATTTCCTGCTGACCTGATGCTTTTCCAGGAGCTCCGAAAGCGTGAAGGATACTGAGAAGAGTGTAGGAGCATTTCAGGGAGATCTATTTGTTTTAAGGGAATGGTAGATTCAAATTTGTCACCAGATTTTCCTAAGGGGCTTCTACTTTGAATCTATTGTCCTATGTTGTTTTATCGAACGGATTGTTATGCATTCACACTATTGGACGTAGATGTACACTTTATATCTCAAATTACACACCCACACCCACCCACCCACCCACCCACAAACACAGATATATATATATATATATATATATATATATATATATATATATATATATATATAAATTTTTGTGTCAAATACCAATATGTCTGTAACTCCGCCCCCCCCCCCCAGCACCACCCGTTTGGATGATGTGTGGAGCAGTGTCAAATTTATTTTTTAAAGTAAAGGTTTCAATTTTTTTTCCTTGTTGAATAGCAACAGTAACGTCTTACTAAACAATTCAAAAAATAAAGACCAGAAAATGTTATGTTCACTCAGTAGCGGATTTTAGGAGGGGGGGGCATGGGGCCCGTGCTCCTCCCCCTCCCAAGGGATAAAATTAAATATTCCATTAAATATTATTTAATTTATTTCTAAACAGCACAAATCAAATTATTTAAGCTATTGCTAAAAAAAAACCGTATATTTGAATAAAATAAACTTTGTTTCCGATAGGAGTCAGAGGTGAAAAAATATATTTAACGGGCTTAATTCGCTGTCTTAGGATTCAAAGGTTCATAAAATAGCGATTTATCCAATAATTCCTCTTTGATAGAATCGGTAATTATCAGTAAGTTAGCCTAAAACATTTTAAAAGAACTCTAAGTTAAAAAAAAATGTATAAAGACGCGCTATTTACTTTTACTTTCCGCTACCATCCTCCAAAAACGTTTTGTGTATCCACCCCTGTGTTTTTCATTTCAACCCTCTAATATCCCTCAAGCAAAATCATGAAAGGTCTTTCTTTTATTTTCCTTGGTTGTTTCAACATATCAATCAAAATGTTTGTGAAAAATACTACAAATTTTAAAGGTATTATAAATTTTTGAAAATGAAAATGTGTTTCAGTTAAATCAACACCTTTTTGCATAAAAAGGAAAAATAAGAAATAGCAACGTCAAGAATATATATATATATATATATATATATATATATATATATATATATATATATATATGCATTATTTGCTTATATGCTGTGACTTTCTTCTGTATTTGCTCTGAACGGTTTCGTAACACATGGCACCTAACACGGCTTGCCATGTTTTATTTTTGTAACACTGTAACCGAGTCAAAAGTTATTTAATTTTGGCGGATTTCATGGACTGGTTAAGTAAATTCTCTCGGAAGGCAATGCTGAACCAAAAACACAATGGAACATCTTATTCTGCACACTTCGTAATTTTAATTTCACGCTGTTGCAAACTGAGCTACATATTAGTTCTAATAACGGCAACCGGATCAGGAAACCGTAGCCCCTTCTAAGTACCCATTGTATGTCCCTACTGTAAGTCAAGAGATAATCTTCTTTTTCTTATCTACGTCTTCTTTTAGAGCAATTAAAGTTAAAACAAATGCAAAACGTAATGTTTCTATTTTCTCTGTTTACTTTTCTTTCTTTTTAATTTTACACGTTGAGGTATAAATAGCTAAGCTTAACTTATTTCTTCTCTTCTCATACCTGGGCTCATGCCAAGGATTTAAAGAAGTGATGTTGATAAGTAAGCTCGGTATCTCTCTGCTCCTTTGTGCAGTTTCTTTTACTACGTAGTTCATACATTTACTAAGAATGTGACGAATAAAATATAAGCTTTATAAATATAAACATTGTTTATCATCCATGGAGTGCAACTGTAAAGTGCAACTAAAAATAATAACTGTTTTGAAAACCTAACAAGACATTGCTGCCAGAAGGAAAAATTATTTATCTATAGATAATTTTCATCATTTTGGTCTATGAGTGGTTTCTTCAAACTCTTGCAATTCATTTACAATAGTACAACATTTTAATGAAACCTTTCTTTTTTTAATTTTATTTTTGTGAAAATGTATATATTTATTGCATGTCTTACCGTTTTAAAATTAAGATTACTAAATTTCACTAAAATTAGAAAATTTTGTTTCTAACTATTTGACATTTTGCTCTTAAATGAAACCATTATTCATCTTTTGATCAAAAGCGTGAAGTATTATGAAATAAGGATTATACAGTAGTGGTAAAAAAAATGCATCACCCTCGCCGCAAAGGAGATGAATATCATCCCGACTGCATTCAACACACAGTCAAGCATCCCGTATCCCAGATGATTTGGGAATGTATTTTTGATCAAGGAGTTGGTGGGCTTCACTTTGTGCAAGGAACAGTAAACGCTCAGGTGTATATTGGCATTTTGGAGGAGAAATTGATTCCTACTATACGTGATCATTTTACTTCAGTTCCAAACGTCATTTTCCAGGATGATTCTGCTCCGTGCCATAGGGAAAAACTGGTAAGTAACAATTTAAAAACCTTTATCCTGTCATTAGACTTAAATTGACATGGAGTTAAGTCATTTTTTTTTTCTCTAAACTCACACGCAAGTTCAGAAATGGAAAAATGAGCATGGAGTCAGTAGTTTGCCTTGGCCCGGAATCAGCCCCGATCTACGTAAACAACTATTGGATTCCTGCTGTTAAATATTTATTTCATGAGATTTGCAGAATTTCACATACATTCATCGTTAATCGGTCGACCAAAACTTCTCACATAATTCCATTGTTGTGAAAATGCGAGGTTGATGCAATTTTTTTTTTTTTTTTACCAGCACTGTACCTTAAACTCTTAAATAAGCGATGATTTATCAAGTTAGATTTTAAGAGTTAGTTTACAACTATCCTATTTTTGAAATTAAATTAGTACTGTACATCCTCGTTTATCCGGGCTAACTGGGACCGAAAACAATTCGGATAATCGGAAATCCGGATATTTCGGGTAATATGGATAATAAGCAAAAACAACCCTTAAATATGCGGGCTTATCATTTACTGCGTTAAAGAATCACTTTTTGTAAAAAATAAAGAGAAAATAAAAACCTAAAATGCTTTACAATGCATCAAATTACGCACACAAAACAATAAAATAGTTTCTTGACAAAGGATTGGTCCAATATCTTCTGCTACAAGCACGAATAACGTTTAAATGAAGCACCGTCGCGCAAGCACATTTTCATTAATAGATCAAAATAAACACGGATAGTTTGGCGCACTTCTTTTTCCATTCTTGTTTCATAATTTAAAATTATTATCCATATGAACATAATATTTAAAACAAAAATTCTTCAAGTTTTAGACGGATAAACGAAGTTACTGCGAGGGAACGATGAGAGGTCACGGGAGGTCACTGTGACCTCCCAAAAATGTCCTTATTCGGCAAGTTTTGTCTGACGATTCGGCAAAAATATCATCATTCGGCGAAATTTAAAGCACTATTTGTCAAAATTATCATCATTTGGCGAAATTTAGAGTTCTATTCGGCAAATTGAGAATTTCCACCATCCTAAAAATTCAAGTTCGGGGCGCCCTAGAATTTATATACACTAGTGGACAAAATTAAGAGATGGAAGGCATTTTCCCAAATATCTCGAGAAATACTGGATAAAAATAAATGAAATTTGGTATGGATATAACTTATAATATGACAATAGTGTGTGCAAAGCAAAAACTAAAGTGCCATTCATTGGCAAAAGTTATTGCCATAAGTCCAATGTGGGCTGAATTTCAGAATGAAAGATGGCAATGAAAGAGAGGCTTGTATGGTGTGCAGCCGCCTCTAGTATGGTTTGCGGTCACCTCTGACAGATAGACAGCATGAACAATGAGTATGAATGCTATTAATAAGAGAGTTAAGGAGTGCTTGTAGAAGACCCTCCCACTCATCCACCAGAGCAGTTGGTTCTGGGTGAGGGTTGGATTATCGCAATAGCCCTCCCAAAGAGTATCCCAAGCATGTTCATTAGGGTTAAGGGCAGGCGATTTGGCTTGTCAATCCATTCGATGAATATCTTCGCTTTACAGATACTTCTCAACCAGGACAGCCCTATGTGGTCTTCATTGTCGTGTATAAAAACGTATTCAAGGCTAACAGCACCCCTGAAAAGACGCACATAGGGTTTAGAATATACTGCCTGTACCAGTGGTTGGAAAAACTACATTTTTTTTGTAGCGAACTACAACTACAACTACTTTATGAAAAATGTAGTTAACTACAACTACAACTACTTTTTTCAAAATGTAGCAACTACAAACTACTTTTGAAATGTAGTCGCTACTTCGCTACTTTTTAAAAAATAAATAAATAAAAACATACACATACACACCGTTTGAGGATTGAACGAAAAGAATTCAAAACGTGGTTTAGACTAATAAATTGGCTTATTTGAACATGGAATTTTACTAAGAATTATTTATTCCTTCCTTCAATTAGCCAATTTGTCATTCGAAGCATTTTTACGATTTTTACGAATACAGTGAACCCTGTGTAAGTTGGCCACTCGCGGTGCACCAATTTAGTGGTCAACTTAAACAGGTGGCCAACTTACAAAGGTGGTCAACTTCAGGTTTTACTGTATTCGCTTCAGGAAAGGATTAAAAGTTGAAAGAATTCAACCTTCAAATTTTTAATCCATTCCTAACAGTGAATATGTAATTCAAGAAGTGCAACTTGGCTACTTGAAAATGTAAATAGATGCAGTCATAATTTAATTTAAATTTTACTCATACATACACATTCATAAAATTGATTTTAGACGATGAAAAACATTTTTTAAACAAAATTTAACTATTATTACAGGAGTTAATCTTATAGAGAACTTATATTTTTTGAACTAATTAATTGGTATTGATCATCAAGTTAGTGGTCCGGACCTGGACTCTATCTCCCACCTTATGCCACTGATAAAATGAAATAAAAGCATTTTTCAATTTTACCGAAAGTCTCAAAAACTAAAATTTTTAATAATTGACTTTTATTAGGTTAATGTATCAACACACTCAATCAGTTTAAAAAAAAGAAAAGAAAAAAAAAAGAAATAGAAAAATATGAAAAACGGTTCTAGTATTTATAATCGAACATTAATAAATATCCGAAATATGAAATAAAAGCTTACTTCTCTTCAATGTACAATTTTAAACTACAGTGAACTCGCGCGGCAACGCGATTCGGTTTATGCGGAGTTTTCCTCGAGTAACGAATTTCGGAACTAACGCGAATTCCTCACCCGCAACACACTTAGTATTAGTTTCGTGAATAAACTTTCCCTTTAGCAATCACTGAAAGCGGAAGTTCCCCACACCGTACTAGTCGAAACATCGCTTTGTCAGTGTACAAGTCGCTCCGCTTCTTTTTCATTCTAAATATGAAGTTGATGATACATCACTTCCCATAAGTTTATCTGAAGTTCAAAAATTGAGGGAAAAATAGAAAGTTTCTGGCAACTAAACAAATGTAAAGATTTTCGATATGCTAGAACAACTAAAGAGTGTGTAGAATATAATTACTGTATCCACTGTACAGTACTATTGTAATGTTGCATTTTATTATAGCTACATACTATATGTACCATACTGTTTCATGTTTCAATTTATGTCATTCTCCTCCATTGAGTTTGTGCACCCTAATAGTGCTTTTATTCAATAACACAGCTTATTATTATTATTTATTTATTTTTAATACAGTAAGATTTCAGTTCTCTATATTTAAATTCGGTAATATGAAGTTAAGAAATGGGTTGAAACAGTTTGAGGGATGTTTTTAAATGTCAAAAATTACAGGTATGTTCATGGAAAATCGTATAGACACTTTTTTGAGCCCCCTCCCCCACCCCTCTCTCAGAAAACGCAAACGCGGTACTAAATTGGCAGTTATCGCTTTTTCTTTTCTTTCTCATGCTCTATTCAAGGCGAATATTTGGGAAATGTGAAAATTTCGATGCCAAACAAACTAACGGCGTCATAGATGGAACGAATGGCACGAAAATAATATGTCTGAGGTCAGCTCAAATTTTTCAGAGTCTTACAAATTTGATTGGTGCAAGTTACACTTGCGTAAAACTTGCACCCGTCAGATTCGCTTGAAACCTCTTTTTTTTTTTTTTTCTTTTCTTTCTTTTTTTTTTTTGAAAATTTATTTAAAAGTAGTTTCCAGAAATCGCTACAAACTACTTTTTTTTTGTATCGAACTACTCGCTACTCTACTTTTTTAAGAAAGTAGTGCGCTACGCTACAAACTACTAAAAAATGTAGCTGCTACAGTAGCGTCGCTACTTGTAGCGCGCTACTTCCAACCACTGGCCTGTACCTCTGGTCATTCACGGAACCAGTGTCAAACACATGGAGTGGTGTGCGAGTATCTTGCATGATTCCTGCTTAAACCATCAATACTCCAACAGCATAATGGTCCCTTTCCATGGTGTTATTGGGATTGTATCGTATCCCAGGTTCCCTTCAGATGAATATTCGTCGAGAATAAGGATATAGACAGAATCTGGACTCATCTCTGAAAAGACCATTAGTCCATTGGAGCTGTGTCCAGTGTTGGTGCTGTCTGCACCATTGTACACGCTCTGTTTTGTAGGAGGGAGTGAGTAGGATGCCAAAAATGGCGGACTTCGTGGCATACAACCCTCTTTCACTGAACCTCCTGGCAACTGTCTTCCTTAAAACTAATGTTCCTGTGGCAGCAGCGAGGTCTCTAGACAGTTGTGTCGCTGTAGACGTCCTCTGGTGCTTGGCTGTAAGTTACAAATACTGGTCTTTATTGGACGTTGATGCTCGTAGACAACCTTGTCCTGGTCTTCTAGATACTACCCCACTGTTTTTAATCTGACTCCACAAATTCGAAACAACGCTTGGAGTTACACCTAATTCTCTAGCAACCTGAGCTTGAGGCTGTCTTGCCCCCAAGTCTACCCACAATTCTCCACCTCACACCTTCGCCTAAACGATTATTTTCACTCATTTGACCCAAAAATTAACAAAAACAACAAGATTATTCAAGAAACACAATACAAATCGTTACTGTGTTGCAGAGTGGAATGAGCTGAGAAGCTGGCTGTAGACGTTTATACCCTCCCCGCTGGCTTAGCAACGCCCACAAGATTACGTAAACTCATCTCAGCGACACCAGCGCCATAGTGCTATAATATGGCAACCAACTGTCCAGGTTCTATGTGATATTATCCGAGAAATGTGTGAAATACCTTCCATCTCTTAATTTTGTCCACCAGTGTACTATTTATTCAGTTTAATACCCTCAATGACAAGTGAAGCAGTTATCCTGCAAATTTTTTTAAAGGTGTCCTGACCCTTAAATCAGTTTTTTTTTTTTTTTTTTTTTTTGAATATTTCAAAAAATTCCAAAAAAAAAAAACATACGTTGATGGTAGAGTTCGCCAAAAGTGAAGCTGTGGTTCCGTTGCTTCACTGAGATTAGTTCGATGGTTGGTACTTCAATTATATTGATGGAGTACCTCTCCCACCCCACCCCGTCCACATCACACACACATTTCACACCGTTAAAACTTCTTAACGCTTTATAAATGACATTCTCATATTATGCAGACATTTCCGCAATCAAAAACTGCAAAATAAAGTTCATGAAGAGGTAAAAAATAATATATTTGGTATTTTAGGTTATGTGTTCGAAATTAGGCTACAATTAATAAGTGTGTTCATATTCATTTATGTAAAATACCTACTGTTTGTGGATTCAGGGCAAAACTGGAACAAGTTCACCGCAAGTCATTTTTAAAAGTCGCTTTCAAAGATTCGGATGGAGCTGTAGCAAAATCTATATACTGACATCTTAACTGCGCTTTACCATAAACTAAAGACTATAGGGTAGTTGTACTTTATTCTAGAACTACGTAATTTAAATCTAATTTCAATCAGTGAATGGTGCCGAAGTTTTTAGGCTTTGCTGTATGTAGGAGATTTAGATAGGAGCCGCTAACATAGCAATGCTTAGTACGTTCTTATAAAAGTAGAAATTGAAGTAGCCTGTTTATTATTCAGCAAATCGAAGTTCTATATGCTCTAAACGGGGAATGACTAAAACAAAAATGACGGTAATTGGGTGTGAAAATACACTTTTATCACTCTCTTCTTAAACCTTGAATACCATTTCAATGTGTATTCAAGGTTCTTTTAAATCGAATTATCATTTTAACCGAATGAGATTTGAACAAATGTTATTTCCTTAAACTCACGTACTGACGACTGTTGTATTTTCCCACCTCCTAAAATTTTTTTTCTGCATTATATCGCTCTAAGTTTCTCTATTTTGTAAAATATTCGTTTGAAGTTTTGGTTATTAATGTGCGAATTTAAAATGAGCCTATTATATCATCCTCATTATATTTCATGTCTTATTTCATTTGTCTAAACGTAAGTCTTTTTTTAAGTTCAATAATACATCATCAAAAATGAAATGGTTATTTAGTGTTTTTTAGTACGACATACGAAAGTACAACGTTTAAAAGTAATTATTTTTTTTAACATCAAATTCAAGAATGAAATGTTAGTTTGTTTTATTTTTTAACAGTTTAAATTAAAAATTCAAAAATATTTTACTAATAGCATATGGATATTTTCGTATGAGTTACCTTTTTGTATACTTATTGAACACATCATTCTCTACGCAAAATAACTCCACGTGATTCCCGTTACAATATGACAAAGTGTAAAGGGGTATTGTTGTAAATTTATGGTATATTTAAAATTATTAAACTATATATTGTTTCAGCACTGCAAATTGCGACATTTCAAGCAATGCACTGCTTAAGATTGAGAATAATGTTATGTCCAAAACAACTACAAATAACTTAAATTCCAGGTTATTTAGTCACTGTGACTCACTTCCCAAAAAAAAAAAAAAAAAAAGGAAAGGAAAAGAGTAATACACATTTGTAAGCTTACGAAACATGATTTTTTTCTTCTTTATAGAGAAGCAGAACTAGATAGTACTTAAAGCCGTAGAAAATTCTTATAGGATAAAATCACTTGTAATTAGCTGCATACATATTTATTTTTTGTGCGACTCAACTCCCGCAATCACAACAAAAATTTCCTTCTGAACACGTGCTTTTACCTTTCGTAATCATGCTGGAAAATAAACTTTAAAATGATATCCAGTTTATCTTCACAAAGTAATTGAAACTTAGAGGAAAAATTAAAACTACTTTATTTTCAGAAAAATGCAAAAAAAAAAAAAAGATAATAAAATATTAGAGGAAAAAATTTTAAAGGAGTATTGCGAATTTTTTCTGTTTCAACCTCTCGTCTCGTTTTTCTCCAAACATTACAGTTTTTTTTTTGAGCAATCACGATTGCTTATTGTTCTCATTTGACTGTTTTGATGTCATTTGATTTTATTTTCCCACCGCCACCCTCTGCAGCATCACCGTCGACCGGGTCCTCACGATGCTGCTCCTATAACGAAAGCCGTCTCCAGGTTGCATCCATGTCCTACACACATGCGCATACATACACAACTACACACACACGCACGCATACACACGCACAAACACATGCACACACATACACATACATACAGACACCTACACATACACATACATACAGACACCTACACATACACATACATACAGACACCTACACACACACAAAAACCTACACACACAACTACTAACACATTCATGCATACAGACAGACACCTACACATACACACAAAAGCATACACACACATACACACAACTACCCACACATTCATGCCTGCACACAGACACAAACACATATGCCTACACACACATACCCCCCCACACACACATTCATACACACAACTACCCACATACTTATGCCAGCACACAGACACAAACACACATGCCTACACACACATACACATACCCTCTACACACAAGCACACATACCCCCCCCCCCACACACAAACACACACGCCTACATACACACACTCGTGATTGCGAAAAACATAATTTAAATTCAAGATGTCAAAATTCAAATTAATTTTTTTTTTTTTTTGTAACATTGAAAAAGTATTTACTACAAAAAAGAAAAAAAAATCAAAAACGTTTTTCCTTCCTTGTTCATGGAGTAGAAATTGAAATCCCGTAGAAGTTAAGTGCGGAGAGTTTAACTTATTTGCATTCGTATCTTTAACGTAAAACGTGAAGAAAAAAAATCATAATTATTATAATAAAAACACATTTGCGCTACTTCTATGACAAATAGATTACAGTTATGGGAAGCTCTTAGAAAATGAACCTTTAGCTCATCATTTTCATGAATCTTGTTTTATTGCTATATTTTGTCAGGGAGATGAACTTGGCAGAAATATGCCGCCTGTCATCTATATTTTCTGGTGACACATGCTCTGGATTACTTTAGGTATTGGCGAGTCCTATCTTCGCGAGGCCCCTATCTGGAAACTGATCTGTACCATAAACTATGTCCTTTGGCACATGCTACCGGGAACGATGCGATCGCGGCCAATCTAGTTTGCCATCGCAGCAAGCTACTATGTACTTTATAGCCATGTTTGGCACCGCTGTCTAGTTTGCCGCACATAAAGTTTACTTTCCGTCATGTGTTATGTATTCTTTTCAGTTAAGATTTTCTTCAGGCAACTGTCTAAGTGGCTCGATATTTGTCATCTTCACCGCTGACCCAACCGACTGTCACAAAGTTGCTTGCTGATGCTAATTTGCCATGCGTAGAATTGGGTGCAACGTTTGTCTTAAAAGATCTCTTCGGGATTCTCCTTCTGACTTAATTTAAAAATACTCTATAACATTGTTTCTGTGATAGCGCTTGGATTTAATATATACATCACACTAATTTATTGCGGGAAATCGTATTAAAGGTGCTAAGGTGTCAGCGACTGCAATTTTATTCAGCATGTTGTGTTATTTTGTTTAGACTCTCAGTGCATGGACTTAGTATTAATGTGTTGCAAATACGTACACATTTAAATTTATTCTGTGAATCAGGAATATCATTCTAGAAGCTAATAACTAAGCATATTTCTTCTAGAGAGACTGATAAATTTTGCAACAAATTACTTTATATCTTTAGTAATATATTGTTAACTTTAGAAATCTTGCATTCAAAGAACATGTTCTACCATCTTAAATCATTTTTGAGACAGTTCCTTGGTACCACGGAAATAGCGCAATTGTATTATGATTATTACGATAGTTATCTTAACCGTCATAGTAATTAGTAATAATGTTACGATAACCATCTTGCTTCAGTGATGTGGTCCACAGAACCTTCATCTTTAGGATAGCATATATTTCGCATTGACTCCGGCTACATCATGGCCTAACTGGAATTCATGCAAGAAAAACTTTCAAATTAACATAATTTGACTGCTCTTTTTCGATAGGTTCACTGCACATACATCAGAACAGAATGGCAAACCTAATAAGACTAAATACCGGCGAAGTGTGATAAGCAAAGCTAAATAAGACTTGAAAATTATCCCTCGCCCTCGTCACCAGAAGACTAAAGGTTCTACTTCGGCATCTAAACAATATATTAAATGAAAACCCTACTGGCCACAGATAATTATTACTTTAATTTTTTATAAGTCATTTACATTTTGTCGCACTTACTTTGTAATGTAAAACAATCCCAAGCTCTCAGATCGCATTTCATATCACCTACTTATGAAAAAAATCATTATACAATTTAATTGTTCAACAAAACTTAATGATTGAAGTAATATTAGTTCCTAATATCCGTTATTACATTTTTATAAATATTCATATGCATAACGTTGCAGTTAGGTCTCGTATATGTTAGGTCTCATATGGAAAAGTTGGCATTGAAAAAATATTGGATAAAGTGGCTACTAATGATTATAAGAAGAAGCTACTAAACTGGAAGTGTCTACTGAAAACTTGCGACCAAATAAAATTATGTAAAATTTTCAGGTATACCTAAATACCTGCTTTTTATTGGATATTTTCCTCCCTTCACGCACATGCGCACACGTTAACAGTACATTGCAAAAGTTTACTTATGTTAAATATTGCAAAACTTATGACTCACCCTCCTACTATCATAAGAATAATTTATTTTCCTCTGCTCTTAGTTCAAGTTGCAGAGGGAATTCAATAACGTTGCAATTCAATTTTCTATACACATATAGTATTCATAAAGCTAATTCAAGTTTTCCAGATATATGGTAGTTCAAATGCGTAGCTGTTTACAATTTCATATAATGAGTGTTGCCATATATTAGCAGAGTTGCTTTTGAGTATTTAACCATCATTCATTTGTCTTTTTGAAAAATACATTGTGTATCACATGTTAATTCAACTTAAAATTCTTTTTAGCAATCGTTACTAATGTGAAATAGCACTTTATGTGGAAATTAAATATTTTCAAAGCCGAACGTTTGCAAAAAGTCATTTCTGTTGATAACAACTATATATTGCTTATGTACTATTCATCCTATCTTGAAATCTTCCATAGAAACAATTAGCTTTCAAATAAAACCTTCATCGAAATGACACTATATCTTATTTATAGTATGTTCAATTTATTTAACAGCTGCCTTTATTGTGCTTCTGACATAATTAACGGCTTCCTCATCCCTTTGTCACACATATTTCGCTTTCCGTGTCTGGCATACATTATCTCTAATAATAGATCCCTACATCAGCCGTGCAATTTTTTCTTAAATTTTGGGTGAAGACGCCCAAAACGTTCACTTGTCTGTAACCTGCATGAAAAAAACATATATTTAGGTTCAAACTCAATTTCAAAATGCAGTGATTGTGGACTTGCAAAATTTATTCGGGTTTCAGGTACTCAGTTCATTTTTCTTTGAATATTAACCCTTATCAGTGAAAAAAAAATAAAGCATTTGTTTTCGCGTTTTATTTTAAACTAGAAAATCGCCCGTCAAGATATAATGGGTTGAAATTGCTTCTACATTTAAAAGAAGCAATTTCCTGTTTGGTAATGTTTTGATAGTTGAAATTTTAACCCCAATTCCAGTGAATGAACTCCAGTAGATAGCGCTAATTGTTGACCACTTTTTCGTTTCTTTATTCCCCTAAATGACACAGTGTTACCAGTAAAACAGTTAAGTTACCCGATCCAGTTCATCCTTTCCCTGCATTTTAAACATTACCAAAATAGATTATCAAATTATCATGTCGTGGCGGGAGTTTCATTGCTGATGACGTCAGGAGCGTTACTCGATCATTGGCTATTATATATATGAGGATGTTAATACTCTATACTATGAAGTCCTCATCCAGTCGCTTTTACCTTATTAAAACACAAAACGTTTAGTCTTGTGTTTTGACTTCACACGAAGTATTTTGATTTTCTCATGAAACAACACTAATAAATCTGAAACAAGAAATGAATCACACGAGCTATTTCATCAGTAAGAGCGCACTAAAGATCTCAAACCAAATAAAAGAAAAGAATGAAAACTTAGACATGGTAATTGACAGTGAAAATTTGGATAATAGAAAACAATGAAAATTTGGATCCAACTTTGCTTCTGTAATTTTAAATGACATTCGTATGGTTCATTGTTTTTTATAACATACATTAAAGCTGTGAAATTTTTTAGTAAGCTAGTATAGGTGCGCTTAATTTGTCATCGATGTATAAAGTCAATTATTTCGATATCAAATTACTGTTAATGTTCAAGCTGCCGGTATGTTTACTATATTTGATTAATAATGGTTGAAATACGTAATATTGAAGTTTTTCATTCATTTCCGAGCACTGAAGTTAATGGTAAATAGAGTGGCCAGCGCTGCGTAACCGGACCGTTATTTGAAACTTTCATGAAATTAAAATATGTAGTGTGAACAAAGCAAAAAAAAAAAATCAATTTCAAAAAGTATGCAATGGAATTTTTCTCTATGAGCACAGTGCAAGTTAATCCATTTTCAACATTAAATAACGCAGTTTCCAAAATTAACCATAAAAAATCTGCAAAATGCTGTATAACTTCGTTTCTCTTCGCGAGCACATGAGCAAAGAGTTAGTGATTTTATGTATATTACGAAAAATAAGAAATTTCTCAGCACACCTAAAATAAAGAATCGATGAAATATACAAGTGCTTTAATTATTATTATCATTTATTTATTTTTAGTTTAAATTTTTTAGCTTAAAAGAATAATTCATTTGCTTTAAATAAAAGATTCAGAATTTTTTAATATAATATCTAGCGGAAGTGGAAGTAAAATTTAAACCCGCTGTCTAAAAGCAATGGCATATTCAGCTATTTTTATTAGATTAGTATAGATATAAATAGGTATTTTACACTCTAAAAGTAACATAACGAAATATTAACACTTGTAAAACGAAAATGAAGCGGCATTAGGGGTTCTGATCAGTGTGTAAAAAATCTCTGATAGTAAAAACTAATGTCAAAAAGAAACTCGATCTGCAGACAAACGGTTAGTGCTTCTTTTTATTTCAGAATAACCCGCCTAGGTGAACCGGTTTCAGATTTTGATACAACAAGCATGATTCCTTTTCGATTGATGGGAAAAAGTTCTTTTCACATTTTTTTGAAACGCATTGTATTGTTTGTGTTTTAGACTTTCTCTGTCTATGTTTTTGCATATTAAACGGATCTTACAAAAGAAATTTATTTCGTTTTTTTAATTGAGCTTTTCCCTCTCTGCGTGTTACAGTTCAACAGCATGCAAACTTTTCTCTTACATAGTTAGGTGGATCGTCTCATTATCTACGTGATAACACGGTTTTAATATCCAACTAGGTTTTTCTGCCGTCTGCAGGTAAAGGGTAGCAACTGCAAAAATTTTCATTTTTCATTTTTTTTCCATTTTTGTCATCTATTGTACATTAGCTTTATTTCACAAGATTGCCTATTTGATTTCCGCTGAAAAAAAAAAAAAAAAAGCTCAGATAAAACGTCTCATTCTATTGAATCCAAAAGACGTTTCTTCAGATATCTCGAAGATTCATTTCTGCAGATACTGCCGTTTACCTTCCCAATGCAGTTTTCGGCTTCCGTATTTCAAAATTGCGATAAACTTGTTTGCTTTTATATACTTTACGCTGACCAAAACCTTGGACTAAAGTTTTGAAGTCCAAGGGTGACTTCAAAACTTTAGGAAAGGTTAAAATAAATTTCAGGCAAATGTAATGTTGTATTTTATTGGAAAAGCAATCTCAAATGTTGCACATTTGGTTTGATCATGTAAAGCCATGGGATTTAACATGCAACATTCTGTTCCTTTTCTGAAATTCATCGGCATAGATCAGTCTTATATACGGTTAAATTATGAATTTTATGAACAGAAAGTTTTCGATGCAAATTTCCTCGTTTTAAATCAATTCACTCTTAACGAAATCAATTCACTGCAACTTTTTTCGGAATTCAAATAACTATGATAAAAGAAACAGAAAAATTATCTCTAAACTGAGGAGATTTTTTGTAACTGAAGTTACTAAAGGAAGGAGCAAGGAGGAGCATACTCGAAAAGTTGGAGTTAAGGAGGAGCATATAAGTGGTTTTTTAATTTCTACTCAGCAGGAATTTCGCATCCAGTTTTCCGACATGATCCTGTTCGACTAGAAAAACCATTCACGTCCAGGACTTTTCTTACATTCTTATCAGAAAATCGCTTACCAGTTTGCATGATTAAGAGTTAAACATTTTAGAGATTCGTGGACGTACGCTCTCGCGAGTGCCACATTTTTCAGCGTTGTAACGTTCTGATGTCGACCAGGTGTTTTTTTTTTTTTTTTTTTTTTTTTTTTTTTTTTTTTTTTGTAGTGCAGTACCTGTGGCTCTAAAGTTTGGCACCCAAACATCATCTTTTTCTGTCTGGAACTGGATCATGGCGGTCAAATTGGAATTGAACGAAACATTATTCCTGAGTAGTAATCAAAAAACCTCCATTTCGATTATGGGCAATTCCACGGTGTCGGACGTAGAATTTGCACGAAATTTACCAATAAAGGTTCATATTTTTCAGAGTTAAAATGGATGAATTGAGCCATTTTTTTTTCTCAATACTTATATATGTAGGAACAATATAAAAACTTATAGAATTTCTGAAAAAAATTCAAACTATAAATATTAAAAATAAAAAACCTCATGGTGTCGGACGTAGATGAAAGGGGAACTAAAAATTGACTTACGTTGAAAAAAACCCAAGTTTCAGCTCAATGAACTGTTTTCAGATTTTTTGACTACTTGAATGTTTAAAAGCAAAGCTGAAATATGAATAATTTTTCCTTTTTCACCAAATTATTTTACGGATAAATAGCAGAAAATTTTTTTTTCCCTTGGTGTCGGACGTAGAATAGTTGGTGTCGGACGTAGAATGTGCAAAGTGGACAACGTCCAACATGAAATAAACATCTTAAAAAGCTGCTTAACTCTTAATTTGTTTATAGAATTATATATTGTGGTATTTTAAAGCATAAAAAAGGGGGAAAATATGCATAACAGGGGTCTGTGCAGAATTTTTCCCAAGGCTCCATTTTTGTGTGAAAAATCAAATAATTTTGTTAAAATTGAAATAATTTGAAACTCCAAATGTTAGCAAAAAGAATGTTGGGAGGGGGGGGGGGTCATGGCGCAAGTTATGTCATAGAACTTGTTTACAGGGAATGACATTTCTTTGTTTTTATGACAAAATATTATTTTTCTGGGTGTTCTCGAGGAATTTGGGGGGGGGGGGAGCAGGGGGGATCCCATTGCTTTTGGGGAGATGGAAACCCCTAATGTATCAATATCTTCATACCATTCCAGGAAATTTATATTTTAAGTCTTCACTCATAAAATAAGGAAAATACTATAATGAGAACAAGAGAGATTAGACGCATTTTGTCAAGGTGTTTTTTTTTTTTTTTTTTTTGCAATCTCTATGTGAACAACAAAAAACTCAATCTCTGGGGTGAAAAGAAATAAAGATTAATTTATAGAATTTTAATGAAGAAAAATCTAACTTATTAACAAATAATAAGAAATTTGGATGTTTGTTACAAATTGTTGAAAACGAAACTGAGCATTTTGAGGCACAAACAGGGGTTTTCGTGAGTTCACCAAAAATACCTGAGAGTTTTTTAAGTAAAAACTGGGAAAGGGAGGAGTGTTATTTTTGAACTAAGACCCCTAATGATTCTTAAATATTCATAATTTTATACATCACTACGTTAATCGCTATTGATAAACATATGAGACTCATTTCTTATCTTCAGATATTTTCCCCAGTCAAAATATTGTGTATATGTTCTTTATATTTATGTTATGTAAAATATAAATATGAATACATAATTAGGCATGCATAGCATGTGTGAATTATTTACATAACCAGGAATTTTTGAATACTTATAAACCTAGTTTCACTTAGGAAAATATTGGTGTCGGACGTAGAAATTTTTCTGACCATTAATTTAAGCATAACTAGTTTTTTGAAATTTAATTTAAAAGATTATTTTTAATTGCATATAAAATCTTTATTTGAAGACGAAATATTTTGCAAAAATCTCCACTCAGTTTTACATAATATAAACTTTTAGCCAATTTCGTGTCGGACGTAGAATTACAAAAATGCCTTATATGAAAAAATCCCTAAAAATTAAGTTTTGCAGTTAAAGTGCAACTTTTTTGTATATAACTCTTCTAGAGAGTTCTAAGAAGCATATTTTAGAGAGAATATTTGAAAAATGCGATAATGTAAATATCTAACAGCTATTCTTAAGTGTATAAAAAAAGTTATTCGTAAGAACATGGTCATAAAAACCTGATTTAAAGCCTCAGAACTCTAATAAATTTTACTTTTGCTGCATATTTTTGTTGTTTCCATACACTTCAGATAATTATCTTTCCATTGATACCAAATTTTTGAGGAAAAGATTATTTTTAAATTCTGCCATTTTTCCCCTTTCCTGTGGAATTGCCCTTATGCTCCTCCAGAACACATGACGATGCTTACTGCACCATGTCGTTGCTACTACTGCAAGTGGCACATATACTGCTCATTGTCGACACCACTTTCACCACCGTGCAAACATTACAAATCGTTTTAATTCAAATGTCCAATTCTTATGATCTGGCATAAGACATCCCACCTAAGGGGTAAACTTACCAATTCTTACAAGAGCAGAATGCATTTCTTTCTTTCTTGTTATCTTGACATGAAAAAGACTTGGTCAGCGTAATTATTTTTACATGAAATGAGTTAGCAACATAATTTAACATTTGTGCGCCAACGCAATCCATTATTTCTACTACTAAACTTGTACTAAGTGTGATACTAATGACAAAAAAAAATTCGTCTGTAGATTAAGGTCATTAATTGGGTTTCATAATTTGCCAGATTTTTTAAGGATTGCTCAATAATTTGGTTGTTGTTTAGAACGATATCAATGACTAGGTTCTCAACATTTATCCAAAAAATTATAAACATTAAATTTGGAATAACGCTGTTTAGCATTACATACCCACGTAAATGTCAAGCAACACTTAATCAGGAGAATGACAAATCTGTTCTAGATTGGCTTATTTTGTTGATTCTTCTAAAGTCAGCGAATGAATATTCACTTGGATTAATGGCACGAGGCTTAAATCTCCTGTGCAATTATCTAGCATTAATACTCAAGTACTACTACTACTCAACTACTCAAACTACTACTTAACTACTCAAGTGCTCAGAGTGCATTATCTAGACCACTACCATAATATTGTTTGACATTCAATGGGCGATAATCTCTAATTAACATGGATTGCTCCCTGAATTTCATCAAACTTCAAACGCTTATGAAGAGAATACATAGAGGATACTAGGGTTCACACGTCATAGATCCACTTAGTTCACGACTTTCATTCTAGATGATAGAATTATTTTGGACAATACATAAAGTTTCATTTCATCTTGGATGATAAGTTAATGCACTCGTTCATTACACGGAAAAAGTCAGTGGCTTACAAAGATCCCAAAAAAGACAAATCTACAAAAAAAAACTGCATGTGTCAAAAAGACATACCATAGAAGGGCAACCTTTAAAAACATAGAAATATTTTAATTATTTATATATCACTTTGAATAGCATAGATCGTTATTATCATTCATTGTATTTTTCGTACGCATGTTAATGCTGCACACAGCGCACTTTGACTGACAATCACAGTGACTCAATCGGTAGAGCACTAAGCTCCGAACTTTTAAGGTCCTAACACATCGGACCCCGGATCGAGCGGATCGAGTCCCAGCCAAGTCGTTTCCGACATATTCACAAAAAATTGTTTAATTTTATGAAGAAAATAAATTATAAAGAACGAAAACACTAACAATACTCGAAATGCGTTGTTTTATTATACACGCGTATTTCGACGGATGCTCTGTTAATAACCAGCAGCTGTACTCACCGCAGTACACGAAACCACGGGTAACGAGAAAAAAAAAAGCTAGAAGGGAGCATGTTTGACTTTTCGTCACATACACACACAAAAAAAATAAACACTACATTTCTGCTGCACAGAAATTTGCCGATCAGAATTTCAAAGCCCTCGCAAAAGAAAAAATAAATGGAATCAAAGTGAACAGATTTTTTTTTTCGGGTACATGATAATTAGCATAAGCACTTTGACAGTTCGTCGCTAGTATGCACATCTTTTTCAATCGTGTAAGAAATATTACGAATTTCTCCCTCGTATCTGACATCACGTTGGTTGCACATGCACATACGTAGTTTTCAATTCAAGAACGGATCAATCTTGCCATTGTGTATCTTTACGTTAATGTTTGTATTCGTTGCGTATCAGTAATCATGTTTAAAATGCTCTGTCCGCCATTCAAACGTGAAATAAGAACAGTGACCCAGTTCTTGAATGTGAGATATGTTCGATCTAATGAAGTTCACTGTCAGATTAGTGAAACCTACGGAGAGAACACGATGAGTGAAGGCAACAATGTCAACAATCATAGTGAGTGGACAATGCAGCTCGATTTACTTCGCTTGTTACAATTCTTAATGTCCAGACATAGCTCCATCGAACTTCCATTTGTGTTTTTCGTTTCAAGAAATTTCTTGCCCTCCATCACTTAGTAACTGATGATGAGATCAAGTGAAGTGGCAGGCGACCAAATTCTGCTAAGCGGGTACGCTGCAATGAAGGCCAACATATGACAGATGCCATAATTCGCATGGCGAATGATTCAAAGAGTAGTTTAGCACGTGCACATTTTTCTGCAATGTGCAGAAAAATGTGCACATAAAATAAAAACAAACGATGACAAATAAAAACAAACTGCTAATCTTATTAAACACCTAAATGGTACTTACGTCCTGAATGAGCTTTATATCATCTGAAAGTCAGGAATTGATATTAAAAATGAAACATACTGTGCGAAGCGTTGAGAAATAGATGTAGATAGATAGATGTAGTATCGCAAGTTTTATGAAAGTATTAAAGCTTTACAATTTACAGCCTTACATAAATTACTGATTATCTTAAACTGCAGTTTAACAATGTCGCGGAAACTTTTAGCATTTGAATCTTGAGTTTCTGTTTTATTATTATTTACTTTCCGATTTTTACCTTATATTTTCCTTTCAGCAGATTATTCATCGAGCTTTATACTTCTACTTACTAAAATTCAGTCGAATTAAATGGCAAGAAAGCCCAACCAAATTAATTTTTCGAACAAACATCTGTGCAAGCCACTTAGAGACACCTGAAACAATCTAGTGTTCTGCTTGATAAAGTTGGAGACTTCTCGCGCAAAAAGTTCTCAATTTTAGAACGTTGGGAGAAAAATCAGCGGAGAAGTCTCGCAAATTTCATCAATTAGCGTAGAATAAAGATTAGAGAGGATTTAGGAGTTTAAATCAAATGGGGTTTGTTGTAAACTTTTTTAAAAAAGCAACGACAAAAGCCGATTACTTCAATTTTATCAAAAGCTCATTACAGCAGTTAATAGGACTAACGTAAAGCATTTAGTGTCAGCAATATTTGCTTTAAAAATCCTACGGTACCTTGATATCTGCTGAGACGATTGCTTTGTCCTTTTCAGTGGCTCGAAACACTTAACTTTTGTTAGCTGCTTTAAGGCAGAGTAAACTTAATGCATACCGTACAGGATGTTAAAAGCGAAAAAAATAACATTGTTTGAAAATTTTGAGGAATTTTGAAATATCTTGAAATGTATGATCTGAGTAATACACAGTAGTTTCCTGTATAAAATATGCTTGTTATATAAAAATATATTCCAGAGATATCGCTGGGATTTTGTTCAAGGCGTGAAAATATTCTTTGAATTTTTTTGGATGGGTAAAATCTCATTTTGAGTAATGAAGTGTAAGAAAATTGACGGCGATGGAAATCAATTCTGTAAAAAAATAAAAATTATTATAAAGAAATGAAATTTAGAAAAAAGGGGGATTTCATAAAAAGGAATATATATATTAAAAAGGAATATATATGTACTGTTTTGATTTTTTACATTTATAATGTTAGAAAGTTTGTACTAAGAAAACACACAGCAATTCAAATGTGTTTCCTATTTTAAAAAACCCACGATACTAAATTTTAATTTTAAATTTAAAGCATAAAAATACGCTTGGCTAAAATTTTGAAGCGTATTTTCGATTTTCCAAGAGCAATACACGCAAGTAGAAGCGTAAAAATATCTCTTTATAAATAAATAATAATATTTTTCTTGCATTTCTGCAATACACATTGTGCTTTTGAGCATATTTTAGCGCGTTAAGACTTTGGTTCGCTGTGTATATTTTAGATCAAATAGTAAAATCCAAAGAGTCATGAGGATCATTTTAATTTTTGAGAACTGCAAAAAAGAAAAAAAAGAAAATGTTCAATATTTTATAGTTATCAAAATTTCGTTTTTTAAGACTTTCAAAAAAATCTTCTATATTCGTCTTTTTTATTCAAAATATTTTTGTTTCTATCTAAACTATTTTCTCGTTTTTAAACGGACGATGTGAGAGTTATGTTCCGAAACGATTTGCAACTCATCTCACTGATTCTTTTGATAACTCATTTAGACTAGGGAGTTAGCGATCTTAGTCACAAATGGAGAATTCCTATCACTTTTGAAGTGTTCCCTCTTTTATGCCTTCCCTTGTTTCTTAATAAAAGGACCGACCTGGAAGATAATAGTGTCATCGAAACATTAGCATTCCTGTCTTTCATGTTGTAATTAAATTATGGATGTAAAGGAAGAAGGTCCGTGAGATCGGTGCTTTTTAAAAGGGGGAAAACTTCAATTACTTAGCATGTGCTCTTAGACTTCAGGGAGAAGAATAACCATTTCTTTTGTTCCGATTATTTCCCTTGCCTATATTTTAAATTTTTTTTTTTTTTTTTTTTTTTTTTTTTTTTGACTGTTTCTTTTGATTTGCAGAAGTTAACTTGATCATAGCCAAATATCTAGCTAGCAATTCTAATTGACTTTTCAAAATAAATGAATGCTTAAAATAAAACACGGGAGTAAGAATTGGCACTTATTTTTTTCCATAAATAGCGAAGATCTTTTAAAAATATGAATAATCGATTATAGTCTCCGTTTTAAACTAAGGCGTTAAATCTATTTTTGAGGAATATTATTGGTTAATTCTGTTTGGAAATAAACAAAAAACTTTGAAGTGACATTATCTGTAAATTAGAAAACGAAACTATGAGGTAGGATGTATATACTATAATCAAATTCGAGTATTTTTGTTGATAATTTGAAAAGTTTCATCACTAAAGGCTGCCTGAAACATAGATAGCACCTATTACTTTCTGAAATAATTGTGTTTAAGCTTTTGAAAGCAAATAAATAATGTCACAGCGTTGTACACAGCATTGAAACGGCTTTTTTTTTTTTTTTTTTTTTTGCAGAGTGATAATTATTGTACAAACCTCAAATCTCTAACTCAGAGTCAGAAGAACGTAAGTCCGAAAATTGCGATTTTTTGTTTATTAGTGCATTGTTTGTAGAAGCCTTTCCAGCATCGAGCCGTGTGAACGTAATTCCTAGACAAAAATTATTTTCATTTTTTTTTTACCAGGGTCAAAAGAGCGCGCGTCCAATCCTTTGCAAGTGCCGGAAAAAAAGTGTTTCCTCTCTGCTGTAAAATTATCATAATGTGACTTACGTTCCTCTGGCTCTGAGGTACACAAATATCAGGGCCTAAAAATCCTTATCGGGACAAATAAATTTTATAATCAAATTCGAGTATTTTTATTTATGATTAAGAAATTTTATGCACTAAAAACTTCCTTAAATATTGCATCTCTTAGTTTCTAACTCAAATAATTATGTAAAAGCTTTTTGAAAACAAAAAAATAGTGTCATGATTGCTCACATGGCTGAAACGACGTTGTTTAAGCAGACTAAGTTATTGTACAAAACAAACGCAAACCTCAATTTTGCACACCTCATCTAAAAGCATACGTATGTAAATGCGGCGTTCAGGGAAACAAAAGGAAATGAGACGCTCTTTCAAACTGTAATTAGTCGGCTAAAATGAGCGTAATTGTAAGTCCCATATGAATGCAAAATTTATGATAAGAATTTGCAGGCTCATTCTCATACAAATAAACATTAAAAATGCCTCTGCGCTAATTAATTCGATAATGTGCAGCATTTATCTGTAACATTTCTTAACACGTTATTTCATAGAAGCAGATTATGAGGCAATGAACCATCAGAATACAATACGATTTTGACTTACAAGGCGTCATCTCTTACAAGAAACTGCTGTTAGGCTAAAATACTAAGTAAGTTTGTGCTTTTTTTTAAGGAATAAATTATATATTGCGGTTTTCTGCGTTGTGTTAATGTTTTCTGACGTTGGAGTAGAGAATTAATTCACCGATGAACGGTTAAAATTTCTCGCGTGTGTTTCTCAAGTTTGAGGTTTCAAAATTGCTATATTGTTCAGTTTTATAATTCTATGATCATGTAGCAATTTTTGAAATGCTAACCAATGCTGCTTTTTTCTCACTTGTTAGTTCAATTTAATGCTTCAGTAGCAAGTTATTTCTACCGTTAAATCTCGCATATTTGCGGATTTAAAGCCAAAAGCTGAGGTCAAGGTCAAGTTGGATAAGTTACGTCTCTATTGTCGATTTTCAAACGTAACTAATGCATTAATGACCGTAATTTTATCTTTTGTGATAAAAAAAAAAAAAACACTTCACTCGCACTTGTTATGCAGTTTTAAGTCATTCGCTTTATACTGCCGTGTGCAGGCAAAGGGCAATAACTGCAATTTTTTTTTTTTTTTTTTTGCATTTTTGTCATTTATTGTACGTTATCTTTATTGAACAAGCTCGCTTATTTGGTTTCCGCTGAAAAAAAGGCGCGAAAAAGATGTCTAATTCCAACATCTTCCTATTTTTAGTATTAAATCAAAAAAGCGTTTCTTCAAATATCTCGAAAACTCATTTCTGCAGATACTGCCGTTAACCTGCACACGACAGTATACTGTTGTAAAGTTGATGGTATTTTTAGGCTTTCTGTGTTTCTGTGCCTGTGTTCTACGCAAGATGACGAAATCAACATTTGGCGCTAAATTTGAATAAACGATGTCCTCAAAAAGAAATTAAAAGAAGTCCAGACCTGAATCAAAAGAAATAAAACGCTCTAGAGTGCATGTCCTCGGTTTTTCTGCTTGAATTTTTTTTAAAACTGTTAGTGTTATATATTCGTCGTTGACCTTGACATGATAGGCTCACAGGCATTTATATCACACACACACACACACACATATATATATAAATATATATATATATATATATATATATATATATATATATATATATATATATAGAGAGAGAGAGAGAGAGAGAGACGTTCACCGCGTTTCGAAGCCACAGAGAAGTTCACCGCGTATTGAAGCCAGTTTTAAACGGCTTCAGAACGCGGTGAACTTCTCTGGTTTTTTTTTTATATACAAAGACGTATACCGCGTTTCGAAGCCAGTTTTAAACGATCGCGCTGTATAAAGCGTTTACAAATCAAATGCGTGAAATAATTCTGAATTATTGTTTTATATCAGGAGGAAATATATCGTTACCTTTACGCTGTTAATTTTGCTAAAATTACTCACTGCGGAATCAAAACACTACAAACGGTTACATTAACCGATGCGCCTCGTTATACATATAAAATTATACAGAGGCGCATCGGTTAATGTAATCGTTTTAATAAAAAGACACATCATTTATACGACCAACAGAATGGATCATACGTTGGCTTTTGATTTTTTAGTTGAGGAGGAATAGAATTAGTCCGAAAAATCAGGAGACATGAAATATTTGATGAGGTTACAGTGAAATAAAATCCCGTCATAAATTGATACGAACCATCCTTTAATGTATAATCGCTTTAAAATAAAATCAAATCGTTTATACGACACCTCAGAAGAGTATTTCAGTAAAATCGTGGCCAAAAATATTTTCGCGCGTTTTAAGCTTGAATCTTTTTTTTTTTTTTTTTTTTTTTTTTTTTGAGTTTTCGCTCGCTTTACATTTCTTATTACTCTTGATTTACTATATCAGTAAATAAATAAGTATATTTTTAATCTATACTCTTTACACAAAAGTTATTTTTCGTATTAGTGAATGCAAGAAAAAGATAGGTGATGTATGTAAGATTGCGTGCAAGTGTAAAATTTTGACGAAGTATTTTTGAGTTACTTTTTGAGGACCTGTGTCAGGTTAAGAGAAGGGAACACTTTACTTGTTACCTATCAACAAAAAAACATTGTACTGTAAAAATCTCTTCGCTGTCTTCTGTGCCGAAATCCGTGCGTTCTTAAACTAATGTTGAAAATGTTTTAGTGAAGTGTTGAGTAAGTTTCCCTCAGCATCCGGACACTTGGTTATACTAGCAACTTAAATCTCCTTAACTTAAAGCTTTTATCGATTGAATATTACAGCAATTCGTACAGTTTTATTCTCATGAATTCTTCCTCCATTTTGACGAATGCTGAGATAGATCCGTTTGTTTTGAGCAGCTCTCTTTTCTGACAGAACTGCGTCTGAATGAAAATCTCCCCCGATCCTCGATGTTTGACCTGGTGTACTTATTTATTAAAGTATGTCATAAAAAAAGTATTTTTAAACGTTGACATGCACATTTAGGATGCGATGTATTTGCACCCGAAAAATTCATTTCTGTTATTATTTTTGAAAAATGTTAAGGTTCAGCTAACAGGAACGAGCTTAAAAGTTTGAAAAGAAGGTAAAAAATGCCAATTTCCAAAATTTTTCTCAGAGTACAAATGTTTGAAACTCTTGTTTTAAAACCATTCAAATGCTTCATTTTAACTCTTTTCAGATGTCTTTATGATTAACTACTCCTTTACAAGTTAAACCGTATCTTTTCGTGAAATTAACCAAAAAATTGATTTTTAACCATTTTTTGTACATTGCAATATTTTACCTTTTATAGTCCAGTAATATATTTTCACAATAAATGTGCACCATGCATCTCTTTGTTGGAAATGCAAATATATTTTATTGCATTAACAACTGAGAACCCACTACAAGTGGCTGCACTTCATGCTCCTTCCCATTAGGGGCGGATCCAGACAGAATTCTAGGAGGGGGCCATTTGGGAAAATACGATGCTTTGGAAAATTTTTGAATTTTACAAGTATCAATGTAACCCGCCTTTAACTAGAGCATTTTTTCTGAAATTTTCACTAAGTGTCGCGAGTTTAACATAGAGGTTGCAACCCCTTCCCAATACTTTTCTTCTTTTCTTAACAAACGTATGCATTTATCGTCTCCTCAAAGTGGTATTCCTGTTATCAGTACTGTGTTCTGGGACGACTGTATGGGACTTTCTGATTTAAGAGGAAACAGATATGAATCAACCGTAAGTACAATAGTAACTCCGAAGTCAAGGGGGCCCGGGGGTTTCTCCAAAGAAAATTTTTCGAATTTGTAGTTTTTAAATCGCATTTTAGACGATCTTTGGTAATGTTAGGAGAGATGAGGTTCGGTGGCGCTCCCCTATCTATTTTTCGAAATACGTAGAAGCTCTAAGAATGCAGTTTTAGACGATCTTTGATGATGTTAAAGGGAGTTAGAGGATTTAAGGGCCCATCTAAATTAATTTTTCTTATTTGTAATCTTAGAAATGCCTTTTGACTATCTTTCTTAATATTAAGGATTCGGGTGCGAAGCCCCCCCCCCCCCGCCCATTTTTCGAAATTGTAACCTTAAAAACGCAAACATTATCTCCAATAATGTAAAGAAGAGGGAGGCCCGAGGTTTCTCCGGCGGATTTTTTTTGTTTTTGTTTTTGTTTTTGCCATTGCAGAGTCAAAAACGCAATTTAATACGATTTTTTCGTGATGATGCATGGAGGAGAAATTCGCGGGCCCACACCAAGAAATTTTTCTTATTTGCAGTCTTAAAGATGTATTCTAATTATCTTTGGTAATGGTAGGGAGAAGAGATTTGGAGCGCTCCTTTCGAAATTGTAGCTGTAAAAGAGGCTGTTTTAGACGATGTTTTGGTGATGTTAAGGGGAGGAGAGATTAAAAGGCCCACCCCAGAAAATTTTACCAATTTATAGACTTAAAAACGCATTCTAGATAATCTTTGGTAAGGTTAAGAGTTAAAGAGATTCTGAGGTCCACTCCCAAAATTTTTTCAAAATTTAACTCTTTAAATTGCAAATGTAGGCAATCCATGATTCGTGAGTAACTTTTAGAGGACCAGCAATTTTTCGAAAAGCTCCTGAAACGTAATTCTTGAAGACTTTCAATGAAGTTAGGGATAGAGGAGTTCTCCCCCGGAAACATTTTGAAACTCCAGCGCTTAAAACAAAATTAAGGCCGATCTTGAACGACGTTGGTGAAAAGGAGAGGTGGGGGACCCTTCCATGGAAACGTTTACAAGTTATTTTTAAAACGTGGTTTGTAGACGATCTTTGGTAATATTAACAAGAGAAGGAGGCGTGGTTTGGAGGGTCCCATATTAAAAAGGGAATGAAAAATAATTACATAGCACTGCATCATAAAACCAGGTTAAAACTTAAATCGAACTTGAACTTAATGTGCAATCATTAAATGTATAACTTTTTATCGGACACTTACTAATACATATCCCTTTTCTTTCCCCCATGGGGAGAGTAAACGCATCTAAGGAGACGAGCTCATTATGCTAAATGAACCTAAATATTTGGTATATACTTGATATTTTTGAAATTTCCGTGGGGGGGGGGGGGTTGACCATGCCCTTCTCTTGCATTTTTCCCATTCTTGTTAGACTTCACATGAATTACAAGTTTTTTTTTTTTTTTTTTCAATTTAAGCTAGTAAAGAGGTTTAAAAAATATTCTTTAAACTTCCAACTTCCTCAGTGTGGTTTTATTGTTCCCCGGCGTTGTTTTTATATTCTTGTTAAACTTCGAGGAATAATAAGGATTTTTTTTTTATATATTTAGCTCTAAAAAAGGTTTTTAGCTATCTTCGAAACCTTCTCAGTGTGACCATGGCCCCTCTCATCGTTTTCCTTATTGTTAGACTTAGTATGTATCGTAAGGGAAATGTTTTGCATTTTTGCTCAAAAAAGGGTATTTTAACTACTTTGGAAATTTTCTCGGTGGGGGCCATGGCCCCTATGGCCCCCTCCCTGGATCCGCCCATGCTTCCCATCCACCCAACGAAGAAGGATAGTCATTACAGGACTTAAATTTACCCTTACTAAACGATTTTAAACTAATTTCAATTTTTGGACAAGGGTTTGAAGTTAGACTTATGATTCAAAATGGTTATTATATTCGTAAGAATAAAGTACTACATGAAATACACCGCCAGCTCAGTCATTCCATCCGAGGACTGCAGTTTCTCGCTTATTAGCACTTCCTATGCCGGGCTGATGAGTGCTAATAAGCACGAAACTGCAGTCCTCGAATGGAATGACTGAGCTGGCGGTGTATTTCATGTATTTCTGCCATATCTCTGGTTATAGGGCGGTAACTTACTGAATAATAAAGTACTAGTTATAAATCTATCTTTTGCGCCTTTTGCCTCTAATGCCTTTCTCTAAATTAACTCCTTTATATTTTGACTGTCATAGGGTTTGTCAACAGATGCATGTACATTTTCGACTCGGAACGTCCACTTTCCTATGTATTTACCCATTTTGAGTTGATAGGTGCAAAAAAAGTTTTGGGAATGCAATTTCAGCTACTGTGAAAACGTAATTTACATATAATTCCGGAGTTTTTTTTATACACAAATACATAAAATACAAATGCTTAAAACTTTTATTCTAATACCACTCAAATGCTTCCTTATAAAATTTTATTCGCATGTCATGATTATTAACATTCCATTACAGTTTTTAGTTCACTCGTAACTCGTAAAGTTTCGTAAAATTATCCAAAAATGGCTTTTTCTGCACATTGCAATATTTTTTTATGGTCCAGTTATGATTTTTTCGCAATAAATGTCGATTATGCAGCTCGTTGTTGAAAATATTTACATTACAAGTGCACTAACAACCTCGAAATCCCAACAAGGAGGTGGCTGCATTTCGTGTTCTATCCTGCTCTTCACATCCACCCAGTCAAGTTATTTACATATTTACAATTACTGTATGACTTTAAAAACGTTTCTACTTTTAAATACAGGTTTGAAGTTGGACTTAGAGTCAGATTTAGTATTGATGTTCACGAGTATAATGTTTTTCTTATAAATCCACTTGTGTTTTCCCGAGTTCTACAACGAAACTTTTCCAGAAGAGTCCCTGGACTTTCCTCATCCCCTTAATGTCATCTCAGATAGCATAAAATTTCCTTTCTTTTTCAACTTTTATTTGTGCAAACTTCTGGAGGAGCATTCGATTCTTAAATATCGCTTGAAATTGACAAACAACTCAGTTCAAACAACTCAGGAAGGAACCTCAACCCCACATCACCAAACGTTATCCCCAAAACGTTTCGAAAATTGCGTTTTTGACAACAATTTTGCAAGTTTCTACGGGAGGGTCCTGACCCCCTCACCATTATCCGAATATATTTTTACCTACCAATGTGATAATCTACTCAGCTTTATGTGAGGTTATTTGCCTCAGTATGGTTTTGGCTACTCCAGACTGAGGAGCGCAAAGCTTTAGCGCGGTCTGTAATCTCTGGATACTGTAACTGAGCTTTTCGGTGTTTGCTTGCAGTTCCGCATTAGCTCCTGCTATGGGGTGGAAATTTGTAGCTTTATATCCGTTCAGGGTGCTAATGGCCATTCCACCACGTGCGGTACAGTCCAACTCAATAAGTCCACTAAAATTTTGTTATAGATCTTAATATTTTAATTAAACAGGAGTAAGCACATTTTTTTTAATCTTTATATTTGATATAAAGATACTCCCGACACGGTACTATTTTTATTAAATGACTTCGTTGCTTAAATTTTACTTTATTTGCATGCGTCAAGTGCGGGACATCCAAAGTCAACCTCTTGTAGTATGGTATGTGTATTTCTTAACTTTTTGTGCTATTAAGAGCCATTGTCTGTAAGGATCAGGCAGGTTGTGATTGTTGACATTTTTAATTTTCTTTATTTTTGCAAATGTTGTTCCTTATTATGAATGTAATGTTTGTGCTAAATATGAGCTTTGTCTGTCTTACCGTTTTCGAGAAATTATTTTTTTAAATTTAGGGGGCGTGGCACATTTTTGCGTGTTTTTCAAATTTGCAGATTTTAAAGTTCTTGTTGCTTTAAACGCCCCTATAATGACATGGATTTTTAAATTCTATACTATTATATGGTCTTCTTAGATACTATTACAGCTGTCAAATCGCTGTCACTACGAGGGCGACAGACACAAACTCCGTTTAAAAATGACAGAAAATGAATTTTTTTACTACATTCAATGCCAATTTTCTCAAAGCGCCTTCATGATGACACCAACGTTTTTACATAGATTCCTAGCTACACTTGCATACATCAAAAATATGGAATAAAATTGGTGTCGCTATAAGGGCGCCAGAAGATATTGGAACTTTTATGTGATAAATTTCACAAAAATGCAAATGTTTAAAACCTAACTACTACTCTCGCCCTCATAGCAGAGATCTAAAACTAGTTAAGTTTGATAACCAACATGTTCGTCTAACATATGAACTAAAAAAAAACGGTGTCACTCCTATTACTTTCGAAAATATAATCATTCGAAATTAGTACGTTATGGAGTTATTTAAAAAAAGACTTCTAACTCGAATGGTTTTTTGCACGGTTTGTTTTAAACTTTAATATAAAATTATAGTAGTGACATCTAAAATAATATGTCTCTAATGCTTTTTATAAAAAAAAAAGCTTTATAAAAAGCATTAGAAACACAGTAAATCGATATAGGTACAGATGGACGTATTGTGTAATGTGCATTATAAGCTAAAATAGTCGTACTAATATTCATATTTTTCAACCATACTAATTTTTTATCTGTTATTTATTTTAAAAATGCAACTATATATAACATAACATCTTAAATAGTTATAAACATAATGTATTATATAGCGAGCATTCAGAATCTGAAACATAATTTGAGGATGACGTAGACTAAAACAAAGAAAACATAAAAAATCAAATCACCCAGTTTCAGAAAGACGGTCAACTCTTATTGATATCTGGTAATTTTGTAGCACTAAAGCTTGGGAAAACATGATATCCCAGAGAAGTAGTAGAAGTTGACCATTTGCTTATCTGAATACAACTAGCCCCCTCATAGCAGATAACTGAAACTAATTAACCAACATGTTTGTCTAACATTTGCACTAATAAAATTAGTGTCACTCCTACTACTTTTGGAAATATAATCATTCGAAGCTAGTATGTTGTGGTGTATTTTTTCCATTTATTATTATTATTTTTTAATTTATTATATTTGTTTATTTATGTATTTTGTTAATTTAATCTTATCACACCCAGATAGTGTTTTTGACCATATTTATTTTTAGTTCATTAAAAAGAATTAACGTTTAACATAAACAGCTTTGGGCAGTAAGAGCGTCTTTATCTTGAATAAAAAATGCTCGTTTTGATATAGGTACAGGTGGATCTATTGTGCATAATATGTTTAAATTATCGTACCAATGCTCGCCTTTTTTCCGGTGAAATAAATTTATTTATTCCAATCCTTCTTGCCATGCATTTGACCTTTACTTGCAAATGGTCAACTTCTACTATTTCTTCGGGATACCATGTTTTCCCAAGCTTTAATGCTACAAAATTATCAGATATCAATAAGAGTTGACCGTCTTTCTGAAACTGGGTGATTTGATTTTTTATGTTTTCTTTGTTTTAGTCTACGTCATCCTCAAATTATGTTTCAGATTCTGAATGCTCGCTATATAATACATTATGTTTATAACTATTTAAGATGTTATGTTATATATAGTTGCATTTTTAAAATAAATAACAGATAAAAAATTAGTATGGTTGAAAAATATGAATATTAGTACGACTATTTTAGCCTATGATGCACATTACACAATACGTTTATCTGTACCTATATCGACTTACTGTGTTTCTGATGCTTTTTATAAAGCTCTTTTTTATAAAAAGCATTAGAAACATATTATTTTAGGCGTCACTACTGTAATTGCGTATTAAAGTTTAAAACAAACCGTGCAAAAAGCCATTCGAATTAGAAAAGTCTTTTTTTAAATAACTCCATAACATACTAATTTCGAATGATTATATTTTCAAAAGTAATAGGAGTGACACCGTTTTTTTTTAGTTCATATGTTAGACGAACATATTGGTTATCAAACTTAATTAGTTTCAGATCTCTGCTATGAGGGCGAGAGTAGTAGTTAGGTTTTAAACATTTGTATTTTTGTGTAATTTATCACATAAAAGTTGCAATATCTTCTGGCGCCCTTATAGTGACACCAATTTTATTACATATTTTTGATGTATGCAAGTGTAGCTAGGAATTTATGTAAAAACGTTGGTGTCATCATGAAGGCGCTTTGAGAAAATCGGCATTGAATGTAGTAAAAAAATTCATTTTCGGTCATTTTTAAACGGAGTTCGTGGCCGTAGCCCTCGTAGTGATACCGATTTGACAGCTGTAATAGTATCTAAGAAGACCATATAATGGTATAGAATTTAAAAATCCAAATCATTATAGGTGCGCTTAAAGCAACAAGAACTTTAAAATTTGCAAATTTGAAAAACACGCAAAAATGTGCCACGCCCCCTAAATTTAAAACTTTAATTTCTCAAAAACGGTAAGGCAGACAAAGCTCATATTTTGCACAAACATTACATTCCTGATAAGGAACAACATATGTGAAAATAAGAAAAATTAAAAATGTCAACAATTGCAAATGCCGTAAACTGCCTGATTCTTACAGACAATGGCTCTTAATACTAGAAAGTCTCCCGTCAAGGTACGACGGGTGAAAATTGCGTCTACTCTTCTACATTTGAACAAAGCAATTGCCTCTTTGATGATAAAATTTGATAGTTGAAATTTAACCCTAACTCCAGTGGATTAACCCTAAACTCCAGTGGATAGCGTTAATTTTCAACCACTTTTTTAATTCTTCATTCCCTTAAAATGACTACCTTGCCAGTAAAAGAGTTAAGTTACCGGATCGAATTCAGACTTGTCGCAATAAAGCCTTTCCCTACATGTTAAACATTACCAAAACATATTATCAAATTATCATGCCGTGGTACTAGTTTTATTGTTGAAACTTGCGGGTTACTCGATCATCGGCTATTATTTACATGAGGATAGCAATGGCGAAAAAAATTGTAAGTTTTGAAAGCTAAGGTTCTAATGTAAAGGAAACATACCTTATTTGTTGAGAAATAATACTTTTAACCGTAGAAAAAAAATCTATATGGCCTGGTCATTCCACTGAAAACTCAATTTGTCCCGCATGGGATAGTTCCTATATTTCTTTTAAAAAAATAATTTCACAGTGTAATGACAAAATTTTTTGCTTAAGAAGTCACACGTTTGTGATTCCTTGAGCAACAAAATTTTGTTCATTTTCCTTTTAAATTATTATTTTTAATGAAATGTATGAAGCGTGATGTGCAGGAAAAAATTGCCGTTTTTCCGTGGAATGGAGCCCTTATAGTGTTTTCAGACCTTTAAATTTTGTTTGCGAAAAAATATTTATATTCTTCAGTATACTACATTAATTTTCTTCATAAGTAAAAAGCCTAATAAGCATTTAAAATCTTAAATTCTTTAGGAAAGGATGAGAGACCCCTTGAGAAGAAACTTTCATATTGTTTAAATATGGGTGTCTACCTCTTTCAGAGTGATGCCTCCCCCCCCTCTCCAAAAATCGAGAATGCCCGCAAAAACGAAGAAAAAGACCCTCCAAGCTCCCCATTTGGACCTAGGTTACCCCTCCCCCTTGCTGGAATGCTAGATCCGACACTGCATGCATGATATCCCAATTGCTATTTTCAGAGACTTTTGCAACTTCCTTTCAACAGATTACAAAAAATATTGTGTTTCTAATTTACGCCTCCAATAATGAAAGCCCTACACAAATACGACTAGACTGAACTCTCAAAGTAGGAGCTGCAGTCTCTGGCATAAGGCAGCTGTACAGGTATAGACCAGTACTCTTGTGCCAGAAGAGTATACAATTTCTAGATAGCATCGTAAAACAAGGAAAATTAAGGACAATAACAAACAATAGTTTCGTGTCATCGTTGCTACATGCTTAGTTTATTGGTACGAACTTTGCATCTGTATTTTAGAAAACAACATATGACTACTTGGCTTAAAACATAGGTTTCGTAACACCGAAAGAAAATGATTAGTTTTTTTTTCTTTTTTTGGAACGCCCCAGAAAATATTTTTCGTTTTGTAACACTAAACACAAAGACGGGACACATGGATCAGCTTCCACATTGGACTGCGGACCGTAGGTTGGCTCCCACTGCCTGACAGATCTACTAGCGTAGGATTTGTCCAATGAAACATCTGTCATGATCTTTCGGAAATATCATATCAAAGTATGAAAGATATTTTGATTCATATTTTCATCTTCAAAATTTTCATCTTTTTCCATTTGTCTGTATGAGAAAAACCGAATATTTAAGTGAATCATCGGTGAAATTCGGCATTCTCCAATTTTGTTTTTTTACGGTAACAAATATCTACAAGTAATACTTATTTATATCTTTCTTTGTTTACTGCATTGCTGGTTCAGATGAATAAAGGCAAGAAGTTTCTTGGTGCTAGCTGCTCCTTTTTTGTGGGGCTAATTGTTCCTCGGAACAACTTGACCCCACAAGAAAGTAACAACTAGGCCCACACGCACATGTTCTCAAAAAGTCAAATTTTAAGTTAGATAACGAAACGTAAATCGTTTCAGCGAAGTATATTAGGATGCACAATCTATGTTTTCATAAAAACACCTACCTAAGAACTAAATACTATCGATTAAAAAACGTGAGAAAGACCAAAAAGTTTAAAAACGAAAATATTTACAAAAGTAGATCAGGGGTGCACGTACTCAGCTTTTAATGTGCTGGACGCCACTGGCCGGACTAATATGGCCGCCATCGGTGCGCTGCAGCATCGCATTTCACCAGATATTAGACTAAACATACTTATCGTTTTACTTCATTGAGCTATTTCAAAGGGAACAATTTACCCACAGAACGTTTAGCCCCGCTTTCCCCTACTTGGTTTGGTTTATTGACAACATACATTTCGAGTTCGTGTACTCAGTCACACAGGACCCATTTATGAACTCACGTCCAATATGACAGATAGCACAATACAGGGACATAGTGTAGGACAGAATTAACAGCACAGAGAGGGAAGTTACAACCAGGGCAACGGGCGGGAATCGAACCCACCACCTCGGGATTACAACAATGACGCGCCAACCTAATGCGCTACCGATGCCCCCTTCCCGTACTTATTGGATCTAGTTCAGCCTTGTCAAAATAAAGCACTTCTCTGCTTCTCAAACGTTGCCAAAAATTGTTATCAAGTTAATAAATAAAGTTACTGAATTTTAAGTGCTCAAACAATGAATAATGCCGTCTCGCATGCCATGGGGCGATTCCCATTCTCTGTTACGTCAGACTAATAACCCGATTTCTGATTTTGGTAGATCCCCTATCTTCTTTACTAATAATAAAGCTGAAATCTCTCTGTCCGGATCTCTGTCTGTCAGGATCTATGTGACGCGCATAGCGCCTATACCGTTCGGCCGATTTTCATGAAATTTGGCACAAAGTTAGTTTGTAGCATGGGGGTGTGCACCTCGAAGCGATTTTTCGAAAATTCGATGTGGTTCTTTTTCTATTCCAATTTTAAGAACAAAATTATCAATTAAGAACAAATAAGATTGACGAGTAAATTACGAAATTATCATAACGTGGAACAGTAACATGGGCCCAAGCCAATTGGCGAGAAAAATTCACCATACATTATTTGTAAATATGCAGGCGAACCAAAAGACCTTTTAATTTTCTATTAAGGGCAAAGCCGTGCGGTTACCACTAGTATATATATATAGTAGCCTTAGTCTATATAGTGGCCTCAGAATTTGGTTATTATATATTTACTAGAAAGTCGCTCGTCAAGGTATGATGGGTGAAAATTGCTTCTACATTTGAACGACTGCATTGCCTGTTTGTTGATATTTTGATAGTTGAAATTTTAACCCTAACTCCAGGGGATTTAACCCTCAACTCCACTAGGTAGCGTTCATTGTTGACTGTTTTTTCGTTTCTTCATTCAACTGAAATGAGACCAGTAAAACAGTTTAGTTACCGGATAGAGTTCAGCCTTGTCACAATAAAGCCTTTCCCAGCATGTTAAACATTATCAAAACATATTGTCAAATTATCATGCCGTGGCGCAAGTTTCATTGTTGAAACACGCGGGTTACTCGATCATCGGCTATTATTTATATGAGGATGATAATTCTTCCGGTTTCAGGGCTCAATACGCAATAGGGTGGTTTCGAAAAAATCGAAATTCTGCAGAGCACTTCGCCCTAGTGCGGAAAATTTGTGACTCCCTAACACTAATTGCTGTGCAAAAATTCGTGACTCTGAGTTAATGCATTCTGCTCTAGCCAGAGGCTTAAATTTTTGAGATTTTTAGAAAAAAATCAAATAAAGAGAAAATTTACAAAATATTTTAAACTCCGCAGAACTTTAAACTTTAGTGCGAGAATTAAGTAACTTCCTAACACAAACTACTACGTAAAATTTCAAGCTTGTGAGTTAATTATTTCTGCTCTGGCAAAAGACCTGAATTTTTAGATTTAAAAAAAAAATCCTAAAATAAGAGTGACACATTACAAAGTAGTACATACCTAATACGTTACATAATACTTCAAATTTTAGATCAGAAAATAATTAGCCAGATACATTTATTATTTGCCAATCTCGTCGAAAAAACGTTACTTCAAGATTTGAGTTGAGAAAAGCCTTGAACATTCACACAAACACATAGAGTAAAGTAATTACATTGAGAGGCCTCGATTCACTAAGAAATTGAAGTCACCAGTTGTTGCACCGCTGTATCCCAAGATCCTTAGCTTCTTGCTAAATATCTTAAGATGCATTTTTATTCAAAACATTCCATTACTGTATCTCATCGCTTTTTTGAAATTGCATTAAAATGTGAATTAAAATGCAAAACCAATCCGGCAGTTACTTTATTTGGTCCCTACGCGAGATTGGAGAAAACCATTCTCGCAAAGTGACCATGTTATCATAATCTTGCTCAGCATTGCACCGCTGTATCCCAAAATTCCGACTTCGGTTTAATCTGCTTTTTACCATAGACAGCCTATCTGTGTAAATTTCTTTACTCTATGCACAAAAAGCAGAAATGATACGCAATTGTAGCTATAGACAATTTGAAATGATGCACTAAATACCTAATTGGGTTGAGGAAAGCCTTCGAACAGGGAATTAAAAATTTATTACTTGTGTTTTGTTCAACTTGGAAACTTTGAACCGATTCCATCTTCAGCAGAAAAATCAGCACTTTCGATGGAGATATAATGTTAATATGTGCAAGTATTTTTTCATCCCCGTATTAGGGAATTTATGTGAAAATTGTGTCTTAACCCCCTCTAAGGGTCGTTTTGGCTCCATAGCGGGGCGAAAACTACCCTATGTGAATACCTGAGCTCCAAAGGACCTCTGTGCAAAATTTGGAACAAATCCGACGTAAACTGTTGATTTGTATAAGTATAAGAAGCATGCAAACACACACACAAATAAATCTCCATTTTTATACTTGTAAATAGATAGATTACGTATCCATTATGCTACGCTGAAAACATTTACGCTTCGTTACCTAACCTCTACAATTTGCTTTTTAAAAGACATGTGCTTTTGAGACTAGTTGTTTCCCTTTTCTCTAGGGTCAGTTCTTCCGAGGAACAAATTTCCCCAGAAAAAAGGAGCAATTCGTCCCATTATAGCGCGAATCATTAACAATAAACATCGAACATAAATAGTACCAGTGACAGAAAATTTAAATTGTTATCGCACAAAGGGTGAGGTCTATTGATTTATTTGCGTTGTATTAGAGCTATTAATTCAACGACAAACATGCAAGCAGGGGCGTGCACAGAAATTTTGGGGGCCGTCACAAATGACTTTTCCGGACCCTCTCCATATTGTTTACCCCAATATGTCATTCCTAGTTTTAATAATATTGGGCCCTCCTCAAGCTCGGCCCCGGACCAACATGTGTCCCCCCCCCCCCCACACGATGTGCACACCCTTGCATGCTTGGGTATATCTCTGGAGACATATGGTCGATTCTACCCATTACAAGAGTTTTAAATGTTGGACTTGGACTTTTTGCCCTCGGTATAGAGTCTATGTAGGGGAGAAATGGTTACAGTGAGACAACAGCGATATTTTTTATGTTTAGATATTTTTAGTCAGGTAAAACTTTTGAAAAGTCAGGTCGACGTACTGTGAACAATAATACACTCCTGTTTGTGAAAATTGCAACACCATGAAGGACGCATCATAGTTGAATGATATTTAATACACAGTTGAGTGGTAATGGTACAAATAAATGATTACATTTTCAAACCAAACAAACAATAAAAAGAGATAGAAATTAGTATTTCGTGTGGCTTCCATGCGCCGCAATAAGAGCTGCTACACGACTCGGCATGGAGTGAAATAAAGTTTTAATATCTGCCTGAGGAAGAGTATTCCATATTATTTGTATGCGCAACCAAAGTTCGTCTGTCGAAGCAACAGGACGAGGATCTCGAGCGAGATGTCGCCCAACGAAATCCCACACATGTTCAATCGGTGACATATCCGGGGAATATGCAGGCCAAGGAAGAAGCTGTACCTGCTGCGAATCAAGGTAGGATTTGACAGTCCTGGCGACATGTGGGCGGGCATTATCCTGCTGAAATACAGCCCCTGGCAATCTTTGCAGGAAAGGAATAGCTTGGGGCTGTAAAACTTCGTTTATGTATCGGGTACTGTTCAAATTGCCCACAATTCGTAGCAATTGTGATCAAATTTGCTCAAATTTCGCTTTCTTTCGTCAAAGAGGCATAGTAAAAGTTCACTTAACGTTTACTCTAGCATATAACCACCGATAATCATACACGCCTCGCTACAGCCGTTTATTTATATTCGGTTCGATCCGCCGTTCAGAGGGCGCTGCCCAGCATACGCATGCGCTACCGGTATGCAATTCTAATCATTTGCATATCATGCCCTACTTTACATTTCCTGCAATTTTCAGCTCACTCGCGTAAATCCTTCGTGGTGTTGCAATTTTCACAAACAGGAGTGTATTTAAATAGTTTTCGTTTCAAGTATCATGTAAGAAAAATAACTATGCCATCATATTCAGTAAGGTACCGCCCTATAGCCAGGGCTAAGGCAGAAATACATGAAACACACCGCCAGCTCAGTCAATTCCAGCCGAGGACTGCAGTTTCGTGCTTATTAGCACTCATCAGCCCGGCATAGGAGTGACTGAGCTGGAGGTGGAAAACCTTTTAAGGAAGCCAAGAGTGCCAAACAAACTGGTAGCTAATGCAGAAGTAGCACTGACCAGACGAGTGACCGAAACATTTCGGTCACTCGTAATATATAATATCGATAATATATAATATCGTCGATATATAAATTATTTAATATCATCATTAGTTGCATAATTCTCTCTCTGCGCTGCCAAAAAATGGCAGTTTTTGTATCGAAAAATGCGAAAAAGTGCAGTTTTCATGGGCCTTTATCTCAGTGCACCGAGGGTCAGTGTAAAACTGGATAGCTGCATTTCAAACTAGAGTATGTGTATTTTCACAAACAAGTGTCAGAACTATGGGCAAATTCTTTTCAAGAACACGTATTTCAAAAGAGTAAAATAAACTATTCAGTTTTTAATTTAGTCAACATATCCGGGTTTAAACTTTCCTCCAGGGACTTCCAGATACTGTTTAAAAAACTAGTATGATCAAAAACTAACCATAAAAGAGTTATAAACTTGTAAATAGACTGAATATGCTTATTCGCATACTTCATAATATGATAACTAGAAGCAAAGTGAAAGAGAAACATCAAAATATGATAAAAAAAATGTACTTTTTAGGAGCTTGTATCTCATAACACTGAGGGTTAGTATCGAACTTGATGCCTACATTTCAAACTAAAGTGTATGTCCTTTCACAAACAAGTGACATAACTATGGGCAATGGTTCTGTAGGCTCGTAAAATGCACTTCAAGATGAGGAAATTGCATAAGAGTAATGACGCATCTAGTTAGTTGTACTCAAGCTACAATGCTTTGTTTTGCAATTTTTTACTGTCCCACTAGTCAGTTGGGCAACTATACCCTTGTTTTATAATGTTATAGTACTGCTTTTATCATAAGTAATAAAATATGACTTAGTAATTGTTTGCTATCATTGTAGTTTAGTGCAGAGAAAATAATTTTTTTCACTATAATGTACAGCCTCAACAAATGTCCACGAACTAAAATGTACAGTATAAACGAAATAAAGCTACCTCAATGAAAATAATTAAAAATATACCTAAATCACATTCAAAAAAGTGTTACAAATAACTTCCGTTTTTAATGCAATTCATTTATTTATTTAGAAGCTAAACAGCTTCACATACATAGAGGACTGCGTGACAAGCGCCTTGCGTCCGGACATACACGAGAAGGTTGTACAATACAACAGAAGGAAATAACACCCGGGGCACCGGCGGGAATCGAACCCACAACCTCCGGCTTAGAAGACGAAGCTTCTACCACAGCGCCACGGAAACCTCTTTTTACCGCCATAATAACCGTTTTTTTTTTTTTTTTTTTCACTTTACTTCCAGTTATCATATTATAAAGTTAACTCTTATGCAATTTCCTCATCTTAAAGTGCATTTTACGAGCCTGCAGAACCATTGCACATAGTTATGTCACTTGTTTGTGAAAGGACATACACTTTAGTTTGAAATGTAGGCATCAAGTTCGATACTAACCCTCAGTGTTATGAGATACAAGCCCCTAAAAAGTACATTTTTTCTCACATTTTGATGTTTTTCTTTCACTTTGCTTCTAGTTACCATATTATAAAGTATGCGAATAAGCATAATCAGTCTATTTCCAAGTTTATAACTCTTTTATGGTAAGTTTTTGATCATACTAGTTTTTTTAAACAGTACCTGGAAGTCCCTGGAGGAAAGTTTAAACCCGGATATGTTAATTAAATTGAAAACTGAATAGTTCATTTTACTTTTTTGAAATACATATTGTGTTCTTGAAAAGAATTTGCCCATAGTTCTGTCACTTGTTTGTGAAAATACACATACTCTAGTTTGAAATGCAGATATCCAGTTCTACACTGACCCTCGGTGCACTGATATAAAGGCCCAAGAAAACTGCACTTTTTCACATTTTTCGATACAAAAACTGACATTTTTTGGCAGCAATGAGCATTAACCATGCATTTAATGATCCTATTTAATAATTTATATATATCACTACACAAATTGCTCTCAAAAACTATGGTTGAACCTCAGTGCATGGAACCAGGATCCCTCAAACATGACATATTTTCACTTTCTTCGGCACAGTTTAGCCACCCCTGCCAGGGTCCACTGAAGGTCAGCCATAAAATTTACGGTACATTTCATTTGAGGCACTAAATATCGTGTTGTAATCACAAAGATTACATTTGCTGATGCTCAACGCGCAGAGATAATTGAATATTAAAAAATATCGATTTGAGAAAAACCCTAAGTTAGGACCAACTTTCGGAATTTTTGTGGGTCACAAAAAATTTTTTTGCGAAGGGGAGAATTCTGAATACGCCGAAAGAAATCCCAATTTTACCGAATGATGAAATTCGATTATGCACACATATACATACATAACATCTACGGCGAAGAAAAATTGGGCATCATTGAAAATAATTTAAAAATAGAAAATAAGAATATTAAAGTTCAATATTGTCTCCTAATTTGTCAAATAAATTAATAAAATGTTCCCCACCCAAAAAAAAAATTAAACAGTGAACTTCGGTGACTTTCCATTGGGACAACGCTTGGAGGGGGGGGGTGCGAAATTTCTGAAGTTCACCAGGGGCGCCAGACCCCCTAGTTACGCTACTGCCAGTAGAAGGAACTGAAGGAAAAGCTTGTTGAGCAATACACGTTAGTCCCTGAAACGGGGCAAAAGGGAAACTAAATTCAACATACCGACAGCCCATTTGTCACATCCTGAGATTGCACTTTCGTCCCTCTTTGGACTCATCATTCAGGAATAGGCAATAACTGAGCTAGAGGCAGATGTCCTCTAATTGAAGCTGAGATTACCAATAAACTGGTAGATGAAGTAAATTAATTTCAGTAGCGAGAGTCCGTAGACCTGGCGCGTAAACTGAAGGTAAAGCTTGGGTTTTTAGCATATTATAAACTACAACTAAACATAACTTCAGTGACAATATTTTCTACAGTAATAAGGAAACATTGTCTTTGCAGTTATGCTCAGTTGTAGTTTATAATAAAAAAAAATGGATTGTTTGTTTAAATAAAAAAAAAAATTCTGTAGAACTCCCTCCTAAAACGTACCTGCCTCGTTTCCATTTCCTCCTAAAACGATAAAAAGTTCTTTATCATCCTCCTCTGCAAACCATGAAATGTTCTCTTTTAGAGAAAAATGTTTTCCTTCCAGCAACGTTCTCTTACTCCCCCTTTTATACTGTCACAAATCCTTAAGTGAATAATGCTATCTGATTATAAAAATTTATCTGAATGAAAAAAATTGCTTCACTATTAATTTCATATGTGATTAATTCAAAAAATGTAAAAACATTGCGACAGTTTCAAATGTTGCTCCGGAATTACAGCGCTCTTCCTCTCGCGTATGTAAAGTACCCATCTTTATGATTTCATTACTTTTTTTTTAATTTCACGGCCTATACGCATGTATGCATGGAAATGTACCTATGCAATCCCGTGTAAAGAAGAAGCATCTGCAGGGCCGATCCCAGCAGGTGTGCAGCTCGTGCTCCGATTTCGAGCGACCGAAAGTAAGGGGCGGCCGCAGGCCACATTTAGTTCCATTAATGAAGCAAAATTCCTGGAGAAATTTTACTATATAACTTATTTTATGTCGAATAAACATGCTGAATTTTAAAAGTTTATTCAAAAATCAGAGTAAGTCCCGATTTCCCTATAGCATAACACACTTTAAGAACAATAGAACGTTAGTGCACAGCATGTTTGTCTATTGTCTATTAATATCTATTCTTTACATACATGCTTCATTTGATTGCAAAATTTGCGACAGATTCGGCAATGAGGCATGGATACCGAGGAGGAACAGTGAGGGCAATGGATCTCTCCTGAAGCATTAAAGGGTGCCTTGTAAAAGGAGCGCCGAGGGCGGCCACTAATGCTTCTCTCTAAGCTCCTACAGACCCTAAACTATGAACTCATATTGTAGTAAAAAAAAGAAACTATACTGATAAAATACATTCGCAAGGCGGATACAGGGGGAGACAATAGAAAATTGTGACTTCCCTGTGAGTCAAGTTTAATACATGAATAACGAACTAACTTTTTTGTAGTTTCTCCCCTTAACAGCAGTTTTTTCTGGAGAAAATTGAAATAACTAATGAGCTGCCAGATTACAGATCAGGTAAGAGGGCAATTCCCGTATCTCAGGTAGCAAATTCAAGTTTGGCAGATCCAAAAGAAGGTCATTATTTCCTTGACGCGACTAAAGAAAGCTTAAAATTACGTTTTTAAAACTTAATCTCGGAAAATATCTCTCGTTGAACCACCGATCTTAAGTCTCTTACAAACCCTCTCTGTCTTAAATTGACCAAATATGGCCTAAAATAGATTTTTTTGCGATTTCTAGCAGTTTACAGTCCCCCATGTCTTAAGTCCCTAAAGATGGCTTCTAAGTGTATTCTGTCCTCAAACCCTGACCCTTCTCCTTGTGACATTAAAGATGGTATAGAGGAATTTTTAGAACTTAAATTTCAAACACTTTGCGGAGGAGGGCCCTAAAACCCATTTTCTATTACCATTACTACCAAAGATAACCTGAACTAGAGTCGTTAGAGAGGTCCTACATCATTTCCTCCCACCTAACATCTTCCAAAACAGACTAAATTTGTGTTTCTCAAACATCAGTTTCAAAGAACTTTCGGAAAAGTTTGCCCGGATCCCCCCTTTCTATCAACGTAATCACGGAAAGCTTAAATTTTCGTTTTCAGACGGACAGAACCTCCCGTGTTATCAAATAATGCCTAAAGTTCGCTTTTGGGACTTCAATTTCTAAAAATTTCAGGAGAAGAACCGACTGGCTTATGTAACTTTAATCGACGTTAGGGCATCCTCCTAACGTCGCCAAATAATGTGTTTATAAAACTACTGCTGTACTACAGCGCCGAGGAATTTCCGGAGGAAAGCCGCTAGTTCTCCTACCGTTGCCAAAGACATCTTAAATTTGCGTCTTAGACTTTAATTTGGACAACTTTTGATAAAAGATGAGCTTATCTCCTTCTCTCTCGTAACGTCAAAAAGATATCCCAAAATTGCGTGTTAAAACTTCAGTTTCGGAAAATTTTTTGGGATAACTGCGATACTTCCTAACCTAAGGTCCCAAAAAATAGCCTCAAATTGACTTCAACTTTAATAGAATTTCATAATGGAACCCCAACATTACTTTCCCCTAAAAGTTTCAAAGAAGTTCCTACAGGTGCAGATACAGCCTGATACAGAAATAAGAAAGAAGATGGTCAGACGTTAAGTATTAGTAAAAACGCTCTAGAGGGGCGGCATTGCACACGGGCAACCGACACCCTAGGATCGGCCCTGAGCGTTGGAAAAAAATAGCAATCAAATCAAGTTTTTAATTCTAGGAAAAATTGAAAAGTTTTGCAACGAATTTAGAAATAACCATCCTAAAAAGGAAAAATAATGAATCCAATAATTATTTTAACAATTGATAACATGCAATTCCATAGTCGTGCTTTTTAAATCGCCAATACATAGTTAGATCGTTTTTACACTTTTTTTCTTCTAAGTGCTGCTTTGATTCTAAACTAACACCAGTAAAATTATAACTATACGCAGCGTAATTTTGTTTATCCATTAAGTTTTTGTTTTTTTGACAAACTGCTCTTTTTAAGCTATCTACGACCTTGCGAAATTTCGAGAAACCAAAATTTGGCGATTCCGCAACATAGTGGATATATGATCAACCCGAAATTTAATAGTTCAGATGGAACGAGAATGTGATTAGAAAAAAAGTTAGTGCTGTCGTACAAATTTAATTAGTAAAAGTATTTTTTCAAAGAATCTTCTTTTAAAATGTTTCTCATTTTATTTATTCTGAAATAAACAGGAAAATATGAAACCAAAAATCTATTTGAAAACCATTTTATTTATTTATTTTTTTTTCTTCAAAAATTTACTGTAAAGATTACTTTCACTAGCTATGTCTTCATAAGTAGCTGTGGTTAACTATACAACACTTTCTCTTTCATTGAAATCCTAAGTTAAAATGTTCCAAAGAATTTTCTTTTGTGATATTTTCTGCACAAGAATTTTAGTCATTTTTTAGAAAAATTTATAAAACATTAGCAAGAAAAACTGAAATGCTGAACTTAGTTTCAAAAATGTACATCAATTTAAAACGGCACAAAATAAATTATAAAAGATTAATAGAGCATAAAACAAAATATCTTTCATTGAATCTTTTTTTAAGGGTATTGTGATTAAAACGCTGCAACTTTCACTATGGCTTCAAAGCGCGGTGTATACCTCTAAAAAAGGTACCTTTTGAAGCCACGAAAAATGGCTCCAAAACGCGGTGTGTGGTTAGAGACCGCTTTTTGAAGCCAGTGACTTCGAAACGCGGCGAACGTCTCTACTGGCTTCATTAAGCGGTGAACGTCTCTAAAATACCGACGTATTGAAGCCAACGTTATGAAGCCAAAAATTGGCTTCGAAACGCGGTGAACTCAATTGTATATATATATATACTTTCATTTTACTATAAAGCACTGATTGTATTTATGTTTTGCATATTCTGTGTCTAGAACACTGTCTTCTACTGCTAAATATCCTGCAGCCTACAGATTTTGAAGCTATATGTATTAGCCTAATGGTCTGAAACCGAAACTGAAACCATCGTCGCCGAGTCAAGCAACCAGAACTTTCTACTAGTACGGGGAGGATGAGGAGGGTTATAAAAATCTTTACATTTATACATCTCATCGTAATAGGATTGGCAGTATGGCTTAAATCCATGGGTTCTGAGAAGGGATTACCCCACCACCTGTCAGGATTCAGCTATACCTTATTGGCGTTCCGGAACTGGAAAATTTACGAATCTGTACAGCATTTCCCAATTTGTGAATTACTTTTTGGTAAGTAGAGATGCAGTGAACTATTTAGTTTTACCACTAGAGTTTTTTTTTTTTTTTTTTTTTACAAGTTGCAACTTTCAAATCTGATCATGTATCATGAAACAAGTCCTAAACAATTGTAGGATATTTTGTTTGAAATCTAAAATGATGAAAATTAAGGAAAACAATTAGTTATTTCTTTTAATTTCAGTCTTTAAACCTCTGCGATTTTTTTGGAACTAGTCCATACTGAATGGAGTTAAATATAACTTTATTGAATATAGATGGAATAAATTTTAAATTTAATACCTGTAACAAATGTTAATGATTAAAAAAAGACGGAAAGAAAATTAATTATTTTCATGAAACAGTTTAAAGTTGCAGTTTACAGTAGATAACAAAATTCAGAAAAAATATAGGAAAATTATTCTTTCCGGGAAAGCTGAATTAATAGAAAACTCTTCAAATGTGCAAAAAATCAAAATGTTTAATAATTAATAGGTTTTAAAAATTATTATTTTAGGAATCCTTATTTAGGAATTATTATGAAAAGAAAGAACATGGGGTTGAAAACAAGACGATTGATTTTCAACCCCAATGAAAGTGCAAATAGATTTATTTACTAATTTTGGAAGTAATACACTCAAGACCTGTTATCTTGCGAAATCCTTAAATTTTAGCGGAATTTCTGGCTTTATTAAAGTGAGACATTAACATGCGAGTTTTTTTTTTTTTTTTTTTTTTTTTTTTTTTGCATCGTAACTATTTTATGTATATGTTTAAAAGGGAAATCTTAACATAGCTCTATACTTTAAAAATAAATAAGTAAATATGTATGCTCTTTTGTAGCTCTCTCTTAGCTGGGTTAATTTTAAAAAATCTCTTAGTAGCCTATTAGAAGCTATTACTACCTTAAACTACATTGTTATTTAATTCAGAGTGCTTTGTTTAAATTTAATCCGAAACACAATGGATTTTGTAGGAATGTCATGTGTAGCTGAACATTGCAAAAAAAATTAAATTGAATTATCTTCCTTTATTTTTTTTTTCAAAATCATGAGTAGTAAAGCAGTATGTTATCAATGACAAAAGTTTTATACAATAACCACGAAATTCTTTCGGTGAAACAAGGTTGTTTCAACTACATTTCATTGAAACCACATCCGAAAGTTTTATCCCAGCATACTTTCAAAAGAATAATTAATCCATTATCCTTCAGTTAACGTTATCTTCCAGTGCTCAACCGGTCCAAAATAACTACTGAAATATATGTTCTTCCTCAAACAGTTATTAAAAGAAAATATTCTGTATAATACTTGATGTAGCTATAAAATGTTTACCAGGTACTTTTTGACCAAATACCTGTGACCAAAAACCGAATATACATTGAGCTTTGACGTACATGAAAATGCTTTTCCTCTTCTTTCTTGAATTATTCTTAAAGTCTTAAGTTAATTCAGTTCAGTTAAGTTAATTCAGTTATTAAGTTCTTAAGTCTTTAATTAGTCTTAAAGTCTACGTGTAATGTACTAAACTTATTATTGAACAATTTCGAAGTTTTTCTCCGTATTTAAATAATATTATGCATAAAAATAAATTTTAAGAAATCGAATTTACTACAGACTGCCTTTTAAAAGAATTTACTGTGAAAAATACCAGTTCAATATGCTTCAAAATTGCTTTTATAATGTATGAAAATGTCCCACTATTAACTTTTGGGACACATTTGAATTCCTTATATCTTGTTTTTAGGAAGTAATCTCTGTTTCAAGGGCTAAACTTACTACCGAAAACTACTTCAAATCTTTTCACTGTGTAAAAAAGCTTTTAGAGATGGAATTGTAAAATACAACCCCCGAAGGCCGTTATATTTAAGAATATCTAAGCTGAAAATAGATGTTTGTGACATTTTGAAAGACCTGAATTTAAATGTGTTTAAAATGCAAATATACTGGAGTTGAAGTTAAAGCTGCCGACGCAATAAACCTGAAATATATGACAAAAAATAAAAAGAGAAAAAATACGGCAATGACATCCATAATGCATTTGCTGTCTTCAAAAAATATTACGTATTTTTTCAATTGCGTTTATAAAATAGAACCATTTGTATGTTTTATGAGTTCTATGCTATGCTTGGTATGAAAGATGTTTTTTTTTTCGCTCTTTTTCCAAAGAAGCTTTCGGTTGTTTTTCATTGACACATTTTGAAACCAAATACATAAATAATGCATTATTTAATGAAAAAATATCGTGCTGATACTTTTGAAGTTTTTGATTTAACTGGGTCAAAAAACGCAGTAGTGAAATCTGTAACTTCTAAAATTTTCCTACGTTTACTTTTTATGTTAAATTTTCCAAATAAAAAAAGGTTTCTTCATGATTGATAAACCAGACGTTTGTTTAAGGGATTCATAGTTGATGAGTAATTGGTTCAACCTGAAAATTGGAGTAATGCTTTTGATACAAACTATACTTTTTGGTTGCGTCAATGATTCATTTGCTGTCAAACTCCCAAAGTATTTGTTTTTCTTCTAATTTGTAAGATTTTCTTAAGATCCATCCATCGCCTCCTTAAGGTCTTTGTTTAATAACCTAACAAGAGGGCAATCAATAACTTGATACGAATCAACAAAACTTTAATTAACTAGTTCAATGAAAGCTAATAAGTAAACAAACATCCAGTTGATCTCAATGATTCGGGCAGTGGATTATTGAATAGAGTGCTCTTAAGAATAAACTAATGATGAAGCCTTGTTCCTCATATGTTCTTCAGATAGTTTTAAAATACCAATTGGTGCTAAGATTAGTGGCGATTGGAAACAGTCCACAACTTAATGGTGACAATCTTTATCCACTTAATTATCGACCGACACCATATGAAGAGTAAGAGAGACTGCAAAATGAGTTTAGGTTTTCGTCATAACATAGACACAAACACAATTGTATACAAATTGCGTTTTAAAATATATTGACTTACGGTGTTGACATTATTTATTTATTTTCAGCTGAGCAACAGAAACTGTAACTATTTATTATACTTCGACCGTAAAAAAGGCTGTCACATTTGTAAATAAAATTAGAAATGACCCTAATTATCAAAACTTTGGAATCCAGAAAAGAAAAAAAATCTTTTCTTAGAAGCGATCTAAAAAGTATTTCTGGAAATTGCATCAATTCCACTATTTCATTAGGAGAGTAGTTGTACCTTGGGACGTTTGTAACTTGGGACACTGCTAATTTCTAAGAATCTATTTTTAGCTGCCATGTTTTTGTAATCTCTAATAGAAATCTTCACCACTAAATGGTGCCATAGTAAAAATCAGCATCAAATGAGTAAATTGACGATTTTGTGAGAGAAAGAAAATTTCATGACTTCAAAGTAAATATTTTCTTCATTTTTAATTACATTTCTGTCTTTGTATCTGTAAAACTAATCAATTGAATTTTATTTTGTTATAAAAGAAAAGTACTTTTAATATTTAATAATTGATTCGAAGAAAATAATGATAGTGCATCTAGATTGGCCATTATTTTGGTTTTTTTTTAACCACGTGTTCATTATACTTTGGGACAGCCAAACATATTGTACCTTAGGGCACGTTCCAGGGTACAACATATGCATGGTTCTTAATAATTAAGATATGTTTAGGAACATGGAACAATGTTCTAATCCTATGTAATCTTTTAAACACATATCATGTTAGATAACTATTCATAATTCATTATTCAATATTTATTATTCATTATTCATGATTTAATTCACTACCATTAATTTTTTTTTGGTGCAAAATTGGTTCAAGTATATGGCTGTTTCCTGAATCATGAAAACTTTCCCATAGTACAACAGGATGTGTCCCAAGGTACAATAGGATATTGTACTATGGGACAGCTTGGAACTTTTACTTTAAATAGCTGGCAATATTTTACTTTCAAACTGTCAGAGTTTTAAAAAATATATTTCATAGAAATATGTTGGGGTATTTTAATGTGACTTTTAGATTTTAAATTTATTCAAATAATTGACGTTAAAAGTTAAAATATGAGAAGTGTCCCAAGGTACAACACTCTCCCCCATATGTTATAAACTTAACATATAGTTTATTTAATTACGATATTTAGGCGCTGATTAAAAAAAAGAAGCGACAAATATCCGTAATATTAATTGAATGCACACGTTTAAAAGTTTTCAAGAACCAAGTTTTCAGAGCTCGCATTTTTGTTCGTACAAAATTTTAGTTCACGTAAGCAAATGAATAAAAGGAATATCAAGAAATGGACATGAAATAGCTCATTAGAATTAAGCTACTAAGTTGTTACGTAAAATGTATTGGCTTTAAAATGTATCTGTAGTAAAATGCGTATGTTTTCGATTTTTTCTTCTCATAAGCTTGTCCTTAGTTGCTAAAAATGCATAATTTTTAAATAAGGATAACACGTAATGAAAATGCAAGAAAAAAATAATTTTCATTCTTTTCAAGTTCACATTTTTCTCTAAGTTATTAAAGTTAAATTGTTCCTTTTGCTGCATGTAGGTTAAATTGTTTCCTGTAAGATCAGACTCTAAAAAATAGAGAGTTTAAGAAAAAAAAAACTCCTATAAGAAATATTTAATTCCAACAATGCCTAACGCTTATAACTTTTTGAAAAATGTTCTGTTTAGACTTTCATAGTTATAAAGGAATTTCCTAAACTAAATTTTCTGATTATTTTAATAATAATATCAACATCTAATATTGCTGCCTGCCTTGTCTAATGGTCAGAAATGTCTGACTGTGACAGGAAGGTCCGGGTTCGAATCCCGGCTCGGGCTGGGCGTACTTTCTCTCTCCTGTCCTTGTCCTTTCTTCGTATGAATGTGTTGTGATGTGAATGGTTGTGTGACCCTATAAACGGGTCCTTATGGCATTTGTGTACTGTAGTCGGACTTCACACCAAGCTACGGTACAGTTGGAAAAGTGAAGCAGCGCACCCCAAATTGCCAGTCTAGCGGGCACACGACACCAACAACAACATCTAACATTATTTTTAAACATGCTCAAAGAATGTAACTTTCATCCATTGTATGTATCCTTTACTTATAGAAATCATAACCATTCCACTAGCATCGAGTCACCAGCACTAATCTTGTGGCGGTTGCCTCCCACTGGGGTCTTAGAGAATTTTACCAATAACAAGATAAATAATTGCTCATTTAAATGCATCGGAGCTTCAGACTATGAGGAAACGTTTAATTTACGGAAAAAGATAGAGAGAGAGAGGTTAATTATAAACAAGCTCTTAGAGTTTTTAATTACAATCACCTTTTTAGAGAAAAAAATATACTGTATGTGTGAGAAAGTACGCAAGTAAAAAAAAGGGGGAGGGGGATATTAGAAAACATAAATACATTTTTTTTCTTCTTTTTCTTATTTGCGCTCCATGTTATCATAGCGAAAAATTAATTATTAAACCTATCCAATGTACATTGTGAGTCTACGATATTATTTGGATATTTTTTGAAAGGAAACATGGTTACTAAGCAGCTATGATGTATCCAGGGGTTAGGTTATAGGGCTCATGACCCCCCTTCTTAATTTTTCAAGGATCAATATGGGACAAATATGCCCCCTTATTTTAAGTTTATTTTATAAGTAATTAAATGCAATAAATTAACTTTTTTCTTGACATATTGTCATCAGAATCTTAATTTTAGTAAATAGAGAAGTTATTGTTAAAAAAATAGCGTGTAATTTTGTTTTAAAACCAATGAGGTGACGCGAACGAAAATATCTTAACACAGTGTTTTGGGGACTTTAATCTCGAATATTTAGTCTTCCTCCATTTTCGCTTAAATATTCCATCTACAACCCCCCCCCCCCCCACGCTTCATATTTTTTGTGATCATACCTAATGACTCCCTCCAAAACCAGATGCTGGATCTGCCTTTGCTTTGTGGTTATACAATGCAGACCCATGGAAAACTTACTGCAGTTATTTATTCTAAAACAACTAAAACGAAAAGAAAAACGAAAAAAAATCAACAGTCTTTTGAAACCATTTTTTGTTGCTTATTCAGATTTTCTAGAATTTAAATTATATTTTAACACAAAATATTTGAGTCCAGCTAACGTATTAAGTAGATAATACGAGATGTAAATATCTGTCTATTGAAAAAATACCGTTAAAATAGCTGTTGCAGCATTGCTACAACGAGCGGTGAAAAAAAAAGAGGAAATAGAAAGAGATAATGACACTAAAAAAAAAGTATAAAAAAAGATACAATTTAAAAAAATATATATATGCCGACAATGAAATAATAACAAAAAAAAAATGTGAAGTGTTTTTTAGCAGTGACCGCAAACAACGCGTTTTATTCAAACCGTACAAAGTAATCATGCTCCACTGACTGATGATGTGGCGCATTTGAAGGTAATGACTTCCCAGAAAAGCCACGATTGACCACACGAAGAGCTTTTTTTTTTTCAGTAATGTCATACCCAGTTGACTGTGGCATTGTAAAAATACTTGAAACAAAGTATTCATCGAATTCTGAAAAGTTTTTTCTATCTAAATCATAATATGACAATCGTTTCTCTAGAAGGTTCAGATATTTTGTTTTAAATCTGCTCATTTTGCATTGCGTTTTGCATAGATGCCTTGCGTGGCTTCTGAATGGAAGAAGAAAATTTCTGGGAAGACTAGGTATGCACGCATTTACACGCAAAAAATGAGAGATATTTTATCTATATCAGAGAAAAGAGTGTTAGTCTTGACAATAGCTCTAAATTTGTTGTTGTTGTTTTTAGGAAGATGAACACATGAGTGGCATAAGTTATTTAATCGGCACATGAAACGTACAATCAGTGGCATTTTGCACTAAATAGTTAAGTTCTTTTATGTGTTTCTTAGTTTATTTATTTATTTATTTTCCGAGTTTTGTCGGATCCCAGCAAAATAAATGACGCAACCCCCTCCCCCCACCCACCCACCCCAAAAAAAAAAACAAATACTGCATTGGTGAAAATTAACATTTAACGTAATATTAATTTGCTAATATACTTGCAATATAGGCAAAATATTTCTGATGTTTTGTTTACCGGTTGATTTTTGTAGTCTAAAATAGTAGCGTATACTTCAAATTTGAAAATTTTGCTTCTAAACTTTAATGATGTGTCAGTATTGATTATATCTGTCTTACGCCACCTCGCACCAGTTATGTTAACTAATTTTGTTCCAGTTTTGTGACAGGAAAAGCATTAAATTTAGATATTAAATCGATCTAATTTGAACTTTTTCGGGTTTTTTTTTCAAATTTTTTAATTGTGTCACCTCTGTTACCGGGGTGCATAAGTGTTAGACTCATAAAGTAACAAAAACTTAAAGCGTGTCTCTGTCACATATAGTTCCTTGACTGACAACTTTTTATTTTTTTATTAACTGAAATTATTTTTGAATGATTTTAACCACAGACCAAAAGTAAACATAGACTGAATCTTCCATTGTAGCCCAAGATAGAGACTGACTGTCAAGATAGCAGAGGATATAGCATAAGTGCGTATTTAAGGGAAGGGCTGAAGGGACTTCTCATCCCGAATTGCATTTAAAACTACTCATTGCTCTAATGGGGATATTAATGTTTTCAAACATAAATTTCGAAAGTTATCAAAAGATTTGGCTTGGGCAGTTATTGAAAAAAATTCTTATATACTCTCCTGAAATGGTGGTCAAGAATTTTTATTTGACATTATTATCTACATCTCACGGTGAAAATAAATTCTCTCGGTTTAATTAAATTTGTAAGAAACACCACTGCTTGAAATGAAAGTTAACTTTTCATCTCACCAAATACTAACGTAAATTTGGTAAGAAACACTTTGATGTTGAGCACCCTAAATGTAACCCTAAGTTTTAGTCTCTTTGATCCTTAATTTTATCTATATCACAGTAGTATTATATATAGTCTTACACATCCAGACTCTGCGATATACTGAAGCAATAACTGCGCTGTCAGAGAAACAACTTTTATCCTATTTGCGTGAAGTTAACTGCATTAATTTGCAGTTTTTTCGTAGTAGGTAACAATATTTCTGATGAACTTAAGTTCAAAAAAGGAAAATAAGCAAACATTTAAAACCGAAAGTGAAGAGCTACTTTTAAAAAATGATTTCAAAGAAAAAAAAAAGAGTTACGTACTTAGTCTGCAATTAAAAATATACGATGAAAAGAACTGTACAACTACAATAATCCTATATTTCATTCATAATCTTTTTTTCCTTGAATATTTTTTTAATAGAAACCTTTGCAAAATCAAAAGATAACTTTGCAACGTTAAATTGCAGAAATTTGCAGTGAATGTATGTTCATCCATAAGCTCATTTCTTTTGCATTGAAAAAGTGGGTTCCTTGTAACCCCGAAACACGTGTCTGCAGTTCTCGACAAATTTGTGCAATTTAACGCTACAATATTATCTTTTAACCTTCAATACAAGTTTTTTCCTTATTTTATTGACATACATGTGCTGCAGATTGCAGTTTCAAGCAAACGATTTCGTAACACATAACAATATTTTTGAAGAATATTGTTTTATCTGCACAATAAAATAACATCGTTTATGAAGGAAAATGTTTATTAATGCTATGACTAATTTTGTTACTAGTCCAAATCAAATATCAATCGTTAGAATACAGTATTGTTGATAATTCATATAACTAAAAGTCCTGTTTCAAAACACGTTAATATATTGCAAATATAAGTTTAAAAAAGCAAAATAAGCAAGTAATTTTATTTGAAAGTGAACAACTATCATCAAAATAATTTCAGAGAAATAATAGCTCTTTAGTTAGCTATTACATATATGTTGAAAATCCCTAGAAAACTACATAAGCCCTGCTTTTTTATCGTCATTTCTTTTTCTGCATTGAACAATTTTAAATGAAACATTTTTAATTCATTCATTGACATTCACGTGATGCAGGTTCCAGCTTCAAGGTAAAGCATACCAAAGAAATTTAAACTTGTTTTATTAATCACGTTGTTCTCTAGTTAATATGAATTAAAAAAAAAAAAGAAAAATCTTAAGATCCTAGCACTTTTTATCATCAACTAATAAAAACAAAAGTAGTTTAGTTTTTCCTTCCTCACATTCTGCTGACCTCGGTTTCGAATATAGTTAATTTTTTTTTTGGGGGGGGGGGGGTTCCAAAAACTAAAGAATTTTTTCACGTTCCCTTTTTTTAGAGATTCCTAGCCTAATTCGGGTATAATTATTCAAGTGTATAGCACCTCGAATTCCTTTCTGTTATTCTGTGCGCGTCGTTATCATAATTTAGACACGGCGAAGAGAGCGAGAACAAAAAACGATATGATTGGAATTTACCCGAGATTAAAGCTCGCGAAATAAAAACATTTAAATGCGAATAGCGTGGAGTCGAAGGAGTAGTAAAGTTTTTTTTTTTTAAGTAAAATAATAATGAAAAAGCGGCAAAAAAAAATACAAGCTCGAAAACAAATCTAAACAAGAAAAAAGCGATAAAAAACATGCACCGCCAACTCTCTAAAAAAATCACTTTGTCTCGGATTTGATTAAAAAAATCAAATGAATGATGGCACGAAAATTAATTGTATGCAAATTTAAAGGCAGCTCATTGGAATGCATCTCGAACATTCGCGCTTCGTTTTCACTGTGGATTCGCAAAGCATTGTGCTTTTCTTTCCTTTGATTAGGCGGATTATTGCTTTAAAAAAGTGCGAGGCCCACCTTCTACCCCTGCCTCATTGGAAATTCATTGATTGTGGCACTCGCACCTTACTCAACTCGGTTGGCTCTCTCCTCTGAGGTTTGAACACTCTAATTGGAAAGGCTGATAGATTCGGACAAGTGCGGAAGGGAGTTAAAAATTAAAGGGGCTATTGCTCCCTGCTTCTCATTCAATCGCTTCCACTATGGAGCTTTAATGACGGAATACCCTGCTTGTTTACTTTTTGGAAACATTACTCTTCCCGTACAATGATCTTGAGTTTCGTAAACTGGCCTCTTCGAAAGAAGTAGGCGAAGATTGTATGTTAATTTTCGTTTTTCCGGCTTTATTTAAATTGGCCCTTTTTATACTACACTGCTTCTCTTTTCTCTTTCTATGGAATTTTCTCATGATCGTACAAAGTAAGGATCCCCTTTTTTTATATTTTTAAACGTTACAGCCGAGATTCAAACTTTTGGATGAAAGGAAATTTCGAATTGCCCTTGCTATCTCCAAGAATAAATCTTTTCGAGTAGACTTAACATTTTGGCAAACGTGGTAAAAGGAAAGCATCATTTAACGAAGAGTTCATTACTCGTAGTATCTGGCTCAAAGAAATTAGTCTTCACTATTGTTTTCCATTAGGTTTGTAAACTTCATTAATGAATGTTCATGCTTTTTTTTTCTTGTATTGCTTTTAAAAATCAATAACTGTTTATCAATAACTTTATTATTATGCTTCTTGGATGTGTTTTAATTATATGTCTTTTTCGTATTTGTGTCGCGAAAAGTAAAGTTACCTTAAGTAAGCCGCCCACCTTGTCTAGTGGTCAGAGGAGTCTGACTGCGGATGTTGAGATTGCGGGCATGTGGATGTACTTTCTCCCTTCTATCCATGTCCCTTTTTCTGTGTGAATGCTGTGCTGTGAATGTTTGCCTACCCCATAAATGAGTCCTTATGGCATGTGTGTACTGTGGAAGTCGGACTTCACACCAAATTACGGTACAGTTGGAAAAGTGAAGCAGCGCATCCCAACTCCACAACAAATCAACAACAGCTACCCTAAGTATACCATGAGCAAGTAATTTTAAATGATTCTAGAATGACATATATCTGAAAAAAAAAAAAGAAAAAACTAATGTTATTGTATGAACGTATAAACAAGTGTATGTATAACGTAACGAACGAAAATGAAGACTAATGAAATGGCTGCCGCAAATGATAAAGTAAAACAAATAAGGAAGATTTCATTTATTAAAATTCTGCTAAATCAAAGTCGACTTCGTAAATTTCCTGCATTATATATCTCTTGAATGCTACAATAAGCTGTTCTCGCGTCAAGGCTAGGGATTTAAGTTATTTTACAAATTTAATCTCATTCTCAAAAATCGAAAGATGGTTTAAAGACCATTGAAAAAGTAGTTTTTGTTAAAAGCAATGTCATTTTCTAGTGGATAATAAGAAAAGCTATACGTTAAGGAAATCCCTAAGTCAATAGTGCAGCCAGGGTATATCTTCTGTGCGGTGGTTAATCTTCCTTATATGTATATAAACTACCACATTAGGATTAGCAATGTGTGTTAAAATCAAGGATTTTAGGATGGTTGACCCAAAACCTCCCCATACACTGACGAAAATTCAGGAAACTTTTACGGTAAATATTACTGTAAAACGGAGCGTTTACATTACAGAAAAAAAATTACAGTTTTTTTGTACCAGGGAAAAAAACGATTGCAGCTCAAATTGATACACCACGGGACTAACAGTGTAAAGCATGTAACACCGTACTTCCCCTCACTCGATGTGCCCTGACTCGCAGGGTGGTCAGCAAAGACACTTGAGAATAGAAGGTCCAGAGTTGGAACCTGCTGCGAGCATTTTGCGTTTTTTAACTCCCCTTTATTCTACCGTAAAATTTTACAGTAAACTACGATTTTACGGTAAAAGTTACTGGCAACATGGATGCCAGTAACTTCTGCCGTAAAAGTTCAGGATGTTTTTTAACAGTGTAGGCAGTGCCTACGGGGAGGTTACCTGTGTGATATATTAGTTATCTGTGTAAGATAATGTTGCATGAAGAAAATGTAATGATTTTATTTATGACAATAGTAAACAAAGAGTTGTGTATACTAAAGCCCTGGATCCTTCAGGTTGAGGGCTTTAGTGTATACATGATGTGACATAAAACTTATATTTAAGATTTAAAAGTTTACCAGCCGAAGGAAATGGCTTTTTATTATCATTATTGCTTATTTATTTTTCTTTCTAATTTGACTTTTTAAGAAGGATAGTATTAAATGTTCATTACAATGAAAGGAAAAAACAGTGCCTATTAATTAAAATGGGTGAATAACGAATGTAATTTCTGGAGTGATATTTTTATTTACACTCTATAAAAAAGTTGGCGGAAATAAAAGATTTTAATTCATTCAAAAAAGTGATGAAAATATTTATTCCTTAAATGAAAGTGATCAAATGTTTTTATCTTAAAAATATGATGCCTAAAATGAAACTATGTAATATGAAAAGACTATGATAGAATTAAATCAAACTTATAAACGGGTGGTCATATCAAAGCTCAGTTAATCAACGAAAACGATAAAGAAGATTGTAGCCTCACATGATGAGCGATAATCAACTTCAGCTCATCAAAACGTGCAGAGACAATGATTATACTGCACATGATTAGCGATTACAGTACTAAGTTTATCAAATTGGGCAAAGATGATGATTATTTCTTACGCGAGGATCGAGTTCAGTTCCTCAAAGGACACTGACCTGAACTGGTTTAATTTTTTATTCAATTTTTAAAGAGTTTGAAAAATATATACAGTAAACTCCCGATTATCGGCGGTCGGATTAACCGCTGCTCGGATTATCCGCGGGTCTTTTCACATTCCCCCCCAAAATTATGATCGTGTGATTGTTCGCTTTTAGATTTTACATTTTTTTATAATCAATGTCAGTAGATGCAATGTAGCAATGTTTTCAGTTAGAATTTAAATGCATGCGCGAGTGTTATTAATATTAATACATATATATATATATATATATATATATATATATATATATATATATATATATATATATATATATATATATATATATATATATATATATATATATATATATATATATATATTTTTGCCATCGTATACACTAAGTATTGTTTTTTACTTATTATTCGGATTATCCGCGGTTACCGTGCCACCCTATTCCGCGGATAATCGGGAGTTTACTGTATTGACAAATTTGTTTACATGAATAAAACGATCTAAAATATTTTATTCCATAACAGGGCACCCTGTCGAAGCGAAGAGTAATTAGCAGTAGCTAACGAGAATCAGGCTCAGACATCATGAGTTAAGAATAAGAATATTTTATCTGGATTAATAACAAGCTCCTTTCCTAATATGCACGTGAAGAGCATATTTTATGCGTTCATTTCATGCAGTTTTTTTTTCTCTCCAAATAAACTGATCTGCATTCCTTAATTTAAATGACACGATCTTGTAAAAAAGGTATGCACTCTCATTAGTTTTAATTAGGGTTCATATTCATTCCGAGTCAAGTGCAAAAAAAAAAATCACTATGCAAATAAGTTTATAAAACACGTTGAGATTTAACGCGCATTTCAATGTGGATATTCATAAAGTATGTAGTTAATCCTCAGCAATTTCAATTTATGTTTTGAAAACGTTACCTTGAGCAAAAATGACATTTACTGGTTGCTCCAGAAAAGTTTGGTGTAAAATTGCTCATAAAAAATGAACACTAGTAAAATTTCATTTGACGAATGTCTTATTAAAGAATATTTTCCTGAGAGCAGGGAAAGAAAATCATCGTTGTTTCGTAGCGTCTAAGGAGTATTTACTCATTTAGAAACATGTGCTTTCATGTAATGATGCAAAAATTAGTTAATTATCCTAACTCCAGCCCCAAGAGTTGTCCTGTTTTGCTTGTGTATACTACGTATACATTATCGCCATGATTCTATGTACAAAGTATGCCGTAAAATTTACTGCTTAAAACTGGTACTTGGATGTTTTATGAAAAACTCAAATATGAAGTGATTTCAGTAAAATATGCTTTTTGAAGCAAAAACAAAACAGCGACTAACAGATCCGCTGCTTGTTTATATAACCGATAATATTGCAGGATATTTTTTTAGAATGGTTCTTTATCACTAACTTAAATGGGGGGGGGAGGAGTGAATGGTAACTTTTAATCATAAGTTCTTCTCATCTATAGAGAGAAAGTTCTGAACACTTAATATTTTACCTAATGGGCGAAGTTAATTTACACTAGGAACTATCTTCATTCTTCAACACTTAAAACTGTAGGCTGCATATATGGCACCTTTTAGAGTGACACTTTGTAGCACCCGAAACTCCATTTTAAGGTTGCCATCTGACTCCATATGGCAACCCAATAGCACTCTAAACGATGCCCTTAGGTTGCGTATGTCGCTTCTAAGGATGATATTTGGCTTTCAATAGTACTCTAAAGGGTGCCTTATGTAGCAAAATGGCACCCTTAAGTGGACTCATGCTACAACGTTTAACCCTAAAAGTTGCCATATGTAATCCGCAGTTTTAACAGTAAAAGGACTTCTAAATTAAGACTAAAAATAATCCGCAATAATTTGTGAGAACTACGTTTTTCCAATTAGTAATTTTTTCAACATCGTTGTCAATCATCAAACTATTTTATGGACAGCGCAACAATGATTGTATATATATATATATATATATATATATATATATATATATATATATATATATATATATATATATATATATATATATATATATATATATATATATATATATATATATATATATATATATATATATATATATATATATATATATATATATATATATATATTTATTTATTTATATACAGCATTTCCTAAAAGAGTCGCTTCTAGCATTCTATGAAAAAAAATTCCCTCAACCAGAAAAGGCAGATGAAAAACGAAATCTATATCAAAAACTGAAAGGCGCATTTTTCGTCGCTTTTTTTTTATCCTTTTTTATATATATATAAGCGGGGGGGAAAATTGCCGCTAGACTATCTATTTCTTTTCACCGGTGGCGCAAAATGGAATATTTTCGCTTTTTATAAGATTTTTGTTGCCCCCAAGCTTCAGTCACTGCGCTCCGCTGCTTGCTTTTTCGCGCAGCTTTATACATTTTTAGCTGTTTTGCAAACCAAGAGAAACATTTATTATTCCAATTTTTCGGTTATCGATTTTTATAGGAAGTTATATTAAATATCGAAGCATTCTTCTCAAAACCACTGGCAATATATTGAATTTAAATGCAGCTTATTTCGTTGCTACGTGTCTTCGTATGAGCTTTTAAGCATATTCATTCAAATGTAACCTTTTAATGATTAAAAATCAAATACTTCTGGTTCTTAATTTTTTATTTCCAAAATAGCATGTCTCATTTACCTTAATAATGGGCATGGTATTTTTTAAAGAGAAAGATGAAAATGGGGCCGCAAACAATCAATAATATGTTGGTTTATAAATACTTGAAACAGTAGCCAATGGAATATTATTTTTGATACATTTCTCCCCTTTGGTATGAATCAAAAATCAAATAAGTTAAATCAAAATTGTATAGCATAAACAGTTAACCATAGCATCATTTCATTTATGTGCGGGAAAAAATGCGTGTAGTTGATTTTTAGTCATAAGTGAGTACAGATATTATTCAAAGCTATTTAAATTTACTCCTATTAAAATTATAACTTTTTTTACACACCTGCATTTATTTTTACATCTTAATTGTCTGTCCTTTTTTTTTTTTGCAACAAAACTTCAACAATAGTTTTTGTGCGCAATTTTTTACATATTGAAAAAAAAAAACATTAAAATAAAAGTGTAGGTTATCCCGAAATATTTTTTTTTTCAAATAATTGTTATGCTCGTAGAAGAAAAAGTAAAGCTTGCAACAGCTTCTAATATCGAATAAAATGATAAAATTACCAAAATAAGTTAAAAACACAAATAAATATTTAAACAAAAGGAACTACTGGAATAAAGTGTACCGAAAAAGTTATCACCAAATCCTTTAATTTTTGGTTCAGATATTCTTAAGGGTAACTAACACTGTTGAGGAGGCTTGTTTACATCCTTAAAACATCTGTTTACTTTTTATCATGATTCTTTTACGATGATATTTACAAAAAGCGTCTGGACAACTTTTCTCTAACTTAGTTCTACAGCACTGTGGCTTCGGCAGTGGAATATGTTTTTCTATTACGCTATCGCATTCGAGTAAATTAACGCATTGCAATAAAGGTGCGATGCATTATTCGCAACAAAAAAGCTTCTCTGCGTATGTTACACAAACAGATTATAAATACCTTTATGGAATGAAACGAGTTCTTTAAATTCATCATGTGGCTCATCGATTTGAAACCCTCACTAGGCGAGATATTTCAGTATTAAAGCTTTTCTCATAAGCTCTCTTTTCCATTTTTCTTGTTTTCAGAATGTATTAACGTACATATTTTAAAGGATATTTAGCATTCGTAAAATAAAATTTTGCAGAGGATTTTACCACACAATTTTATTGTTTCGGAAGTAAATGTATTAGTCTCACACATAAACAACGTTAAAGCTAATGCGATAAATCCGCATTTATTAAACAGTCTGAATATTTGCTACTAACTTTGTGTTTTGTGAAATGATTCTCTCAATACGAGTAATAAATAACTCTTCTTCTTCAAAAAAATAAATAAATAAATAAATAAAATGTAAGAATAATTACTTTAATATTTTCGTGCAAAGGCGTTTATACAAAAATTTTCCCTCATTGTATTCACGAATATTTTATTGTTACTATTTATTTATGCATTACCCACGGTGTTTTTGCTATGTATACTTATAAAATGCAATTTCAATAAACTTCAGTGTAACTATTTTTCTAAACTGTAAGTAATATATAAAAACCTGAAGTAATTTAGTCTCATATATGTGTTGATTTTACGCCCTGATACTAAATTATGTAATGCATCAAACTGGTTTTCAGCAGACCGAAAATCAATCTGCTGGATTGAAACACATAAGGAACTTGAAATACATAAGAAACAAGTTTGTAATGAACTTAAATTGAATGTTTCAAGATAGTTTCAGTTGACTGTATTCAATCAGGAATTTAATGAATAGAAACCGAAAATTTCAAAAATCAATGCTCAGCAAAAATGGCTAATCCCAATGTCTTAGAAGTCTGCAATTTATCTAAGTAAGTAGCTCTAAGCTATCTTATAGAGCTGAACAAAATGCCTGTTTGTTTCTATCAAAAATCAATGCGTCAGCAAATGGTGACTTTTTGATCCAATTAGTAGATCTTTTATTTTTCTCATCAAAATTAACAAAAAATACAGAATCTAAAACTTTCGTGTAAATAGAGTACAAATAAGTCCACTCAAAAAGCAAATTTGGTTTACGTTACTTTTTTCCTCTATCGATTAAATATCAGTGCGCCTGCATGTCGTGACTTTTTGATTCGATTAGCAGTACTTAAATTTACATCATTAAAATCAACTAAACAATCCAGAATTTGTAAATAAAAATCAATTCTATAAAATATTAAGTCCCCTCCAAAGAACAAACATGACCCATGGTATATTTTTGCCTGTTTGTTAAGATTAAAAATCAACACATCAGCGAATTGCGTCTTTTTGATTCAAATTTTAGTTTTTTTAATCAACGCAGAATCATGAGCTTTAGCGTAAACAGAAAACAATATAACTATTAAGTCAACTCAAAAACCACTAACATGCTCCATGGTACTTTTTTGAAAGACTTTCAGGAAGATAAAAGATACATTTCTATGGTGGAACATTTTTATACCAGTATGCTGCCGTGGGCATGTAAACGGCAGGATCTGTAGAAATGAGTTTTCGAGATATTTGAGGAAATGCGTGTTGAGTTCTACACTAACAATAGAGAAATGTTGGAATCAGACTTTTTTTTCGCCTTTTTTTCAGCGGAAATCAAATAAGCAAGCTTGTACAATAAAGCTAGCCTACAACAGATACAAAAATGCAAAAAAAAAAAAAAATGAAAAATTTGCAGTTAATGCCCTTTTCTTGCCCACTGCAGTATATATTCATGTTATGGTTATATCTTTAGAACGGACCGCAATTAGAGTGATACTTAATTTGATCGTAACAGGCTGCTGAAGCAAAGCAAATGGTTATTTTGTTGAAAATACTTTCGATAATTACCCCTCCAAACGGCTTCTTTTGATTTTCATTTTATTTATTTATTTATTTATTTATTTATTTTTTTTTTTTTGTAACCACTCTCTCTATCTTTTTCTTTTTTCTTTTTTCAATTACTACTGATATTTTACCGGGCTCAACAGCGAGTACGACACGTCCCAAATAGCACGTCTGCAGGAAATTTATATCACAAAGAGTATGAAATTATACCCACGACGAAGGTGGGAATCGAACTCGCGACTTCTTGCATTGTGCGGTGGTAGCTGTCGGAACTAGCACTTCTGACAGCTCAACCACGAAGCCCCAACCATTTTTGTTTGTGCTTTTATTTGTATTGAAACATCTTATGATTTAGTAGAATCAGTTGGGGTAAAGGAAAGTTTCTTTCACCCCATCTTAACGTTCCCCTTAGTTTCCAGTTGGAGGTAACATATGATCATAATTTTGTTATGATGAAAATATGTCTAGTGCTCAAACGCTAGCTATCATCTGTAAGTAGCATGTAAAAAAATAGGGATAATACGCTTAATATATGGGTTCATCATCAGTTGAAATATTTATCATAAATGAAAAGCATATTTGTGTGTAATAGGCGTCATAACCGGTCTGTCAGTTTTTGCCTGCATATTTTTATGTCTTGTTCTCTGCTTGGTGTACTGTAAAAGTAGGTTCTAGGCGACTACGCTGAACTTTATGCTGCATACCAAACACAGTTGATTTGCTCAATCGTGCAAATATAGTTAATTTTTTACAGCTAAAATTGTGTTAGGAAAAAGAATGCATGAAGCTTTTCTTTACTGCTAGTGTTGCTATCACTATTAATTATATCGCTTATACGCCACCTATGTAACTAAACTTTGTTTGGGTTTATTGGCAAGAAAGAGCATTAAATTTAGATTTAAAATTAATAATTATTACGTTTTCCCAAATTTTTGAGATGTGCCACTATTGTCGCCGGTAAGCGAAAAATGAGCGTTGTGTGTCACTAATATGTGCATATTGATAAACTTATGTCATTATTGAAGCCTTCGAGAGCTTTAAACAGTTCTTTAAAAAATCCTTCATCAACGTAACATGGAGTAACTCTCACCTATCAACTCATCAAATAAAAATTGCTTCTCAAATATCGATCTTGTATAGAAAATTTAACACCTTCTCTAAAATTATTTGATAATGTATTTTTAACAACATTTATATAAACTTCGATGTTCGGCCAGAACAATATTTATGGCAAGTGGCGCACACAAGGGAGGGGTTTAAGGGGCCTGGACCCCTCCCATAGGTCTTGCTTTTTGTCTGGGATTGTTTACGACTGCATGTATTTTGTATGTAAAATAATTTCAATGGTAACAATAATTTCAGCTCTAATAAGTGAAAAAATAAAATCCTCATGTTAAAATTTTTTTAAAAAATACCGTGCACTTTTCCTATAACTTATTGCTTGTAAGAAGCAGAATGGTGCTTATAAATGAGTAGACTGTAATAATCACGTTTTTAGTTTTGCAATTGCAGATTAAAATGAGATTCTATGAACTTGAATCCATTTTTTAATTATGACAAAAGTAAAAGCGTAAATTATTTTGCTTTCTGGTTATTTATTTAAGAATATTTCAATAAATAATGTTTATTTTTTGATTGAATTGTTTATTTTTTACGGTTTTTCGTTTTCGGGAATCGATAAAATCAAGTCAATATGTTTGACGACATATTGGGGTATGATATGAGAATGAGACTTTCGACCTTGGAAAATTCCTGTGTGCGCCACTGCTTATGACATTCTCGAAACCTTCATGAATTTAAAACATGTCTTTGAAAAATCCATTCCCAGCGTAAAAGGGGGTAACTCTCCCCCGACAAATCACCAAACAAAAATTGACTCTCAAATATTGATCTTGAATAGAACATTTGTTTCTATTTACACCCTTCTCTAAAATTATTTGATGAATAGCGTAATTGTCCGTCTTATGAAGAAGACTTGATTATTGTAGAGTAACATTAATTATGTAACTGAGGAATGTTCTCCAAATGGGGATATTTATGATCACTTGGAAGTTTGTTGGATTGCCGAGCGTTGCAGTTCCCTGCCCGACTTCATCAATGCAGTTGAGATATTAATAAATTATGTCTTGGAATGTGGAATGGGGGTATAATTATATGGAACTTCCGTTGTGTGTTTTGTTTCCCCCAAATTCCCGATTTTGACACATCAGAAGCAATTATTTTTGTGTTATCGTGACATTTTGATAACAACTGATCCATGTTTTGCGTTAAATTTTTAAAACTTTGCAATTAGATTTTCTCGGTATACTAGCTGTGAAGTATTTCTATGGATATTTATGTTTGTATGATGACTGCATGGTTGTACGGTTGAATGTTGACTGCATTGCTGTACGGTTCAATGTATGAATGAAAGACTTGGGCACGCATAATAAACGTTTTTGGTAGTGAGTTATGAAATTTTATTGTGCTTGTTTGTAGAAAATTTAAACGCGCGTTTTTCCGTGTCTGTATCAGCACTCTCGGTTTCTTTTTTTGTGTGTGTGTGTGTGTGTGTGTGTGTGTGAAGTGCTCATTTCATGAGAATCGGACATCATCTAAATTTATCAATACTGAATTAAACTGTTGGTTACTTATGCTACGCTGGTAGCTTACGTCAAGAAAAGAGAGGTGGAGAGAGAGGGTCGCATTTTAAATTATTTGTTATTCTTATGATTTTTTTAACTTTATTTAGTTTTGGTATTTATTTATTCATTATTTTTTTCTGCTAGAGTATAAATTATAATAATGAATGTTTTCAACTTTACTTTTGAAAACTTAAAAAAAAAAAAAAATACACACATTCGGAATAAAGGTGCCAAGTATTCTCCCCTTTTTAATACTATAGAGCATTTTTTTTTTTTTTTTTTGCTACCTTTAATGTTTGGAAAAAGTTTGATCTCAGTTTAAACTCTGCCAATAAGCTTTTTGTTTTTCCAAAATTGATTGATTGAAGTACACTACATTCAACTGCGTGTATTTAGTTTACAGTAAACAAAATCAAATGAATATAAGTATTACACTGTCGTACTTATAAATATTTTTTAGATTGTGAGTCAATCACTATAAAAATTACTACAGAAACTTTCAAAGTTTAACTGCTTAAGTTTAGATCAAAGAAAAATAAACTCGTGGAGAATAAATATCTAAAAACATCCCGCGAAAAGCAGAAAAAAAATCACTGCATTTTTAAAGGGGATAAAAGTAAAAACAGCAAGGTTCTGAGTAGAAACCAAGTGACTGAGAATTTTCCATGAAAAGATATTGCCTAAAACTTAAAAAAACACAATCAAAAGCAATGGTTATAATTTTTTACAGTGTCGTAATTTGATATACAGTCTCTAAAAAGTGCAACAAATAATTTACATTTTCACATCACGTAATAATAACCTATTTTTCACTTTTAAGAAACAGCTAAAAGTAGCCTCATTATTTTCCAGCCTATGATTAAACTTTTTAATGATATGCAACTTGCAAACAAAGCAACTCCAAAGTATTGGCAGTATTGTGGTTCTAAGGAAAACGTGTAAAATATAAATATAATAATTTAACAAGAAGTTTGTCTCAATAATATATCTTCCACGAGAATAAAGCATCTTCTTGGTGACGCACAAAAAAAAAAAAAAAAAAAAAAAACCTCAGAAAGTCGTTTAATGTTCCTGCAATAATTTGTAGAAATATTTTTTTAAATGGTTAATTAGTTGATTATAAAAAAATTATAAATTAATAAATAAATAAAAACATTTAAGGAAGTCTGAAAATATGTTTTACTGTAGACTAAACTGTTTTTTAACCTATAAAACTTATCCTTTTTGCGTGCAAATGACGATAACAAAATGCAAATCATGTCGGTTCTTTTCTTGGCATTGTTCTTTAAATGCAGTTCTGTTTTAAAATTTTATAATCCATACAAAAGTCTGCTTTTGCTTTTTTGATAAAACCATTACTTTGAGTTCCAAAACCATCACTTTACGTAGTAAAATTAGCTTAAGGGGAGAAACTCAGTATATACTCGATTTCTCCTTCAATCCCTCGAAGCTAATTTTTTCCTTACGTCTCTGTTTTCTCTTTTTTTTTTCTTTTCACTCTTTTTTTTTTTTTTTCTTTTTCGTCCTCTTCACAGATCCTTTTAAAATGGGAAATACGATACCATACAATCTCCAGGTCCAAAAGAAGGGGAAGCTAAACGCTGTTTAGTCGAAAAGTGAGGGGTTTCGGTGTGTATTTCTTTTACTCTACTTGTTCTCTTCCCTATGGATTGCGAATTGCGGTAACTTTTGTCTGTCGTTTTAGAATTCTTTCAGTTACAAAGATGTGTTTTAAATGTTTAAAACAAAGGTTTTAATTTTTTTAAATGATCATATAAAAATATTGTCGACGCTTGCTATTTGTTTATTTATTTATTTATTTTATACGTTGAATTGCTTATAGGATTACGAGTAATGACTACTTTAAAAAAAAATCTGCTACTTACGTATTTAACTTTTTTCTGACTATCATCAAGATTAAAATAAGAGACCACTGCCTTCTTAATGATATCTTTAAATTGGAATTTTACTCTCTTGTGAAACAATTTCATGCAAGATCTACCTATCGATGTAGGTATACTTTTGTATAAGTATCTATTTATCGCACAAGTTTTGAAAAATATACAATCAAACGTGATTAATTTTAATATTAATATCTATCTCTCTCTCTCTCTCTCTCTCTCTATATATATATATATATATATATATATATATATATATAATTAGGTTTAATTGTTTTTTCTTTCAAAGTCGAACATGTTAACACTTCAATACCGTCATAAAACCAAAAATTAAATTTGTTTCACTTATGCCAGTAATGAATTATAGGGTATATCTATATCTCTATTTGCTCTATATGTACCACTTTATTATACATAAAAATCCATTAATATATATTTATATATTTGTCTTAATAATAGCTAATTAATTTGCCATATAAATTTATTTATTTATTTTTATTTGTGTCTATCTAACTGTCTGTCTATCTATGTGTGTGTAAAAATAAATAAAAACCCTCTCCATGAAGAAGTTTTTGCTGTGCCGCTGCAAAAAGTAAATTTGTTTGTGCGAAATAAAAATATAGCACCTTTTTTTTTAAAAAAAATTATTATTTAACTTAGAAAATTGTCATTACGGTCCTCTCTAAGATGTTTAGATCAAGAGAAATACCAACTAATTACGACAGCAAAGTGCTGCAAGTTTAGTCCTCAATAAACATTTAGAGAACATTTTTAAGAATCATATTTTAAGTTCAAAATATTCAAGATCATTTTATAGTCTCTTGCCAATATATTTGTTAATCTGTTTATTTATTTTTATTTTATTTATTTATTTACTTTAATTTTTTTATATTATTTACATTTCATTTAGTCATTTGTTCAATTATTTTAAACTTTTTTTTAAAATTTATATTTCATTTGCTCATTTATTTTATTTTATTATTTTTATTTTATATACTTATTTTTTTATATTTCATTGTTTTATTTACTTATTAAGCATATCTTTATATGCATGCATTCAAAACCTGAAAACCTAAATATGCAGAGTTATGTTTCATTTACCATAAAAAAATTCTTCATGGACTCTCTACAATTTCATTTTGTAAAAGTTTTCCAAAGCAGGAAAGAAAATTTAATATAGCTCAAACACACACACATCGCTAAGAATATGCAAAAGTGAACGATGAATTGATTATTTAAATACATATTGAAAACAGGAAAACTGAGTGTAAGATTACTCCTGTGTGTCTACAATGAGGGAATAGTCCTATTCGAACCAAACTGTTTTATATTTTCAAGCTCTTGGCCAGGACGCAAAGTTTCGCAAGTTTCTTTCTTTTTTTTTTTTAATTTTAGCAATTCTTTCAAATTCTAAAGACTGAAAAAATAATAACACCATAGACCCTGAAAAGAAATCGAAAATTTACATGAATCCTTGTCTATCAAGTGGATTTGATTTTAGCAACCTTTGACAAAAAGATTTTCAGACAGAAAATGTGCAAAAAAGGTTTTTTTTTAAAATTTTGTTGCTATATATCATTTGTGTGTATACACATGTATATATATTTTTTCAAGTTATGGTTAACCTTTTGCAGACCCCTTCCTGTGAAATTATGGGTGAAATAAGTTAATTTTTACTTATAAAACGTCCATAACTTCTTCCATACTACTTACCGCTCTCATACATCCGCTCCAAATCCGCCTTTCAGTGGCTATCTAAATTTGAAAAGTTTCCTTTCAAATAGCGTTTTATTTTTTGTCCACATTTTGTAACATTAACAAGACATTATTCACCAACAGAAAATTATTTTACATAAATCATGACATCTTTCCAAAATAATACCTTTTACGAAAAAGATGATTTTCACGCAATACCACTCGAAATTCAATTTTATTTTAGCGAAAAATGATCGCCCAGTGATCTCGCTTAATTGAATAAGAAAATAAGCGAAGCAATTTTTCGCATCCTAATGAACAATAAAATTCATTTGCGTTTAATTGAGCCGCTGAAAGACATTTTAGATGATGCAGAAATTTGTCCGGCTAGTCGAACTTTAATAAGAATTTCTAATGCGAAGAAAGTAAATTTCAATTTTTAAAGTTTAATAAGCCTCTCATTCATCGCGAAGAAAAATATATAAACTGACTCCGACTTCGCAATTAAAAGTTAGCTCTTTGCGAAAACGAATAAAATAATTCCGCTTAAGCTTGTACATTTGTTAGGAAGCCTGAGATTTTCATTAACTCTCTGGTCGGGAGGAGAGGAAAAAAATAAAACTCGCTTAAAAAACGGCAACTCTGATACAAGCTGATGAGGGGGGAGGGATGGAAACGAAAAGTGGATTAACATTAAAAGAAAAATGTTCCAGTACAAGTTCTAAAGCTAAAAATTCTAATTATTCCGTACACTGAGTGTGAGTGATGTCGAAAAAATTGCTCGCGGAATGTTTTTAAAGTTGTTTTCCAAGTTGATTTTTCTCCGGCTTGTTGTTTCATTCGCGTAAAAAATAATAAATTCCGCTCTTTCATTTTCATAGACTGTCTCGAGAAATGAAAAAAATGTATCACTTTTAAGTTTTGATGTCAAATCAAACGTGGGGGACGACGGTTTTTTTATTTATTTATTTTTTATACGTATAAAGAAGGATGATTATTAAAATTAAAGTTGCCACTAATGTAGAATTGCGCAAAAAAGAGATTTTCGTTTTCAATAAAGCTGAATGTTTTAAAGCGAAAGTGAAATGTTTTAACGCAAAGAAAATAATAACCTGCCAGTGAAATCTCTGTAATAGCTATCTAATTAGAATGTTGGCGACGAGAAATTTGCATTTTTATGTGAAATAAGAGTGGCTTCTGCTCAGAAGTAAGGCTTAGATAAAATCTATAGCGTATAAACTGCAGTTGTAAGTTAAGTTTTCGTGTATGCTTCACCAGCAATGCGCATTATGTGTTAAGATAAAATCTACATCACTTTTGGCATGCGTACAGCTGGGAAATGTTTTCTTTGACTCGGGTATTACAGTTCCGTATTTAAATAAAACATAAAAAAAAAAAAAACATTCTGTGTTTTGTTTTCATGAATGCAATTTCGCGCTGAGATGATATTTTTCTTTTTGACTTTGACGACTATCAACTATCAGAAATAATTGAGAATTCTGTTCAAAAAACTGATTAGTCGTATAACCGAACAATTACTGGAAAAAAGACTGTAATAGTGCCTTTGAAGCCATATGAAAAAAAAAAACAGTGGTATCAATCACGACACGATCAGTGGTATCTGTCACACATCTTACAAATACTGCAGAAAATATCTGATCAGACGGGATCTGAAAAAACCGCAAAAAGAATTTTTACATAGTGAACGAATTTAAATTTGCCGACTGGAGTGCTTTTTGGTTAACTGATAACTCTGTTGATTGTTGTTTGAGTTGATCGGTATTTGGAAAATTGATATGTACCTTGATTTTTGTCACTAAATTAGTCACATGTGAATGATGTATTTTGTGATAAAGTTGCACGTTAGAGTACTAACGTGCAACGATAGCAGAAGCAAACTATGCTCTACAAGAATCGAATAAGGTTTCATCCATAAATGAGTTCACACATTCAAGAGTGGTGTTCGCAAAATTCTGGCAGTTTGTAACAAGGGGGAGAGAGGGTGTAACAAGAAGTGTGACATCACACATTTTGGGTGACATAAAAGTATTTTTATAGCAATATGTGTGTAAAATGTAGGGTTACATGTAACAAGAGAAGGGGAGGAATATGGTGAAATGTGACACCTTGTGACAAAGAGTCTCGACAAATATGTTGAAAAAAGTGTGACATCATTTATATATATGGACATCCTCAAAATACCTTTGTGCTGAAAAGAGAAAGATAATACAACGTTAAAATGCACAAATTTACATCAAACGCAGATACAAGTTTCAGGGTTACAAATGAACTCTTTTTTTCAATGAAAAAGAAGTAAGCTTATGAATCACATGTTTTACCTTGAAAAGGATGCATCTTATAAGCATGAAACATGAGTCAGCAGTTTCTTGAAAATTTACGCATTTTAACGGTGTATTAATATTTTTTATGTTGTACGTCTTTTGACAAAAACTGCTTTTAAAACGCTCGAAAGTAAACCTCCTGTAAAAATGTACGTGGCATTTTCTATTACCATAACTATTGTATTATGTGTTTCTCCGACATCTGGCTCAACTTCCCTCCGACTTTTTAAATCTTAAAATCATCATTACAGTTTTTAACCTTTTTTAGAACTATGCTGATTTTAAACTAGGAAATATTTAATTTATATGTAAAATTTATCTATACGAATAAAATATTGTTGTTATTGTTACTGAAAATGCACTTATTGCGCTTTAATGGAGTTAGAATAATAGTTTCCCTTTAACCGTTTGTGTCAATTACAATTAATCTGCCGTTACCGTGACCACCACAAGAAACGCGTCCGCTCCGTTTAGGAAAACTCATTTGTAACTTGGAAAGAAAAAAATCTCTTATTAACAGATAAAAATCCGATATATGGCAACTAAAGTAGCTTTGTTTTTTTAAGGGGGAGGGGACAATACATAATGCATATTTTAGCAAAAAATACATACGTGACATGATAAACTTAGAAAAATCAAATTGAAAGAATACGAATTTTGTGAAAAATAAGTTCCAAGTACTGAAATATTACCATAATTGAACATTCCTGATAAGCTGTTTACAGCAATACAAACATAATAAACACAGATCATTATTTTGTGCAGCTTACAAGTAACTTTTCAAAGCTTTTAATTCGTGGTTTGGTGAATTGTATAACGTTATATATGTTGTTTACAGTAACATTTTGTAATTAACAGAAAGTGCTGCCTTTTTAATAGTGAAATCAAACTAAAGAAAAAACACAAAGCTCGTTTTTTGAAACCGAAGAAGCGTTTATAATTCGTGTGTTGCAGCACAAGCGCAAACAGAATTTTCTCCTTCTTTTTATTTTGAAAACAGTTCTTACGTGTAAATAATATATCTGTACCTCAGAGCCAGAAGGACGTAAGTCACATTATGTTAATTTTACAGGAGAGAGGAAACACTTTTTTCTGGCTCATGAAAAGGATAGGACACGCACTCTTTTAACTCTCGTAAAAAACTAAAAAGGATCTTTTTAAAGAATTACGTTCACATGGCTTGATGCGGAATTGGCTTCTACATAGAATTCACTAACTAAACGGAAATTACAATTTTTGAACTTACGTCAGTCTGGCTCTGAGGTGCAGATATTAATGTAGGGGAACATGGGGCAAATTGAAAGGGTGAAATACTTTCTTTGCTTTTAGCTCCACCTATCTGGTATTATTTTAACAATATAGTACCATATGTAGTTCATTCTAGTCAGGAAAAATAATATACCGCCGAAGATTAAAGCATTTGGTGATACAGGCAATTTTTAAAAAATGATACTCATATCGTAATAGTTTGTTGCAAGTTACAAATTATTTTTGTTACTATAAAATGATAAAGTTATTGCTATTAACATTTTAAATATTAATTGAGATTTCCTAGTATTCAATGCAGTATTGATTTAATTAATATTAAGCTTATTTGTATTTTAAATAAATTGTACAATTAGTCAAGTACATACGGGGCAAAGTGGATGGGGCAAAGTGAAATAGTTTGTTTCATTTACTCACTAAATCATTTAACACAAATCACTTACGTTTTCATTTATTAATTAATTCATTTACAGTCCTTCATTTAGTAATTCACTTATTCATTCATACATTCACTTATTTTCTTATTCATTCATACATTCACTTATTTTCTTATTCATTCATTCTTTTACTCGCTGATTTATTTTTCTTCATATATTAATTGATTTATTCATTTTATTATTCATTTATTCATTCAACCTTTTATTTACTAATTCTTTTGATCAAAAATATATTTTATAATCGAATAGAAATTATTTCAATAGAAAACTATTTTATTTTTCACTTTGCCCCATAGAAAAAAGTGAACATTTTCCACTTTTTTTAAGACTCAAATTTATTGCCAAAATTAAAAAATACAGTTTCGGCGCAGGTTTTATTATAAAATAGAATGTTCCTTCTTTATGTACTGTAATTTTCAAAATCGATTTTCAATTTCTTCATTTTGAAAAAGATTAGTCATCTTAACCATTTCAATTTGCCCCACATTCCCCTATGAGTGGCAGGCGCGTCTAAAATCAAGGCAGGAAGGTTAATCCCCAAGTTATCCTTCCTGAGTCCCTGTGTTTCAGCATTCAGTGATATTTATTTGAACATATTTTCCCCTCATTAGTATTTACCCCCTCCCCCCCCACACACACACCGCCCGCCTGCCATGTGTATTGTAGACATTTGCTTACTTTCTTCTCGTTTAATCGTGGTTTTTTTTCCCCTGTTTTGTTTAAACTTGAAAATAGGTTTAATGTATAGCTACAGTATCGCTGAAACAAACAAAAAAAATGTCTGAAATAAATTAAATAATTAAGTAACTATCGAAAAATTAAAGATTTCAAAGCAGGAATTTGATGTGACGAAATGTGTGCCAGTGTAGGCCTGTTTGTCTTTCCCACTAATAATTTCAGAGGTGACAGTTCAATTCAAAAAAAGGTTTCATTAAGAATTTAATAAATACCTTTGTGCTTGAAAAGTGAAAGAAAATAAAATATCGTTAAAAGGAACGAATTTGTAAGAAGGATTCTTTGTTCGAAGGATCTCGGCCATTGTACTTGATTCTCACATTATTTCGATTTGAACAATTTTTCGTTCAATTTTATTCAGTTCTTAAAACCTTAACACTGGTGCCTTCGGAGAAATAGGAAAGATGGACTTGCTTCGGAAAAACTTTATTTGAAGGAGCTCTTATATTCCTAAAAACATTTTTACATTAATTTGTCATTTAAAAGGTATTTTTTGAGCAATTCAAATACTTTTAATAATAGTGTCTGTTGAAGAAATTCAGACCTCTTTAGCTAAAAACAAATAACACTAAAATTATTATAAAATTGAAAAACCGAGAAGAGCGAAGGATTTATGAAAAAAAGCTATAGACATAAATTTGCAGTTAATGTTGTAAATAAATTTCAGGTCACAAGACTTCTTCACAGTACGATGAAACACTGCAAAAACTAGTTCATTTAATTGAAAAAAATACTCTATGCTTCAGCAGATAAATGTTTCTCCTTGAGGATACTTTACGTATCCTCAAGGAGAAACATTTATAAAACACATTTCACCAATTTTAACTGCGCGTATGTGACTTAATGAATAAATAAAATAACCACATTGCTCTTTCTGATCCCAGATTCGAAGGTTCTCTACCGTTTGAGAGATTCCTCCGCAATCTCTACAAGCACAAGATTTAGTGCCAATTAGTTGATAGTACAAAAAGTAATAAAAATTCTAGGGTGTACGAACACAAAGGAAAACTTTGCATAAATATAATGAGAACGATCATGCTGATAAGGCAAAATAACTCTTGTTTCAAGGTCAGACATTCTAGACCTTTTTTTCCGCTTGAAATAAAATCTATGTCTCTTCCAGAAGCACAAAATTCAAGATGAATCATTCTCCTCTAAAAATTTCACTTTACTAGTAAAGACTTCAATTTTACGAGGTTTTAGGTGAAAATACTCGAAGTAAAAATGAATCATTTTTTTTAGAATGCGTTTTTTAAAGACATGACCGACATGTAATGCTCGCAAAGCAATACTATATAGAATTAATTATGACTTTCTATAATTTTTGAAAAAGCAGGATATTGTTACTATTCTTTACGGCCATGGTTACCAGGGATCTTCAACATTTTTTATTCGAGGGCCACATTGTAAGGTTTTGGAGAAGAGGCGTACTAACAATACAGCAATATTTCAGTTCAGATGGTCTAATTTGCACTAGCCCCCTCCAACCCCCCCCCCCCCCATCCATAAACTCACGATTTTTTTTTTCTTTTTTTTTTTTTTTTTGAGCAGTCACGATCGTTTATTGCTTTTATTTGACTGTTTTCTTGGCGTCCTATCATTTTATTTTCTCACCGCCACCATCCGCACCATCACCGTCGACCGGCTCCTCACGATGCTGCTCCTTTAGTGAAAGCCGTCTCCAGGTTGCATCCATATCCTACACACGCGCGCATACATACACAACTACACACACGCACACGCACACATACACACCTACAAACACATACACACACAAACACATGCACACACGCATACATACAGATACCTACACATACACACCACAACATACATACACACATACACACAACTACCCACACATTCATGCCTACACACAGACACAAACACATATGCCTACACACACATACCCACCCCTCACACACACATTCATACACACAACTACCCACACACTTATGCCAGCACACAGACACAAACACACATGCCTACACACATACACATACCCCTACACACAAACACACATACCCCCCACACACAAACACACACGCCTACATACACACACTCGAGATTGCGAAAAACATAATTTGAATTCAAGATGTCAAAGTTCTAATTTTTTTTTTTTTTTTAATTAAGCGCTCAATGGTCGTTTCTGTGATTTTCTGGATTTAGTTTTCTTGAAAAATGCTTAAAAGGAAGTATATTATCAGATATAAAAATGCTTTCTTCAGTTTGTAAATTTTCCACGGGCAGGACAAAATCTGTTCGCGGGTCTGACGTGCCCCCGGATCATAGGTTGGAGACCCTTGGCCTAGTGGGTAAGGTGATGAATTCAGCCTCAAAAGGCTACGGGATCTGAGCTCAACGTCGCTAAATGTCTATCGAATACGTGCAAAGTACCTGCTTGTTAAATACGTGAACCTAAAAATCTGCTCTGGGGCTAGCAGTTAGCTTGAGTTCAGAGTTACTGGAGGCTTTCTTTACCCTTCAGAGCTATGCCTAAATGGTGCAGGTGGGGATGCTTTTATCAAGGTTGAAGTCAGACTTCTCCCCATTTGGGAGCCTCACTTTCATAGGAGTCGCTCCCTTTTGCCTTAAATCCATGCTCCCTATGTGAATGGGGCATGGGTCTCCCAAATAGCATTGTAGCAACATCAGGAACTTGTCTTTCTAAATCTCTTTGCTTTAGCATTGTACCTAAAATAGCGTTTTCCCGTAAATGAGATTTTTCTCGTGGTAGACGTTATTTTTAGTTTTATTACCTATGACTGGCAAAAAATATATTAAGCCATGTGATTGGTATTGACAGGAAAGCAGTAGGCTAATATGGGCACCAATTTTTAGAATTATAACTATCATTAAATGTCTTGAAGAAGTTTTTTTTTTTTTTTTTTTTTTTGTAAAATAAATAAAGATATCATACGGAACAGTCATAAATTAGTGCAATGATTTGTTTACCCAGTTATTACTGCATGATACACCAATGTTACTTGCCTGTATTGTTCTAAAATGTTATGTTATATCGTATATAATATCGTTGCATTGTATCGTATAATAATCATAGTGATATAATTGCATAAAACAAGTGGCAATATTTATTGTTCAAATTTTTTTTTTTAGTTTTGCTATAAATTTCTGTGTATCATATATCTATTTCGTTATTGGTATATGCTATAGTTATGTATCTGTTAAAATCATACAAGTATATTCTAAATGCTAATACTTGGACTAGATGACTGAAAGATGTAAACTAGTTCCAATTAAATTGGCAAAATAATTGAAAGGGGTTGGTTTTGAAGTGCTGAAATAATTTGAGACTACTACTTCCTTAGTAATAGTTCACCGAAACCATTTTCATAATATTTTCGCTCAAAGTAGCTGGCTGGTGAACCTATGTTTATTTTGAAACAACGTATCATTGACGTATTTATTGACTCATTTATTAATTAAACAAGGATTCCTTATTCTTTTCAATCTACTAAGTTTGATATTCCAATGATCTTCTGATTTTTCATTCGTTATTCAAATTTGCAGAAAATGAATAGCATGCATCGAAACCCTACATTTGGCTCATACTGTTGCCTTTACACACGCGGCCAAATGGAACTTCACATAAATCAATCATAAAATACTATTCGGTTGTCTGTGGCGGGTTTCCGATCCCACGACTTGTCCGTAGTTGTATGGCAATCCTAAGGCTTATAGCAGAAAAAGTAAGGAGGTGTTGCAAAAAAGGTGAAAAAACAATACCGAGAGACACTGAAATGAAATGAGCAGCAGAGTAAAATGAAATTCACGATTGTTTTTTTTTTTTTTATTCTTCGTCATAACCCTTGACATGACTACTTAACCGCAGTCATTCAATAATGATAAAGGAGTGTATGTTTCCACGATCCTTCAATGAAATTAATTTATGAGTACATTATGTGAGTTATTCGCGAGATCCCGTTTGATTTGTCAAACCATTTTCAAAGTTTCTCTTCTAATGCCTTGAAAATTTTAAAGTTAAATTTAAAGTGTTAAATTAACTTTTGATAGACATTAAGCACATCTTTAAAATATAATTATTTGAAAAGTCCAAAAAACAGCTGTTTAAAAGGAAACAGTCAAATATTTAACTTTCATTTCCGCAAGTCGAGCAGTTTTGATTAGAAAAAGTTGCTTGAAAATAGGACTGAAAAAAAAAAAAAAAACACTTAGTTGCTTAAAATGTCGTGGAAAAACTTTTGTGAATTATTTGCAAAAAAAAAAATAGATTCGTCCTCTGAATGTCAAAACTTAGCTATCATGTAACAAAAATGCCCATACTTTGCTTTATGCTTTAAAATTTAATCACCAATGTGTAGATATTAATTCAATATGTTTTGGTTCAGTCAAATGCGCTTGATTTAAATTGAATTTAAACTGAATATCTTATAAAACCATGTGGTGTACAGGATATTGGGGTAACGATGGTTATTTTTCAAATTCGATTTCAAACGCATAAGATTCGCTGGTACTTTTATATAATTGTTAAATAAAATATTTTTTCCAGTTCCGAAAATTGCACTGTTATTGAATTAAAATTAGTTTTTAAAAACTCGTGCCCCTTATATTTTTATTAAATTTTGTTACTGGTCAACTCGTTTTAAACCTCATTAATGTATTTCATTATTAATAACATATATTGACTGCCGCCCACCTTGTCTAGTGGTCAGAGATGTCTGACTGAGACAGGAAGGTCCGGGTTCGAATCTCGGCTCGGGCATAGACGTACTTTCTCTCTCCTGTCCTTGTCCTTCCTTTGTGTGAATATGTCTGTGAATGGTTGCCTACCCTATCAACGGGTCCTTATGGCATGTGTATACTGTAGAAGTCGGACTTCACACCAAATTACGGTACAGTTGGAAAAGTGAAGCAGAGCACCCCAAATTGCCAGAACAGCTGGCACACGACAACAACATATATTATCTGATATAATATCTAAGGGCCCCAACTGTCACGATTTTACACCATAGAACTTTAAATTCAAGATTTTTTTGAAGAATATATATATAAATATATTCTTTATTCAAACGAACTCAAAATGTGACTTTAGAATCCTTAATTTGTGAAGAATTTCGGACTTTCCATTTTCCCCTCTTGTTCTGAGGATAATCAAGTACTCTCTGAATATATTCTCTGTCCTGACCTTGCCCCCTCCCTCTAAAGCTAAGCACTATAGGTGCGTTGTGAATTTGGTAGTCCATTGATGAAAAACGTATGATAAGAACCAAGAAAGTCTTTTTTTAGTTTTGTTTTTATGATTATCAATACTAATATATTGGTTATTGATAATCATTACTGTAAATCTTCCGGGAAACACGAAAAAAACTAATTAGTTATTTGTTTCAAAACTTTGCAATATTCTTTCACTTTTAGTAGCTAATTATAAATGTTGAACCGTTTGATAAAATTCAAAAATAAATAAAATTAAAATAAAGCACCCACACACATTTCAAAGTCGATTCGTGGGGAAAACTTCATCAGTTGAAAAATTGTATTTTTCTAATTCAATAACGTGTTTCCCGAAAGTTTATTACACATTTTTTCAAATTTAATTTTGCATGGGCTGATCTCTTTGTTTTAACTTCATTACGTCTTTCATTTTCTCATTCGATTTATTCTTAATTTATGTCATCTGTTCAATATTAATTCACTAAACCGAAATCATAAAGCAATTATACTTGATTTAATTCATATTGCATTATGTTTCAAGCCTGAAATTAAATAATGTTCTTTATTTACATTATTAATATTTTGGTTTCACACCTTGAGACAAGAGCTGCTATCCAGTTCCAAAACTGAAATGGGACACTGCAATATGATTGATTCATTTAGGGGAATGACGTCATTGGCAAACTTCGTTTTTTGTTGTTGTTTTTTATTAACTTAATATTGCATCAAGTTTTATGGCTGAACGTAAAGAATTTTGTCTACTTTTTAAGTGCATCATTAGTATTTTGCTTTTTTTGATACACCTACAAACGAAACTGCTACCCAGTTTCGAAATTGAAATTGGATTGTGAAATATATGATTGATTCCTTTGGTAAGCATCATATGCAATATGCAAACTAAGAAACATTCGTTACCCCTTCTTTGTCGCTAGCTACAAAAATTCATTAAACATATTGCCGAGGGGAGGGGGAACTTTTGCTGTATTATTTGAAAAAATTTACAGATTCCTGATAAAAAAAATTATAAATTTGTTTTTCATTGCATAAATTTTCATCTGTAAAAACTACTTATTATTTCCGTCAGAAAATAACCGGTTTTAAGTGAAATGTTTTGGTTTAGAAGTGGAATAAGTTTTGGAAAAGGTAAAATTTTAGTCAGTTCTTGTTTGAAAATGTTTCTCCTCAAAAAAGGCACACTGCATTCAATAATGTACTCTGAAGCAGTGGCGGAGCCCTGAAAAAAAAAAAAAAGGTGGGGGACGCCTACAAATACGAGCCAGGGCCGTCGAGAAGGGGGGGGGGGGCAAGCCTATGCATTGCATACGGGCCCGTGAGAGATTGGGGGGTCCGCGAAGCTGGCCTAAGAAAAAGAAAAAATCCCTCCCACCACATTTTTTTCTTTCTTTAAAAAAAAAAAAAAAAAAGCTTTTTAGTTTGAAGAAACTCTTTCTCCTAGAGATTACAAGTTTTCAATCTTGCAAGTTCGAAGTGAGATTTTTTTTTTTTTTTTTTTTTTTTTTTTTTTTTGTCCTTATCTTCAGAGCCCTCTATCGACTCTATCAACCAAAAATAAATATGATTTTTTTTTTGCGTAAATTGCAAGGCTAAAAAAATATAAATAAAAAAAAACGCTTATTTCTAAAAGATTACCAGAATTTTAGTGAAATTGACAAGGGGTAAAAAAAAAATTTAAAAAAAAAAGCGCTTGCATTTTTAGCGTTCGAAACTTAAAGCATTGGCAAACGGCTCAGTTTGATGAAATATTTAAAAATATGTATTGATTTGAGTTTTAAGTTCAGTGATACAAAATGAAACTAATTCTAGCGTTTTTTTCAATAGTAAAAACGGTTGCCAAATTTGGGAAAACATTTTGGACGAAGCACTTCTCATCAAATGTCTAAAAGGGGCACTGTTAAATCACTCAAGGATGCCCACCTAGGGGGAGTCAGGGCCATTAAATTCTTTTGGGAGAGGGGTGCCCTTTCACTTGGGGGGAGGGGGATGAGCTCCCCTGTGTCACTGTATTAATTAGAATCAGTGTTGAATTTACATATAAGCTAAACAAGCTATAGCTTTAGGTGAACTTTCTGGATGGTTAGGGTGTTGCTTTCGCATTAATACCTATTTTTAAATATTTCCACCATTTCTTTTAAAGAATTTTATGAAATGTTTAATCTAGATCATTTTTCAATTGATTCAGCGTTGTGTTTTTCGGTGGGTAGGAGGGGTAACCAAAACTAACGGGTCGAAAAATAAAATATGTAACCGAAAGTCGATGTGAGAAAGTGATAGACTGTGCGTCATATCGTTTCTTCTCTCTCGCTCTTCCTCTCTGTCGATAAATATCATCGATTTGTTGAACCAAGGGCAATTTTTCTTTTGTATTGCCTTAATTTGCAAAAGAGTACATAAGTTTTAAAAAATAATGTATTTTGTTCTCCTATTTTTGCTGATGTTTTTGTAGTTCGAATTACCTCTTATAAGATCTCAAAATGCAGAATTTTTTAATGCATTTTTCAAAAACATTTACGGGGGAGAAACCCCCGGACCCCATCAAATTTGAGGTATTATACCCTCAACTCAAAGGAAGTCCCTGTATAACTCTCCTGAAAACCCTCCTCGTCCAAGGTAAAAAAAAAAAGAAAAAGACAATATAACAAAACATTATTTAAAAACACATTCATGGCTACACTGCAAAAAATAATTGTTGTTTTTACAGTAATATACTACTTTTTCCTACAGTTTAATACTGCTCTTCTAAATAACAGAAAAAAACTGTAAAACTGTTTTAGATTGCGCAAAACGATGCGCAAAAGGTGTTTCTTTTCATACGGGAAGAGAAACTAATGAATTCAAAGTATCGACAGCCATGTTAGTTATTTTTCGGGTGTGCTGAGACAGGACTGCTCAGCTGTAATCCAAGTTAAAGGTAAGTGCTAGTAATATTATTCATTCCCTTTTCTCAAAATGTAGTTTTTTTTTATCATCGATAATGTATGTAAAATAACAGTATTTATTTTGAAATCATAATTCGTATTCCAATATTCGTTGACGTTGACTTTGCAATTTCTTTTAGTTGCTAAGTTGTAGCGATTGCTTTATAGCAAAAATCCGAGTAGTTGTTGTGATTCTGAATATTTTACTGCCCGTATGATAGTTTTTAAACATTTTCTGAAACTCAAATTTGATTTAAAAATAAATCAGTTCCTTTCTTTATCGTTTTTAAAGTTATTAGAACATTAGATTTTGTTTACGATAATATTTTGTGTTATATAGCATGTGAGTACTTAAAATTTAAATTCTTATGTCTTCTAGTAAATTTTTAGCGAATCGCGATTGACTTCTTCCTTCTGTTTTTTTTTTTTCTTTCTTATGTTCAGTTTTAAATTCTTTAACAGTTTGCATTTAACCATTTTATTGATAAACTTTACGTTATAGCAATGTAAATAAATAAAATAACAACGTGACCGAGAGACATGCAAACAGTATCAAGTTTAATGATATTTTTGTTGAAGAGTTTGCCACTCTGAAAGACTCAAAATTCTCTGAACTCTGGAGCCAGCTTTCATACTTATCTAACAAAACTAAAATAATTATAATTAAAAAAAATCATCAATGAAGCACTCCAAAAAAATAAAAAAATAAATAAAAATAAGCATCTTTAGATACAAACACGAAACCCTTGTGTTTTAAAAGTTTTATATTTGGGTCAGTAAGAAATTAAAGTTTTACTTCTGGAAAAATGCACTAATAGCATTGAAACTTGTGAACTTAAAAATAATTTTAGAAACCATATTCAATGGCACTCGATGGGAGGTCACGGGAAGTCACTATGACCTCCCCAAAACTGCCATATTGGGAACACTTTGTCTGCCGATTCGGAAAATTTGGGGACATAATTGTAACGATTCAAATTTTTGAATTCTCGAATGTCCAAATTTCATTAGATATTGTACTTAATTGTGCGTACTTAATTTGTGCATGCACCAGTATTTTATTAATCGGCAAATATGTAAGTTCCGTTCGACAAATTGAGATTTGTCATATTTTCTTCGCCTTGAAGGACATGCTCATTTAGAAAAGTAGATACCTAGAACTACAGTAAAATTTGAAACTCTTTTAACCTTGAAATCGTCAGTTTCCTTATGTTTTAACTTTAAGAACCCTTTGAGTCTTAAAGTTTGGTATCAATGCGTTTATGATGAAGACAAAAACTATATTAAAAATACTGAAAAATGTGATTCTGTACTTCACTGTCTTTCACTGCATATAAAAAGTAAAAATATGTCAGATTGTTATCCCCGTAAAAAGAAAAATTGCAGAATTTCGTTTAAACCTGTAACGGAGATTCAAGCCAAAACCGGGTAAGATCTTTTGCATTTAAATGCGCTGGGTTCCTTAGCAGTTGAGTTCTTTAGGGGGGGGGGATTATTTTCACAATAATAGACGATTTTTCAAAAAAGTGAGGTTTTCGAATACTTTGTCAGGTTTCAAAAGAGAACAGAGAAAATTACGGGAAAAACTCTATTTCAAAAAGAAACTTCTGAACACCCGGTTTGAAATTTAAATTAGCGACCAAAGCATAAGAATCGAAAAAACCAACAAATCCTCCATTTAACAAAGTAGCGTCATAGAACATTATAACTAAACATTAATGAATGGAATTAGAACACTTTTAAATGAATCGGGTTTGCCTCAGCAGTTTTGAGCCGAATCAGCTATGTGCTTCCACTACTTACGGACTAGAGCGGTTTTAAAAGGAAGAACCAAAACCTTTTTAAAACTATTTGAGGGAAGAAAGCCATCTATTAAACACTCCCGTGTTTTTTGGCTGTATTTTGTATATTGCACTTCTAAAACAGAAAATAAGCAAATTGGATATGAAAGCTAAACAGGGAGTCATGGTAGGATATGCGTTTTATATGAAAGGTTATAGAATTTGGGATCCCGAAAATAGTGAAGTGACAGAAATGCTGAATGTTAAATTCGATGAAAATAAATTCTGGGCGGGAAAAAAATAGGAACGGGAAACAGAGGTATACCGTTTTATTTCACTTCTGAGTAAATCTGAAGTAGAAGAAGAATATCCTGAAAATCATGAAATAGCATGTTGTGAGAATTAAATTGGTTGAAGAAATACCAAGGCAAAGCATATATTGACACGACGATTCTAAAGTCCGAATCGTGAAACTGAGGTTAATTGTTCTGAAAATAACATTGAATATGACCCAAAATATTTTGATTTCATTTCTGATGATAATTCAAGAAAAGTATCAGATTCTGATGAAGATAGGGGGGATAATTCAAGTAAACTAGAAACTAACATTTCCGAAGATGTAATTCCTTCGAATTTGAAACAAAGTTTGAGAATGCCAGAAAGGGAAGATTGGCAAAACGCAACAGAACAGATGAGCAGAACGAAATAATTCGCTTCAAGGCCAGACTGGTAATTTTAGGTAACAACCAGCTATTGGAGGGGGGGGGGGTACTTTTCGCAAGTGTTCTCTTCAGTAATTTCCTTTCCTTTGGTTGAGGCTTTCTTTTCAATTTTTGTGTATAAGTTACATTGGGTCCATTTCCGAGCAGATGTCTGCAATACGTATCTATATGCGGATTTAAAAGAAGAGATTTGTGAGACAACCTGAAGGGTTTGTCGGTCCCTGAAATCTAAATTTTGTCTGTAAACTGAATAAATCATTTTTATTCTGATACAGATTACGCCTCAAATCAAGACGACTGGAATATAATGCCGGGGGGGGGGGACGCTTGTAATGTTTTTGGATAGGGTACGAATAATATGGTGTACATTCAAACAAAAATACGTAGCACTCTCAACGATAGAAGCAGAGTATATTTCAGTTAGTGAACAATCTAAGGAAGTTATGAGAATAAAAAGAATTTTAAATGCCACGAAAAGAATTCAGTATTTTAGACTGATTGTCACAGTATAGAGTACTATTAATCTAGTTGCAATCGATTTTTCTAGTTCTGCAAGAAAAAATTGCAGAACTAAGCAGATTGATGTGGGGTACCATTTCCTACGGAATTTGATTGATGAAAATGAATTTGGAATAAATTTTGTTGAGAAACTAAAAATAATTTAGCTGATTGTTTCACAAAACCTTTCTGTAGGGAAAATTTACGTAAAGCTTGAATTGCAATGACATATTTTTCTAGAGTGTTTTTTTTTTTTTTTTTTGAAATGTCTCAATTATTCCATTATGTTTAAGCTATAATTTGTGCACACAAACGGATGGACTATAATATTTTTTAATTTTTTATTCATGTCTTAATGTATTTCCTTTTTTCGGTGTGCTGGCGTGCCAAGAAGGGGGAAATTTGCTAGCGAATATTTTGTTACTGTCCCTCCAGCGCACGAAGGAAAAACAATTGTAGTTGATTTCATTTTGAATTTGTGCCTGGTGATATGGTTGCGGTTAGGTATTTCGGAAAAATTTAAACTATAAATTTCATTCTAGCCGCCTGAATTTACTTCATTTAAATTTATTCACTAATGCAATATCATTTCTTTATTTTTAGTGGTATGCAAATGTAAAGAACTACGTAACTTGTGACCAGAACTGAATGGAATAATGGTTGTCTCATTTTATCAAGATAACAGTTCGCGGTTGTGCTCCGCTTGGAATTTCAAATAAGCCTCTAGTCTGAACGATGTGCGATAATTCACTTTGTGACATGAATGCCGGCAACGGAAGTTTATAAGTATCTCTTTTCATTTATATTTTTGTGTTTTCGGATGTAATTTGTAATTACCAATGCTTTTGAGTTTTAAAGCGTTCTTAGCCACGTAAGCCTATTCGACGGTCTGCGTGCCATACTGGACACCTGAAGCTGATTTTTGTGGCCCGTTGTCAGGTTCTATGTTACAATCAAGAACTATCTTTTGGAAGAAGTTAAACTCAATTTTATTTTGTTTTGATTAAAATGTGATCGGTCATACAATTTATTTAATTCTGAATTTTTTAAATTTGTAATTCAATATTATATTTTACGGGTAATTGAATATTATCACTTCAAGAATCACCGGAATATAGAAATTTCTGTTGCTAGAGCTAAATTAGACGTAAATTTCTTTCATTATTATTTTTTTTTAATTTTCCAGTAAATTTTGGAACACTGATTCTTTGTTTTTACATGTTATTAAAATCGAAGGAACCAAAACAGAATGTTAAAAGTACGATGTATTACAGCGTATGAAACTTTCTTCGCATATTCAGACTTGCAAATGTGAACATGTTTAAATCTACAGTTAAAAGTGGTGCGGTCTTCCGGCAAAGCATTTTCAAGAAGGATAGCATTGTTTATAACAAGGACGGTGGGCCAAATGTGGACTTGCAATTCCTTAATCATTAGAACTGGCCCTACCAGATTTACTCTATTTTGACATGTTTGACGATTTATTATTTTGTTGAAAACTTTAAACTTTTCTGACCGAATTTTCATTTTTTGCTGAATTTACTTTAACTAAGCCATTTTGATTTTGGGAATATAGAATTGTTTCTTCCAGATTTCAGGTACATTCCGAAAAACTTAAAGATAAATTGCCTAAATCCTCGCAAAAAAAGTGCCACTTAAAAAAAAAAAAGCCGCTGGTGGCTTAAATGGGGACATCGATAGTTGTTCAAAACGGGGATCTGGGCGGGGGGCTTCCCCATTTTGAAAGACATAGAATATACATGAAACATCATTAATTATGCTTAAATATTAAGACATATATAAGATAGAATGTTCTTACGATATTATTTTATTTCAACTCAAATGACTCTTCAAAGTAATTCCTTTGAACTTAAGGAAAAATCTCCAAAAAATTAAATTTTAACAATATAATAACACAATTATGGATTAAAATGCAGGAAAAAAATATTTTAAAAAAATAAGTAAAATATTTCATATTAAGTACAGACAGAGTTCTAAATAATTATTTTACGTCACACTTTGTTTAATATTCAGATTTCTAATAATGGGCAGCTGTCAAAGAAAAAGAAAATGAAGCTGGTATCAGTTGAACATACCTCGAGCTGTTAACAAGTGTTGGAACGGAATATGGGTTACAAAAAAAAAAAAAAAAAGAAAGTAAAAACATCTACGGTTTTCAGTGCTACTGTAGCAACTTGGGGGGGGGGGGGACTAAAAGAGGCTAGATACAGTATTCATTGTTTTGAATGAATACCCCAATATTTCCAAATTGGTTGTCCTAAACTTCGACCTTGCTCCATTTTCTAAAAAAATATTTCTCTACCTTATCCTTATTTTCGTTTTGAAGTAAACATATTGCAATTCGATAATCTGGAGCCTATTATAAGAAGAGACTAGTTTCAAGTTGTATCGTCCTTAAAACATTTTAATTTTTTCTTTAGACCAAGATGTTAGTCCCATTTCGGAAAACTTTCCGCTGCTTTTTTTTTTAATTCTTCACTTACAGAAGGAGTTACTCTCCCGATCACTTCAGTTAGCCGATCAAAAAAAAAAAAAATAAACATTATTCTTAATCAACAGTCTCATATGTAATTAAAAATCCTTCAAAAATGCCGAAAATTAAAAGGATTTTTCTTTAAATTGTACTTTAGAAACCAGTACAAGTGCGTTTCTTTGTATGGAAGAAAAAAATGTAAGATATTATTTTCTTTCTTTTTTGAGTTCTTATGTAAAGTATCCAGATTAAGTCTACTTTAATTAGACATTAATAACCACCGTTACAAATGCTTAGCTTGCAAATTGCTGCCAAAAAATTTTTTTCTCCTTAAAACAGCATAAGCGCTTAACTGGTTCCTGAAATAAAAGGTTCAATTACAATTTAGGTATATGTTGAGAGGTTTCAAAATAAAAGCAACTCCCAAGGCAATTTCAGATCATTCAGAGTCATAATTTTAATCATTTTAGGGCGTATTTTTATACCTACGTAATTTGATTTTTCCATGTATGTTTTTTGATGTCCACAAGTTTTATGAGATTCTAACAATTTTTTATTTTGACAGATGCTTTCATAATATAAGTTCTAATGATGGCACCGAAGTCGGCTAAGGTGTCACAAAGAAGAAGCAAGTTTGTGATGTAAAAACGCTGACCTTGAAAAACTTAGCATTCGATTTTAAATGAATTTCTGCAATTTCACTGTAAAAACTACTAATCGATATTCAAAGGTGATGTATACGAAATAAAATAATTTGGCAATTTTTATTGGTGTGAATGTTTCGTTTTTTCTCATGAAAACATTATAACAGAATATAAAGTTATATAATTTTTAGAGTAGTAAAACCAATTTTTAACTTAATACTAGTAGTGATAAACCTGACAGATTTTATTATACTAAGTGAAAAATTGTTTCTGTTTTGTTCTGCTTTGGAATTTTGAACCGTCATATATTTGTTTTCATCTATGAAAATTTTAAAAGGCTAATAGGATAAAGTATTATCTAATCTATAATAATCAGTTTACAATAAAAACCATTCTGTGCAGTCTAAATACTGCACATATGGTGTGAAAAGAAGTTGATTTGTTACTAGTATTTCTGAAATAAAGTAGGTCCATATGCAACTTATAACATTAAAAAAAAGAAAACCATAAAAATATTCTGTTTCACCAGAAAAAGAAAAATAAATGCACTGAATTGCATGTATAAAGTTAAAATAAGCTTAAAAGTTTAATGGATTGCATACAGCAAAACATTTCCCACGTTATGTTGCACATTTCAGCAACTCAATAATGCTGGAAGTGAAAAAAATACTTTTAGTGAAGATACGATGTAGTATTTTCAGTTATGTATAAAAACTTTCTAATTTTTAATTCCTTCGTGGATCAAAAAGGTTTGTTTTATGAAAACGCTATAACTGTTCTGAAAATAAAGCTTCAGACCATATTTTGCAATTTCCTTCTATTTGTAAATTTTTAAGTTTGCAATAGAGCTAAAAGTTTTTTGTATAAATGAAAATGCGCCACTTTTTCTTCTTTAACAGGTATTTGTTTTGTGTGCAAGGAAAATATCAATAAAACATATATTTAACAGCAGTTAATTATTTTTATGTAAAAGGCTTTTATATTTCTTTACTTGTCGCTTTTCATAGCCTAAAACATTTTTTTTTTGTTGAAAAACTTTAGAAAAGGAACCGATTTCGTATGTAGGCTGATTTCTACAACTTACATACAAAATCAATTGCTTTACTTTTCTAAATTGTTCTTCAGCTGTAAAAGCAGTGATTTCGACTATGAAAAGAAACAATGATAGGGTGAAAAAACCCTTTTGCATAAAAATTGATAACTATTTATTTTATGGTTTACTGCTGTTAATTTTACTGTACAAATCATTTTTTAAACCGTATACTACTGCTGCTTTTATGGCGCAATTTAGCTGATTCCGCAGCATAATACTGCTAACTTTACAGTTTCATACTGTTAATTTTGCTGGGCAATTCCGTTAAAAAACAGTATATTACTGTTAATTTTACATATTATCTCTGTTAAATTTACAGGTTAAGTCATTCCTAAAACAGTATATTACTGCTAATTTTACAGTTAGATACTGTAAGCTTTACAGGGCAGTTCCATTAAAAAACAGTATTTTACTGCTAATTTTGCAGTCAATCATTGTTAATTTAACAGGGCAATTCCATTAAAAGACAGTATATTACTGCTAATTTTACAGTTTATCGCTGTAAATTTCACAGTAAAAGTCTGTTA